>NW_025964334.1:58334997-58679997 GCF_023055435.1 Haliotis rufescens
TGAGCGTTTGGCCGACATACATCCATTATTGATGTTTTGTAAACGCTCTCTAAACTTAGTGTACATCTTAGGGCTCTTGTGCAATCCTCTATGTAATGAAGGTGTTGACCATTTAAGTATTCTGCCCTGTTTGGAGGGAATATATTGAGCAGCTTCACCCTCAACACTGACATGAGATATTTATACAAAATACACCTCACCACAATGTAAACTTCACATTCGTGATTTGGATTTCAAGTAAATCCTTTTTGTACCAATTTGATTCTTTGATACCATTTTTTCTTCTTTTTTTCCTCTCCACGTCTATGAGTGAGTGAGGGAGTTGGGTTTTATGTAACTTTTACCAGCATTCCAGCAATATCACGGCAGGGAACACCAGGAATGGCTTTACACATTGTACCCATGTGGGGAATTCAACCCAGGCCCTTAGTGTAATGAGCGAACATTCTGATCATAAGTCTACCCCACCATTCTGCAGAAACATAGAAATTATTTATTTCCCTTCCTGATACCATTAACACATTTTCTGTATTTGATACCATGGTATTCTTTTGTGATGGATGCCATCAGTGGGGCAGGATATACTCACCTCTATGTGAACACCTGGTGCCATCACTATTTGATAGTGATTCTTAAACACATGCTTAAGATATAGTTGGCATCGTACAATGTGCTCTGCTTTTAGCAGAGATTTCTTATGATGTTGGTGAAGCCAATCCCTGGTGTAGACTATCCCTGGTAGAGCCTATCCCTGGTGGAGCCTATCCCTGGTAGAGCCTGGTAGAGCCTATCCCTGGTGGAGCCTACCCCTGGTGGAGTCTATCCCTGGTAAAGCCTACCCGTGGTGTAGACTATCCCTGGTAGAGCCTATCCCTGGTAGAGCCTACCCTGTTGGAGCCTATCCCTGATGGAGCCTATCCCTAGTAGAGCCTACCCCTGGTGGAGCCTATCCCTGATGGAGCCTATCCCTGGTAGAGCCTACCCTGGTGAAGGCTCCACCAGGGTAGGCTCCACCAGGGTTAGGCTCCACCAGGGTTAGGCTCCACCAGGGTAGGCTCCACCAGGGTAGGCTCCACCAGGGTAGGCTCCACCAGGGTTAGGCTCCACCATGGGTAGGCTCCACCAGGGTAGGCTCCACCAGGGTAGGCTCCACCAGGGTTAGGCTCCACCAGGGTAGGCTCCACCAGGGTAGGCTCCACCAGGGTAGGCTCCACCAGGGTTAGGCTCCACCAGGGTAGGCTCCACCAGGGTTAGGCTCCACCAGGGTAGGCTCCACCAGGGTAGGCTCCACCAGGGTTAGGCTCCACCAGGGTTAGGCTCCACCAGGGTTAGGCTCCACCAGGGTTAGGCTCCACCAGGGTAGGCTCTACCAGGGTAGGCTCCACCATGGGTAGGCTCCACCAGGGGTAGGCTGTACCAGGGATAGGCTGTACTAGGGATAGGCTCCATCAGGGATAGGCTCCACCAGGGTAAGCTCTGCTAATGTAGGCTCTACCAGGGATAGGCTCCACCAGGGTAAGCTCTCCTAGGGTAGGCTCTACCAGGGGTAGGCTCCACCAGGGATAGGCTCCACCAGGGATTGAGCTTTGTGACAGATTTATACCAATTTTGAATCAATAATAATGGATGCTTACTATCTGAAATCACTGTGCCTCCACAACTCAATCCCACATTTAAAAAATAATTCTAAAACATTCAGAACATGTTCCATTTGGAAAGATCTTTTCAGGGTTTCATATTCTAGTATGAGCGGTCCCTTGGTATTTTGAGAACATACAAAAGTTGGAAAAAAAGGGGTTTGATCAAATCCCCATTCAATGCTTCATCCCATATCAGGATCTGTAGTTAACCTTCCTCACGGTGCCACACACCTCAAGGCCATAACTAAATGTTACACTTACAAAAAGCTCCAGGCCATTTAATAATTCTGTCGTACTCGAATGTCACGGGGGAGCTCAACACCATAGACTGCACTTAAAACTTTAGGCCTGACTCGGGATATTTGAAGAACATTCTTATTTCTGACTTTGATTCAATAAAGTTGTTAGAAAGTTCATTCCTTATTTGGATGTTGTATATTGAAGAATTCAGGCTGCAGAATCTATACTAACGATTTTAGAAGCAATGTCTATTATAGAATAAATATTTCTCTTCTGGTGTCAAATCAGTCAATTCTTTCTTCCTGATCGACTTAGTCGGTAAGTTGTGTTTGACAAGTCTAGCAAGACAAGCATCTTGTTGTTTGGAGTACAACCATCATGAGTGAGTGAGTGAGTTAAATTTTAATGTAAAATCAGCAATATTTCAGCCATATTGTGACAAGCATGAGTGAGTGAGTTACTGGGTGCATCTGTGAGTTAGTGAGTGAGTGGTTTTACACTGCTTTTAGCAATATTCCAGCAATAATGCATGAGTGAGTGAGTTACTGGGTGCGTGTGTGAGTTAGTGAGTGGTTTTACACTGCTTTTAGCAATATTCCAGCAATAATGCATGAGTGAGTGAGTTACTGGGTGCGTGTGTGAGTTAGTGAGTGGTTTTACACTGCTTTTATCAATATTCCAGCAATAATGCATGAGTGAGTGAGTTACTGGGTGCGTGTGTGAGTTAGTGAGTGGTTTTACACTGCTTTTAGCAATATTCCAGCAATAATGCATGAGAGAGTGAGTTACTGGGTGCATGTGTGAGTTAGTGAGTGAGTGGTTTTACACTGCTTTTATCAATATTCCAGCAATAATGCATGAGTGAGTGAGTTACTGGGTGCATGTGTGAGTTAGTGAGTGAGTGGTTTTACACTGCTTTTAGCAATATTCCAGCAATAATGCATGAGTGAGTGAGTTACTGGGTGCGTGTGTGAGTTAGCAAGTGAGTGGTTTTACACTGCTTTAAGCAATATTCCAGCAATATCATGGCA
Source organism: Haliotis rufescens (assembly GCF_023055435.1). Classification (NCBI taxonomy): domain Eukaryota; kingdom Metazoa; phylum Mollusca; class Gastropoda; order Lepetellida; family Haliotidae; genus Haliotis; species Haliotis rufescens. The sequence goes on from NW_025964334.1 coordinate 58,337,909, forward strand.
GGGGACACTAGAAATGAGCTTCACACATTGTACCCATGTGGGGAATCGGACTCAGGTCTCTGGTGCGATGAGCGACCACTTTAACCACTAGGCTACCCCTACACCTGATGAGGGTGTAAAACCCAAGTGATGCAGATTGAAGACATCAGCCACTTGGTGATACCCACGCCCATGGGTATGGTGTTGACAGATTACACATCAATTTGAAGCCAATATGAACCAAAGTCAAGCAGATCCTGGCATGGCTAAGGGACACAACTCTGCAGGGCAGCACCGTAGACAACTGGGACACCTATGCATCCTAATTATTAACCTTGAAATCTTGAATAAGTAAAAATATATTTGAGAACAATTTGTGACACACATGCTTTTAAATACATTTATATTATATTTGCTGGAACAATTCATTTGGCATTACCTACTCTGACCATACAGGTCTTATTTTTGGCTAAGCTTACAAGCACCAAATTTGACGGGGGTTGGAATTTGGGCAAAGGTCAGTTATATTTATTTATAAAGGATATCACACACCCTGTTGGGTCAGCAAATACATTCATTTGCCAATTTAGTTAAGAAACCTGATTTGTTGTCGTCTTCAAACTACTTCAGACAAAACTGCTTCCTTGGAATTCTGTGTCCAGGTCGACCTGCTGCCCTTTATGAGTGCTTCCAGTGAGTCAGGACGCTTGCTTCACACACTCCTAGTGACATCATTGTTAGAATAGGTCCCCAGTAACCCATGCTGGACGTGAGAGGGGACCAAAGGAAATAGGTGGTCAGGCTGATTGATTCAATGACTTTCAGGCTGCTGTCATATAGCTGGAGACCGCTTCCGTGGTCTAGTGGTAGAGCGTCCGCCCGGAGAGCGGAAGGTCCCGGGTTCGATCCCGGGCCACGTCATACCAAAAGACGCTTAAAGATGGTACTTGTTGTTACCCTGTCTGGCACTCGGCATTAAGGGGCTAAAACAAGGACTGGTCGGCTCGGAGTCAGTATACTGTGTCTATTCATGTTAAACTGCGGCATGGTATCTCAGTGAGCTAGCACTATAAATTGGCATCAGTCCGGACTAGTACAAGCAGCCACACACACACACACACGTGCATGCATGTTGCTATATAAGTGCAATAATCTTGGATGCGACGTTAAACCCCATTTCACCTCACCTCATATAGCTGGAATATTGCTGAGGGCAGCATTAAACAATGAATAAACAAAACTGATTTGCGAGTAAGTTCTAATGAATTCATTGCTACCATTTCCCTTCATATGACAGAGACACAGATATCAATATTCGGAAGACACTCGCAACACAACTATTACCAGGTATTCAAATAAAGGCAAAATCACTGTTTCGAACAAAATATTCTGTTTACAGAAAAACACTTCTCGGAATCACTTTCTCTAAGTTCTATATGTTTAGAGTCGTAACTAAATACTCCTGTCTTGTTGTATGACATATGTTTGACAGACCTTTTCTTACTTGAAGGATACAATAATATGCCAAGTCAGGAAGAAAAACATGAACAGCAATATATCCGTGTTTTTGCTGTCAAAGTGTGACACTTCGTGAACACGCACATAGACTGAGAGGTATGAATATTTCCCTTGGGGATTTTAACTTGTAAACAATTCAGCATAAACCTGTCCATTACTCCCAGAGTGAGTGAGTGAGTGAGTGGGTGGGTGGGTGGGTGAGTGAGTGAGTGAGTGAGTGAGTGAGTGAGTGAGTGAGTGAGTGGGCTGGTGGGTGAGTGAGTGAGTGAGTGAGTGAGTGAGTGAGTGAGTTTAGCATTATTCCTAATGTTTGTGACGTGCGCCAACGGTGGGGCAGGAAGTCCTCACCTGTATTAGAACACCTGTGTATCATCACTGTTTCCTAGTGATTCCTAAACACATGTTTATGATACAGTCAGTATTGTACAGTGGACTCCGCTTTATGCCAAATTTTGTATCATTATGGAAATGGTCTTGTCGCTTTAAAGAACACCTTGATGTGAAAACCAGTCTATGATGTAACTGCTTTAACCACTAGGCTTCCCACCTCACCTTCCCTCCCTCACTTTCTCCATCTCACCTTTCCTTCTTCACTTTTTCCACCTCACCTTCCCTCCCTTACTTTCTCCACCTCACCTTTCCTTCTTCACTTTCTCCACCTCACCTTCCCTCCCTCACTTTCTCCATCTGACCTTTCCTTCTTCACTTTCTCCATCTCACCTTCTCCACCTCACTTTCCCCACCTCACCCCCCAGAACCCTAGAGGTATACATATCTCACTAAACAGATATACTACCAGCTCTATGATGAAATCAAACAATCAATTACTTAACCATTTTAGATTTCACCCTGGCCCCATGCATCTCAGAAATGCTTATGAAATAAATATCTTGGCTATAAAATCCATGCCTTGGTCATAGAATCCATATCTCGGCCTTTGCTTGACCTTTGGTTGACTTTTGATATTTGCAGAACATACAGTTGTGTTTTGTACACGTGTTCATTTGGCTGTGAAACATAACATATAGAGGTTCCTGGATCCTACAGTCATAGAACTCATAGTCTATAAAATCTGTTGAAACTGACTGATCTATGTCTCTGGATGAGGATAAAATCCATATGGTGGCTTCAGTTGACCCGTGTAGTTGTTGGGCATCTGGTAACCCAAGTATGTAGTCTGTGTAATCTCCTAGTATTGTATTCCCTATTGATTAGGTAAACAAGCACAGAACCAAGTTACAGTGCACGCTAGTAGGTAATTGATGCAGTCCTCTGGGGACCCATAAATATGTTATAATCTATTACATACAAATGCTTAAATGTACAACCAATAACAAAGACTGGCTAACACTTTAACCACTATTTCAAAAGAATTGAAAAAAATAAAAATGTCATAAACAAATTTTCAAATTAATTTTTCTATTTAATCATTTGGGTTTTGAACAAGGGATTAACTGATATCTTTTTGTGTTCCTGATGCTGTGCTGACGAGGAAAAAATATGTTTTCAATGAAGCAAGAATATTTCTGAACAACTTCTGATCTGATTTATGAAGCCTTGACGTAAGACGTCAGTTACCTCGGTCAGAGTATCTCTTGATATTGACATACAACGATCGTGAAACATTCCCCAATATGTAAAATGTAAATGGATTCTCATCCATCAGAGAACTGCTTCAATGAATACATGATCATGTCAACAACGCTCCTTTCTCTAATCATCAAGTAGAACTGTTTTCCTAATTCTGACAATTTTTATCTTGATTTGAATACGGCATACAAATTCTCTTAATTCAAAGTGACACCAAGAACAAAATATACGGTTTTGTGACCCAGTTTTACAAATAAGAACATGATGCTGTAAGGAGTTAGTGAACTCGGCCTTAAAATTACAGTAAAATTCATTGCAAAACGATGATTATCTTGATATTATTCAAAGGTCTATTCAACTTCATTTAATGTCAAAATATTTCCCTGGCATTTAGCGTGATATTATCATGTCACCCTGGCAAACAAAGAAGGTATCGATTTTATTTAATTTCTATACAAGAGATCCAGGCTGTATAGGTGATGAAGTATTAGTTAGAAATGCAAACAGCTAAACGGAAAGTGTATCTTTTCTCAACTTCTCGTATCGATTGGGATGACAAAAGATAAGCATGGCCTAACCATATTGTTAATTTCCATGTATTGGGATAGCGCAAAACGTGACACTTTGGCTCTTTGTTCTCAAGTGGTTCCTGCAACTACAAGATGATTAATAGATTCCTAATCTGCACCTCCATCCAATAGTTCATCTTATCCTCTCCAAGCAGCTTGAAGCACCAATAGCAAAAAGTAGCTGCTACACATAAGTAAACAAGGCTACAATGACTCATTTTATAGGGTACGATGGCCGAATATGCAGGCAAATGCTCCACTGCAACCTAAGCCTAAATCAATAATTTCAAATACAAGCATTCACCAGATTAAAACACAGGGGCTCTGCAAGTAAACTCTTGCCCCGCAGAAATATATTAGATATTCCACTGCCGTTATAAATAGCAGGGGCATTGGCAACGGCCATGGAGATTTATGCTTAATATATTGGAGATTTCATTAAACTCTCTATTTACTCTGCCTGCCTCCGAAATGGGGCCTAAATCGTGACATGGGATCGGTGGATATACCAATATTGATCCCAGAAATATAAAGCAGTGTCATTGCCATGGTGACATGCTGGGCGTTCCACGTAAGTTTGGCCTCAACTGCGTATATTTCAATTTTACTGCCTGTGCTACGCAATAGCGTTTCTATCAATAGCAACCATTGACAAGTTGAAAACTGATTATGTAACAACCACTCGCAAGGTCTTTAGCGTGTGTAGTCCCACACAAAAAATGCACGTAACTATGGAAACACGGAGCCTTACCGAGGCAGTTAATTGCCAGAAGAAATCGGAACATTTCAAAAAGATATTAAATTGTTCTTGGCAGAGAACAAATACTCCCAGAGCGGGCTTGTTTGATATACAACTCCGTGCATGTACAAGCTCAGAAAAGCTGGAATCCCCTCCTGAAGATGAGGGTGAGAGTAAACCGAGGGACCTATTCAATATGATAGCAGGGCCTATAGGTGATCAATGCTTTGATATCTATTTCATTACCAGAGCTTGATTTGCTCATATAGGCCGGCATGCGTAAATAATCACCACCTAAATGTAAACCAGGAAAGAATACAAAAGATATTGGATTGTGGTTACAAGCTCAAAGAATTGAAATTTGAAAATTAAAACAGAAATTTTCAGTTCTATTTAAAAGGCTGTATGCGATATTAGTAAATGGACCCTTCGATCCAATGCAGCACATGCCTAAGGGGGGCATTGAAGATGTACCCAAACTGCATATAAATATTGATTGTTATAAAAAATGCTTCTCAATAATGAAATGCGGCTTCCAATCACGTTTTTGGGCTCCAGAATTCTCAATCATTTTCAGGAATCGTAAATGGCCTTTACTTGTTTTTATAGAGGATTCTTTACTCAGTACAAGATGAGAGATCTTCAAGCGGAGTTTCCCATATTGCCGTGGTACATGACCTTTAAACCTTCACTTTGTGATTTACAAAACTTGAAATTGTAACCGAATCATATCATCAAAAAATAACTCTTTTTTTCTTCATGTACTGTCATGCTGAGATTCACCATGTGCTTCTCGCAGTATTTTCTATTTTGTTTGAATTCAGATAGATAAATTAATTAGCAGATTATGAACCGTTTTCACCTGAGAAGTGAGGAGAGAGGCATGTTATCTATCATTATTGTATTTCTTTAATAACATTAGGGTTGAAATTGATCTTTTTTGCACAGTTTTTAACAGGAGACAAGTGGGATGATGATATATTGATTAATTATCCTAATTTGGCTGTACATACTTGTCAATTGACACGCCTAAAACTCTTATTGTTTTATTGCAGTAATTGTAGGCAGGTAGATTGTCACGTTCAGTTTTACAATGATTGTTTCTTTTCAAGTGTCAGTCAACTGGTTTGACAGTGAACTCTCACCGCTCATGTTTAACATGTAGTTTTCAGAAATCAGTACGTCAAACCTTGGTGATCTTACATCAATCAACAACCGCTACGAAATGCTTTTCATGTTCCACTTGTTAGTGATATATAGAGATTATTATCAGAGTGTTTGCGTATCGTAGATATCATATATTAAGAAAAATAATTGTATATTGTGAGCCTTAGGCGAGCGTAATACATATTTTTTATTCCTACAATAATATTAACGATAGGGAAGCACACGAGGGTAATAATTTCTTTATCATATAATGTCATTCTCAAATAATGGATGTTTAAGACATAATTTCACTCAATGAAGTAGTTTAAACAGCGTATGAATACAATTCTTTCCTGAACCACCAAATTTATCATATAGTGGCAAATGAATTGTTTTGGTGACATAGAGAAATCCCTATCTAAGCATTTTGGGAATGTTAGTCAAAGGTTTTTCATAAAATAAGGCATTGCATTGATGTACAGAGCTTGAAAGTAGTTCCTGCTAGGTGATTTGCATATGTATCCGATAATAATACCTCATTTATCGGATTGGTTTATCTCACCGACAACCAGCCTTGATATGATCAAACACGGTGACTCTCAACCAGTGTCGTGTAATGGACAAATACTTGTTTTTCATCCCAAAGTTTAGAAGTTTAGTCCTGGGCCCCGTTCCACAAAGCCATCTTAGCGCTAAGGTGATCGTAACACCCATACTTTAGCACTGGCTTACGATTGTCGTAGCGCTAAGATCACTTTGAGGAAAGGTGGCCCGGGCCCACTTGCACAAAGCGATCTTAGCGCTAAGATGATCATACTTTGACATAGGCATACAATAGTCAAGATGCTAAGATGGGCCCTGGTCATTGTGTGAAAAAAGCACCTGCCCGGCTATTTACTTATCTCTCTCCTAAGTGAACATAAAATTTCGGAAGCCTGAAAGTTTCCATCTTGTGAGCTACAATATTGTTATTCAATTGTCAAATATGAGAGATCGAAACGAGAAAAGGCATTTCCTTCCAAATCAGTCAATATACTTTCAATGGCTGATTTCTGCATTGTTGTGATGTTACTGTGCCGTGTCATTCGTTCTGCAAGCGACAGAAATCTGTTTGATATTGACTCAGATTGAAGTTCCGACCTTGTTGAAAATTGAATAAATATATTCTAACAGATACCATATTTCTCCTTGCACTTGGTAGTGCACAAATATCTAATTGCCTATTAAAACTGGCAAGTACAAAATTATCTAGCTAGCCCTGCTGGCTAGTACTGCCAACAATTACTTCACAATCTGATGAGGCTCTTACAAACACGTGAGGGGCGGCTGGGTAGCCTAGAGGTTAAAGCGTTCGCTCGTCACGCTGAAGACCCGAGTTCGATTACTGACATGGGTACAATGTGTGAAGCCCATTTCTTCTGTCCCCCGCTGTGATAGTGCTGGAATATTGCTAAAGGCGGCGTAAAACCATACTCACTCACTCACTCACTACAAACACTTGACATTGGGAGTTGATGACATCAACTTGACATAAGGGAGATAATAAACCCAGCAAAGTAACCTTATTCCTCGGCAGGAATGGGTATGTGAGCGTGTGAAGTCTGATACCTTTTTTAGCAGCAGTTCCATCAATATTGACAGGAGGGAGAGATGACCTTGACCCCAAGGTTGACCTCGACCCCTGGTAGGTCTGAAGAAACTTTCACCCACCTATGACCCCAACAGAAAGCAAACTTTAATGTTTCCCTGACTTCTGAAGGTTTTCTTGACAACATGATACACTTGACATTTATGACTTTTTTCTCCAAAAATTCAAAGACGCTTGCATCTTATTCACATCTTTTGTTCACTGCCATCAAACATAAAGTTTAATTACCTTCTTTAAAATTCGCTGATATCTTTGCTTCTCTTCAATCAACACTTCTTCAAAAAATATTCCTAAACCCAAAAAAGCTTGCTTACGATCCTAATGCAAAGGATTACATATTTGAATATTTGAAGTTGTTTAACCCCATGGAAAGGCTGTGTCCCCAAATGGCAAGAATACACTAGATTATCACGCAATGAGTGTGTATCAAGCTAAAAACTGTTGGGTTTCTACATATTCTTTTTCTATTAACAAGCTGTTTAAGTACGTAAAAACAACACAGACAATAATGTCTCCTTCTTAGATAGAAATTTAACACATTGAATGAGAAACAAAGATTTCTTGAACAGTTGGTAGTAATATGGACAAAACAAGCTTAAGGAGACTCCCGAGTCGGCATCACCACAACACAGAAAACAGTCTCTTATAAAAGACACCAGAGGTGTCGATTTTTGACAAAGATGTTTCACCATTCTAGCATCAAAGATTACATGAAAGTTTCTGTCAAGCTGTCTAATAGCGATATGGAAAAAATAATTATTCATGAGAGACAGCAAAGTCTCCACTTCAAAGAAGATGATACCAAACACAAAATTCAAAGAGGGTGTCCATATTGGACAAAGAGTGTTTGCTATCGTAGCTTCCAATAACATATAACATGCTCTATGAAGAGAAATCATTTGTTGGGGAGACACACGTAAGATGCCTATAGAAATCTATGTGCTAACTCTGTGATGTAGATGCCGATCCATAATTCTCCATTTAACGGCAGTTTATTGCTGAGCGCGGTGATAACCATGAAAGTGCAGCTCTTCTAGCCTTTGTCAGTTCAGAAGGCGAAATGGGATGATTTCATAGCACCTACAATGCTCCATGTCAACTCTCGTAAGTAGATAAGAGTGAATCGCAGCTAGTTCAGTTTTACAGTGACCTGCTTAGTGTATTGGGGCCAGTGGTTCATTGTGTGGTCCATCCTTTGGGTAAGATGAGACACTGGCACATCGGAGGTACCAGTACATCTGAGAGATGATCTCTGGTTCACAGATTCAATCTGTTGGTGTCATGACACACTTATTCAACCAGCTCATGGTTGAGAGATGGTCTCCTCTGGTTCGCTGATTTAATCTGTTTGGTGAGAGATGATCTCTGGTTCGCTGATTTAATCTGTTTGGTGAGAGATGATCTCTGGTTCACAGATTCAATCTGTTGGTGTCATGACACACATATTCAACCAGCTCGTGGTTGAGAGATGGTCTCCTCTGGTTCGCTGATTTAATCTGTTTGGTGAGAGATGATCTCTGGTTCACAGATTCAATCTGTTGGTGTCATGACACACATATTCAACCAGCTCGTGGTTGAGAGATGGTCTCCTCTGGTTCGCTGATTTAATCTGTTTGGTGAGAGATGATCTCTGGTTCACAGATTCAATCTGTTGGTGTCATGACACACTTATTTAACCAGCTCATGGTTGAGAGATGGTCTCCTCTGATTCACAGATTCAATCTGTTGGTGTCATGACACACTTATTTAACCAGCTCATGGTTGAGAGATGATCTCCTCTGGTTCACAGATTCAATCTGTTGGTGTCATGACATACTTATTTAACCAGCTCATGGTTGAGAGATGGTCTCCTCTGATTCACTGATTCAATCTGTTGGTGTCATGACACACATATTCAACCAGCTCATGGTTGAGAGATGATCTCCTCTGGTTCACAGATTCAATCTGTTGGTGTCATGACATACTTATTTAACCAGCTCATGGTTGAGAGATGGTCTCCTCTGATTCACTGATTCAATCTGTTGGTGTCATGACACACATATTTAACCAGCTCATGGTTGAGAGATGGTCTCCTCTGGTTCACTGATTCAATCTGTCGATGTCATGACACACATATTCAACCAGCTCATGGCAGAGAGATGATCTCCTCTGGTTCGCTGATTTAATCTGTTGGTGTCATGACATACTTATTCAACCAGCTCATGGCAGAGAGATGATCGCCTCTGATTCACTGATTCAATCTGTCGATGTCATGACACACATATTCAACCAGCTCATGGCAGAGAGATGGTCTCCTCTGGTTCACTGATTCAATCTGTTTGGTGAGAGATGATCGCCTCTGATTCACTGATTCAATCTGTCAATGTCATGACACACTTATTCAACCAGCTCATGGTTGAGAGATGGTCTCCTCTGGTTCACAGATTCAATCTGTTGGTGTCATGACACACATATTCAACCAGCTCATGGTTGAGAGATGGTCTCCTCTGGTTCACAGATTCAATCTGTTGGTGTCATGACACACATATTCAACCAGCTCATGGTTGAGAGATGGTCTCCTCTGGTTCACTGATTCAATCTGTTGGTGTCATGACACACATATTCAACCAGCTCATGGTTGAGAGATGATCTCCTCTGATTCACTGATTCAATCTGTTGGTGTCATGACACACATATTCAACCAGCTCATGGTTGAGAGATGGTCTCCTCTGGTTCACAGATTCAATCTGTTGGTGTCATGACACACATATTCAACCAGCTCATGGCAGAGAGATGGTCTTTGAATACCTGATTCTCGCTGCCAGGTAAGACAGCTGGTCTAAGCTGGATGTAATTAATCTATGAACTACATCTACCATCCATATGTGTCAACCATCTCCATCACCTGACCTCCATTTTACTAGCATCCTACAAACTTTGGGTACATGGGATCTCTTATTCTGAGAAACCCTCACAGGATGAATGAATCTGTTTTCAAATACCTATCTCTTGGGTCAAAGATCAAGTGAGTGAGTTATGTTTTACACAGCTATTAACAGTATTCCAGTCATATCGCGGCGTGTCAGTTTAATGTGGGAGGAAAGCCCGAAGTGATGCATGTCTCAGACGTTTACCACTTCGGTGAAACCCACGAGCACGGGTATGGTGCTGACAAACCTAGAAACATAATCGGGGCGACCCAGGATTCGAACCCACAATCATAGGTTTCTGGCATGCCCAAGGGACGCAACTCTGCACAGCGAATCGCGCCGCCTCAGACGACTGGGCCACCCGTGCCCCTCAAAGATAGTTTGACCATCAACAGATTAAAACCTGGGCCATCTTTTTAACAGCTTGGCTTCCTGACCACCTGCCAGTTGTCACTGCCCATCCTTAAGCAATAAAACCACATCTATGGAGAAAGTTGACATTAAAATGATACCTTCTGTGATCAGATAACGGAGATGTACTGAAAGTTCAATGAGGGTCCTGATGAGGAAAGCTGTATAGGAAAAAACAACTAAAAACACAACTGCAAATGTATATGAGTAAAAACAACATTATTGTAAAAGATTAAAGTAAAATGTCCATAAAAACTGTTCAGCGTAAATTAGAACCACTACATTGGGTAATTGCACTAAAATCTCCAGAAGTTGTATATAACTGGATCTAAGGACACAACAAAACTAGTCAAAACACAAATTGCAGCATATAAAGCAGGACCAGTGTCCCCATGTTTCCCTGCAAACAGACTGATGATTCAAATAAAGACGATTTCACATTGTACATTCAACTTGACAACTTGTTCACTATTCGAATGTATTTTTCACTAAGCTGAAAAAATATTGACTACTGACTAAAGGCCCCAGATTTTACTACTGACTTAGGTTTTCTAAATTGGTCCTTGTCAATAAATCTGGTACATGAGTACTGGTACCCATGTGGGAATGATACTATGGTTTCTGCATGATGAGCTGTTGTATGACACTGTCAGTCACAGACCAGTGGTTAGTGAGTGGTCAGTCTGTCACTTGCGTCTTGTCAGCTTCATTAGAGGATCTATGTCCACGCTCATTTAGTGATTGCCTGGATGACAACATAACTGATCCTTAGGAAATATCCCTGGGTGACTAGTTGAACCCTGGCATTGTTCCCAATACCATAGTCAGAGTGAGTGAGTGAGTGAGTGAGTGAGTGAGTGAGTGGGTGGGAATGAATGGGTGAGTGAGCCATAAAGGATGAGTGAGTGAGTGATAGAGGATGTGTGAATGAGAGAGTGAGTGAATGAGTGAGTGAGTGAGTGAGTGATAGAGGATGTGTGAATGAGAGAGTGAGTGAATGAGAGAGTGAGTGAATGAGAAAGTGAGTGAATGAGTGAGTGAGTGAGTGAGTGAGTGAGTGAGTGAGTGAATGAATGAATGAATGAATGAGCAAGCAACCGCATGGGAGGCAGAAGGAGAAAGAGAGACAGAAGGAGAAAGAGAGAGAGGAACAGGACACTTGCACATACACACACAGAAAATCATATTTTATAATTTTCATAACATAAATCATGTCCTCACATAGCACCCCATCATGGCCTAATACAACAATAGTTGAGGCTTAGAGTGATGCAGCTGGTGTCTACCAACAAGCATGAGGTGGCCTGGGCCAGCTGTGCTGCCAGTTCTCCCAGGAGAAGCTGCACTCTGTGTCCCCTCCTCCCATGTACTTTACCCAGGCCCAGAGGTGCCATCTAGGCGTAAGTGCTCCGCAGAGTTCAAGTGTAGACATAATCAGGCCCTGGCCATCACGGACAGCTAGCACCACCACCACCACAAACTAATATCATCCATTACTTCTGAGCAACTGTGTTGTAATCTTATGATAATTTGTGTACCTGAATGAGCGTGTTGGTCAAATTCTGAGTCCTTGTTCTGAAATATATCTTACTATCATTATCAGTATCATAACCCCATCAAGATTTTTAGCTCATACTGCTTCTGTCTTTACAAATTCTTTGCATCTTTTTATCATACTCGGGGCATGCCTGAAAAAGTCTGTAACTGGAAAAAAAAAGATTAACTACAAAATAAAATAATTTGTGTACTTGTTCCAACATTTCTTAATTCAAGATTCCTGGTATTCAGAACAAACTGCGTTCCCCAGTTTTCAGATTAACAGAGTGATCGCATGGTTTGGGATTGAACACATCTCTTAACACAATTTCAGGCTTATCATTTGGGCTTGTAGAAATTATCACACACACTTTATTTGGGCACTAAGAAATGGTTTCTGGATAAAGAATAACAGGGTTTTGCTGATGGTACACTGAGATAGAAAGAGGAATAACAGGGTTTGGCTGATGGTACACTGAGATAGAAAGAGGGATACTAGGGTTTGGCTGATGGTACACTGAGATAGAAAGAGGAATAACAGGGTTTGGCTGATGGTACACTGAGATAGAAAGAGGAATACCAGGGGTTGGCTGATGGTACACTGAGATAGAAAGAGGGATACTAGGGTTTGGCTGATGGTACACTGAGATAGAAAGAGGAATAACAGGGTTTGGCTGATGGTACACTGAGATAGAAAGAGGGATAACAGGGTTTGGCTGATGGTACACTGAGATAGAAAGAGGGATACTAGGGTTTGGCTGATGGTACACTGAGATAGAAAGAGGAATAACAGGGTGTGGCTGATGGTACACTGAGATAGAAAGAGGAATAACAGGGTGTGGCTGATGGTACACTGTGATAGAAAGAGGAATAACAGGGTTTGGCTGATGGTACACTGAGATAGAAAGAGGAATAACAGGGTTTGGCTGATGGTACACTGAGATAGAAAGAGGAATAACAGGGTGTGGCTGATGGTACACTGTGATAGAAAGAGGAATAACAGGGTTTGGCTGATGGTACACTGAGATAGAAAGAGGAATAACAGGGTTTGGCTGATGGTACACTGTGATAGAAAGAGGAATAACAGGGTGTGGCTGATGGTACACTGTGATAGAAAGAGGAATAACAGGGTGTGGCTGATGGTACACTGAGATAGAAAGAGGGATACTAGGGTTTGGCTGATGGTACACTGAGATAGAAAGAGGAATACCAGGGGTTGGCTGATGGTACACTGAGATAGAAAGAGGGATACTAGGGTTTGGCTGATGGTACACTGAGATAGAAAGAGGAATAACAGGGTTTGGCTGATGGTACACTGAGATAGAAAGAGGAATACCAGGGTGTGGCTGATGGTACACTGAGATAGAAAGAGGAATAACAGGGTGTGGCTGATGGTACACTGAGATAGAAAGAGGAATACCAGGGTTTGGCTGATGGTACACTGAGATAGAAAGAGGGATACTAGGGTTTGGCTGATGGTACACTGAGATAGAAAGAGGGATAACAGGGTTTAGCTGATGGTACACTGAGATAGAAAGAGGAATAACAGGGTGTGGCTGATGGTACACTGTGATAGAAAGAGGAATACCAGGGGTTGGCTGATGGTACACTGAGATAGAAAGAGGGATACTAGGGTTTGGCTGATGGTACACTGAGATAGAAAGAGGAATAACAGGGTTTGGCTGATGGTACACTGAGATAGAAAGAGGAATAACAGGGGTTGGCTGATGGTACACTGAGATAGAAAGAGGAATACCAGGGGTTGGCTGATGGTACACTGAGATAGAAAGAGGGATACCAGGGTTTGGCTGATGGTACACTGAGATAGAAAGAGGGATAACAGGGGTTGGCTGATGGTACACTGAGATAGAAAGAGGGATACTAGGGTTTGGCTGATGGTACACTGAGATAGAAAGAGGGATACCAGGGGTTGGCTGATGGTACACTGAGATAGAAAGAGGGATACTAGGGTTTGGCTGATGGTACACTGTGATAGAAAGAGGAATACCAGGGTTTGGCTGATGGTACACTGAGATAGAAAGAGGAATAACAGGGTTTGGCTGATGGTACACTGTGATAGAAAGAGGAATAACAGGGTTTGGCTGATGGTACACTGAGATAGAAAGAGGAATAACAGGGTGTGGCTGATGGTACACTGAGATAGAAAGAGGAATAACAGGGTTTGGCTGATGGTACACTGAGATAGAAAGAGGGATAACAGGGTTTGGCTGATGGTACACTGAGATAGAAAGAGGAATAACAGGGTTTGGCTGATGGTACACTGTGATAGAAAGAGGGATACTAGGGTTTGGCTGATGGTACACTGAGATAGAAAGAGGGATACTAGGGTTTGGCTGATGGTACACTGAGATAGAAAGAGGAATAACAGGGTTTGGCTGATGGTACACTGTGATAGAAAGAGGGATACTAGGGTTTGGCTGATGGTACACTGTGATAGAAAGAGGGATAACAGGGTTTGGCTGATGGTACACTGTGATAGAAAGAGGGATACTAGGGTTTGGCTGATGGTACACTGTGATAGAAAGAGGGATAACAGGGTTTGGCTGATGGTACACTGTGATAGAAAGAGGGATAACAGGGTTTGGCTGATGGTACACTGTGATAGAAAGAGGGATACTAGGGTTTGGCTGATGGTACACTGAGATAGAAAGAGGGATAACAGGGTTTGGCTGATGGTACACTGAGATAGAAAGAGGGATAACAGGGTTTGGCTGATGGTACACTGTGATAGAAAGAGGGATACTAGGGTTTGGCTGATGGTACACTGAGATAGAAAGAGGGATACTAGGGTTTGGCTGATGGTACACTGAGATAGAAAGAGGAATACCAGGGGTTGGCTGATGGTACACTGAGATAGAAAGAGGGATACTAGGGTTTGGCTGATGGTACACTGAGATAGAAAGAGGAATACCAGGGGTTGGCTGATGGTACACTGAGATAGAAAGAGGGATACTAGGGTTTGGCTGATGGTACACTGAGATAGAAAGAGGAATAACAGGGTGTGGCTGATGGTACACTGAGATAGAAAGAGGAATAACAGGGGTTGGCTGATGGTACACTGAGATAGAAAGAGGGATAACAGGGTTTGGCTGATGGTACACTGAGATAGAAAGAGGGATACTAGGGTTTGGCTGATGGTACACTGTGATAGAAAGAGGAATAACAGGGTGTGGCTGATGGTACACTGAGATAGAAAGAGGAATAACAGGGTTTGGCTGATGGTACACTGAGATAGAAAGAGGGATACTAGGGTTTGGCTGATGGTACACTGAGATAGAAAGAGGAATAACAGGGTTTGGCTGATGGTACACTGAGATAGAAAGAGGAATACCAGGGGTTGGCTGATGGTACACTGAGATAGAAAGAGGGATACTAGGGTTTGGCTGATGGTACACTGAGATAGAAAGAGGAATAACAGGGTTTGGCTGATGGTACACTGAGATAGAAAGAGGAATACCAGGGTTTGGCTGATGGTACACTGAGACAGAAAGAGGAATAACAGGGTTTGGCTGATGGTACACTGAGATAGAAAGAGGGATACTAGGGTTTGGCTGATGGTACACTGAGATAGAAAGAGGAATAACAGGGTTTGGCTGATGGTACACTGAGATAGAAAGAGGGATAACAGGGTTTGGCTGATGGTACACTGAGATAGAAAGAGGAATAACAGGGTTTGGCTGATGGTACACTGAGACAGAAAGAGGAATAACAGGGTTTGGCTGATGGTACACTGAGATAGAAAGAGGAATAACAGGGTTTGGCTGATGGTACACTGAGATAGAAAGAGGAATAACAGGGTTTGGCTGATGGTACACTGAGATAGAAAGAGGAATAACAGGGTTTGGCTGATGGTACACTGAGATAGAAAGAGGAATAACAGGGTTTGGCTGATGGTACACTGAGATAGAAAGAGGGATAACAGGGTTTGGCTGATGGTACACTGAGATAGAAAGAGGAATACCAGGGGTTGGCTGATGGTACACTGAGATAGAAAGAGGGATACTAGGGTTTGGCTGATGGTACACTGAGATAGAAAGAGGAATAACAGGGTTTGGCTGATGGTACACTGAGATAGAAAGAGGAATACCAGGGGTTGGCTGATGGTACACTGAGATAGAAAGAGGAATACCAGGGGTTGGCTGATGGTACACTGAGATAGAAAGAGGAATAACAGGGGTTGGCTGATGGTACACTGAGATAGAAAGAGGAATACCAGGGGTTGGCTGATGGTACACTGAGATAGAAAGAGGGATACTAGGGTTTGGCTGATGGTACACTGAGATAGAAAGAGGAATAACAGGGTTTAGCTGATGGTACACTGAGATAGAAAGAGGGATAACAGGGTTTAGCTGATGGTACACTGAGATAGAAAGAGGAATAACAGGGTTTGGCTGATGGTACACTGTGATAGAAAGAGGAATAACAGGGTTTGGCTGATGGTACACTGAGATAGAAAGAGGAATACCAGGGGTTGGCTGATGGTACACTGAGATAGAAAGAGGGATAACAGGGTTTGGCTGATGGTACACTGAGATAGAAAGAGGGATAACAGGGTTTGGCTGATGGTACACTGAGATAGAAAGAGGGATACTAGGGTTTGGCTGATGGTACACTGAGATAGAAAGAGGAATACCAGGGGTTGGCTGATGGTACACTGAGATAGAAAGAGGGATACTAGGGTTTGGCTGATGGTACACTGAGATAGAAAGAGGAATACCAGGGGTTGGCTGATGGTACACTGAGATAGAAAGAGGGATACTAGGGTTTGGCTGATGGTACACTGAGATAGAAAGAGGGATAACAGGGTTTGGCTGATGGTACACTGAGATAGAAAGAGGGATACTAGGGTTTGGCTGATGGTACACTGAGATAGAAAGAGGGATAACAGGGGTTGGCTGATGGTACACTGAGATAGAAAGAGGAATTACAGGGTTTGGCTGATGGTACACTGAGATAGAAAGAGGGATACTAGGGTTTGGCTGATGGTACACTGAGATAGAAAGAGGGATAACAGGGTTTGGCTGATGGTACACTGAGATAGAAAGAGGAATAACAGGGGTTGGCTGATGGTACACTGAGATAGAAAGAGGGATAACAGGGGTTGGCTGATGGTACACTGAGATAGAAAGAGGGATAACAGGGTTTGGCTGATGGTACACTGAGATAGAAAGAGGAATAACAGGGTTTTGCTGATGGTACACTGAGATAGAAAGAGGAATAACAGGGTTTGGCTGATGGTACACTGAGATAGAAAGAGGGATACCAGGGGTTGGCTGATGGTACACTGAGATAGAAAGAGGGATACCAGGGGTTGGCTGATGGTACACTGAGATAGAAAGAGGAATAACAGGGTTTGGCTGATGGTACACTGAGATAGAAAGAGGGATAACAGGGTTTGGCTGATGGTACACTGAGATAGAAAGAGGAATACCAGGGGTTGGCTGATGGTACACTGAGATAGAAAGAGGGATACTAGGGTTTGGCTGATGGTACACTGAGATAGAAAGAGGAATAACAGGGTTTGGCTGATGGTACACTGAGATAGAAAGAGGAATAACAGGGTGTGGCTGATGGTACACTGAGATAGAAAGAGGAATAACAGGGTGTGGCTGATGGTACACTGAGATAGAAAGAGGAATAACAGGGTGTGGCTGATGGTACACTGAGATAGAAAGAGGAATAACAGGGTGTGGCTGATGGTACACTGAGATAGAAAGAGGAATAACAGGGTGTGGCTGATGGTACACTGAGATAGAAAGAGGAATAACAGGGTGTGGCTGATGGTACACTGAGATAGAAAGAGGAATAACAGGGTGTGGCTGATGGTACACTGAGATAGAAAGAGGAATAACAGGGTTTGGCTGATGGTACACTGAGATAGAAAGAGGAATAACAGGGTGTGGCTGATGGTACACTGAGATAGAAAGAGGAATACCAGGGGTTGGCTGATGGTACACTGAGATAGAAAGAGGAAAAACAGGGTTTGGCTGATGGTACATTTAAGTGCTAACACAAGGAAATCACCTGAAATCTCACCATGTGGAAACCATCTCAGGAGAAAAATATGTTATAAAAAGATTATAACAAATGTTGCAAACATTCACTGTCATTAATCACATTATATCACACAGTTTGTTTCAGGAACCAAATCTGACCAAAAGCCAGTGCACCGAATGCCTTGAATCTGTCAAGTGTAATTACTGCAGCACCCTGTGGCCGACACGATGGTCCATCTGATCTGACCAGGAGGATGGTAGGTAATTCTGTAGTCTACAGGGAGATGGGGCTGACAAGGATGCAGCTCAGAGAGGTCAGGAGGGTCTGGCATCAGGGTCCTGTTTGCTGGTGTTGTTTTAGGACTGCTAGCTACACTGGTAAGATACTGGCTCTAAACACCTCGCTGGGAGCCTAAGTATGGTGACCCTTACGTGGTGATGGTTGGATTAACTATTTAGATGGTTTCAGAAGAACATTCACACCTCAAACACATCCTGTTCTGAATGAGTACTGAGAACATTACCTCCATGTGACTCCTTTAACATTGTATGACCTTCTGCATGACATGGTGACCTTCCTGTACCACTGTGTGACCTTCCTGTACCATCGTGTGATCTTACTGTACCATTGTGTGACCTCCAATACCAAGTTGTACCCTGTACCACTTCGTGACCTCCTGTACCATTGTGACCTTCCTGTACCATTGTGACCTTCATGTACCATTGTTTGACCTTCCTGTACCATTACGTGACCTCCTGTACCCAGTGTGACCTTCCTGTACCATTGTGACCTTCCTGTACCATTGTGACCTTCCTGTACCATTGTTTGACCTTCCTGTACCATTACGTGACCTCCTGTACCCAGTGTGACCTTCCTGTACCATTGTGACCTTCCTGTACCATTGTGACCTTCCTGTACCATTGTTTGACCTTCCTGTACCATTGTGACCTTCCTGTACCATTGTTTGACCTTCCTGTACCATTGTTTGACCTTCCTGTACCATTGTTTGACCTTCCTGTACCATTGTGACCTTCCTGTACCATTGTTTGACCTTCATGTACCATTGTGTGACCTTCCTGTACCATTATGTGACCTTCCTGTACCATTGTTTGACCTTCCTGTACCATTGTGACCTTCCTGTACCATTGTTTGACCTTCATATACCATTGTGTGACCTTCCTGTACCAATATGTGACCTTCCTGTACGATTGTTTGACCTTCATGTACCATTGTGTGACCTTCCTGTACTATTACGTGACCTCCTGTACCCAGTGTGACCTTCATGTATGATGTCCTGTCTTTGCATTGTGGCATTCTTCACCTACACAGCATTACAAACAGCTGGTGGTGGTCGGATAGCCTAGTGGTTAAAGGGTTCGCTCGTCTCGCCGAAGACCCGGGTTCAATTCCCGAAATGGGTACTGTACAATGTGTGAAGCCCATTTCTGGTGCTCCCCGCCGTGATATTGCTGGAATATTGCTAAAAGCGGCGTAAAACCATACTCACTCACTACAAACAGCGGATACATGTAGTCACTTCTTTCAACAACCACAATATTAATTCTCCTTCCCTGTAATCACCACAAAGGTCAGTCCCAAGGACGTCATTCCAACCTTCTGTGACAAACATGACCATAACCTACATGTACTAAACCCTGTTGGATAGTGACTCACAAACACATGATCATCATATAGTAGGAATCATACAACAATCATACTTTTAGAAGAGAAGTCGTTTGATTGTGACAATGTTTTCATCGTTTTTATCGACAGGGATAAAAACCATCTCCATGTTGTAACCTCAGACTGCAAATATTCCTAAAAGCTAAACCTATACCACTCAGGTCATTTACCTGCTACATCTCGGTGTCTGTCAGTGAAGGCTGTTGTTGGCATGAATACATGTGGGTAAAGCTTGATAACAGCTGTTATATTTGTGCAGGCGAGGACCCTCCTAGATGCTGTCATTATCTCTTAAATTGCTTGCTACTGACACCGAGATATAACAAAGCTCTCAGCCATAATGTTAAGCTTATTGATAATGGATGCTAGATCTATACATCAAATTGCACACAATTATGTTATATACAATACATGTGTTGATAGCAAAATTAGGATGGGATGCATGCATAATGGATGGAGAATATCTGGACCAGTGTATGATCATATAAGGAGAGAGAAAGGGGTTATTTTTGTAGTTTGTGAAATGATTCTGAGAGTAGAGGATACTTATGTTGTTTCTTGTACAATTTCTACATAATGAACCATGGTAGGATTTGTCATATGTATGTCCAAAAATGTCATTGATAGATGTTAAAATTAATTGAACCCCTATGTACAGAATAATATTTTAGGAAGCAAGGGCATATAAAACTTTCTGTTATGTAAGAATCAGTATCTATGCTATGAAATAAATAATTTTCTCTTATTCCAAAAGACTGAAGATAGTGCACTGTAGCTCACCTGGATATGTTGTCATAAAAAAAACCTCTGTACAAACACTATAAACTAACCCAAGAGTCTAATGGAACAAAATATGATGATATCTTCAGGAAATACAAGCCAAAGTTCAACTTTGAGAAGAAGTTTACAGATTGAAATATGTATTTTGAGAAACATTTGTAGCATGCTCAAAGTGCAAAGCTAAACCAAATATAAACATTTCAAACATCACAAAAAAAGACCAAAAACAAGTGTTGAGCCCTACTACTGACCACAAATGTACCAAATTTCATTACATTCTTAAAACAAATGACTGAATAATAGCCATCGATAACTTTTACAATATGGCCACCATATTGAAAATCAGATTATCGGGTCTTGAAAATGTTACGTGGGAACAAGCATTTGTTTGAGCTGCAATTGTCCTGCTGTTCCTGAAGACAAGATGTCATGACACACGACACACGACACATGACACACGACACACGACACACGACACATGACACACGACACATGCCAAACAGGCCATGACATACGCTCACTTGACTTTCAGACAGGTGAGCTAAAAATGTGAACCAAAACCACAAAGAGAATATTTATTTCTGTGCAGGAATTGATAGAAGATAATATTCTGATTTTAATAAAAAAAGATAAAGAGCCTTAAATGAAATATTCCATAAAAAGAATCACAATAAACAAAAAAATAAACTTCAAAAACCTGCAAGTATAAATCCCCATTACTATCTACAAGACTGGATACAGATTCGAAATTAATATGTCGTCCTTTATGTCTTTGAAAAAATGAATTGCATACACATAGTGCATGCTTATTTTTTTTTTAATCTTCAGAAAATGAATTCTGTACTTATATACAAAACTGAGGAGAATCCTTTCTCTGGTTTTCTATGCAATTAGAAAGTATTGATTCCATAGTTCCACGCTTTGCACAATGGACACTTATTGAAACTCAAATAGTTTTCCTACACTATTTACTCTTGAAATCTATCTCCATAAATAGTACTCCCTAAATTGGCACATTATACCAGAAATAACATGCTTCTACAACATGAATCTGTCGAACAATTAAATTACCTGAAATAGAAATGTAGGAGATTGTTCCCAACAGCAAAAAGCCTTTTTCTGTAGCAGCATTCAACATATATGTTTTACGACCAAAGTAATTATTTAAACAAGGAATCCACACCAAGTAAATCCGTTACGCCGATTTTTCATATTCACACAAATTATCGACATAATTGAGGTTTGAATTTACACATAGAATCCTATTTCATAGTTGTCCAGGAACTATTTTTGTCTTTTTCATTCCATAGAAATTTAGCCGCAATATGTCCGTGCCAAATGAAAAGTAAGTTTCGATTGAGTAATTGCAATAATGGAAAGAAAACGATTGTAAAGAGGAAATTACCTCAGTGATTCATTTATACTGGTAATACAATCAGAGACACGTGTTGCTGATGATTAAGTGACACAAAAAACTGATAGGTGTGTAGGCCTAACTCCAGCCCTCTCTAGCCTAGGATCAATATACTCACATGGAAAAAACACTTCCACTTCAAGTCGTACTGCTTTCTTTGGAGCCTTTTTCAAATAGTGGGAATTTGTTTTATCTGTAATTGCATTAGTTTTAATTTTAGAAGGCATTTTTTGCTGATGGTTAAAAGTATGGTCTCTTGTGTATACTTGGGATTTTCAAAGAAATGTATCACTTGAAAATTTGGTAATCAATTGTTGTCGGAAGGGAGTGTTAAGTATCCTTGAGTCATCTTAACTGCGAAACTCATTGTTAATCTGTATACTGAATGATGACGACAGATATGCTTTAGGATGAGTAATAGTGGGTGAGTGAGTGAGTATGGTTTTATGCTGCTTTTAGACATTTTCGAACAATATCACAACGGGGGACACCAGCAATAGGCTTCACACATGGTGGTGATGCGAGGCATCGAACCCGGGACTTCGGCGTGACGAGTGAAAGCTGCAACCACCAGGCTACCCCACTGCCCCTTGGATGATTAAAAAAGAAAGTGAAAAAAAAAATATTCCTACACGTAAGAAATCTCTGCTAAAAGCAGAATCCATTGTACGAATCTGATAAGCATCTGTCTCATAAGCATGAGTTTTATGAAGCACTATCACATCGAGATGATACCAGGTGTTCGTGCAAGGGTGAGTATATAATGCCCTATCGGTGGCAACCATCACAAACACATGCAGAGGCAAGTCAGTTGCTCATCTGAAAAACACAGGAACTTATGGTACAAGTCAAAATAGAGAATTACATCAGCTATACTTTTGTAACTGATGTGCCAAATTCAGAAATGTCCTTCATATGTCTAAAGTGAGTGAGTGAGTGAGTTTGGTTTTACGCCGCTTTTAGCAATATTCCAGCAATATCACGGCGGGGGACACCAGAAATGGGCTTCACACATTGTACCCATGTCGGGAATTGAACCAGGGTCTTCGGCGTGACGAGCGAACGCGTTAACCACTAGGCTACCCGACCGCCCCTTATATGTCTAAAGAAATAATACCTATACATTTATGTATGGATTTGGAAATAATAATATCATAGTTTGTATGAAAGAACATTTTCATAATATGGTAATGTAAATGTGCTTAAGCTTCAAACATCACTCCACTAGGCTCTCCCACGAAGAAAGAGATGGCATCTAATAAACATTGATGCATGCAAATCACTCAAACGTGGTGAGTAAAAATCACTCAAACATGGTGAGTAAGAAAGAAATCACTTGACTTAGTTCTTGAAAGTCGGACATGATAACCTTCACCTTGTCTATGATCACCGGTAACACAAAGGTCATCTTCTGACATTGTAGTTACACACTACGGTTCTGTTGCCTCTGTGTCCGGTCTTTTCATGTGACAGAGTTACGGGTATAAATACCCTAATACCTTATCCTTTCATTTGTTCCACGTGGCCCTAAGACCAACCCTGGACCACTTGTGGATTAAAAGAGATAAAGCTCTTGGACAATTCTGACATCAGAAAACGTACCACTCATCACATTGCCCCAAACAGAAAAACTAGCACTACAACTGAAAGAAACGCTTTATTTTGTGAAATAATTTCCAGTATGTTAGACCCAAGTCTCATTTGAAGATCGTATAATTTGAATTTTCTTTTTCTCTATTAATAATAATGAAATAAATATTGCAACGGTGAAAGTGTTGCCAAATAAACATCATTTACATGGTCTTTAGTGCACTTGAGTTTGTCTTCTAAATCCCCTAAAATAATTGGTCATTACTCAGTTCAAAAGACAGATGAAACAATTGATTCGTTTTAATTTGGCACCAGATGATTTTTCTTATCATTTTGACAATAAATATTAAATATAAGGAGGTCATAAACATATCTAACAAGACACTTGTTTAGAATACTTTCCAACTAAAAAACCCAACCAAATGACAGATATAGAAATTAACATTGCTTTCAGCTAAAACACTATCAGGCAATCCCATTTTAAACATTCATTTTGATAAGTCATAAAGAATTGTATATACAGATTCACTGAACGTCTGTGACTATTGAAATGGTGCTTGAAGATTCTAGAGTGAGATACCTTTCCAGTTAAGCTCATATATGGCATAAATTATTTAAATTATTTAAATACTGCATACTATAATTGCCCTCAAGATAATGGTGGTTATGAAGATAGTTAAGATGTGTTTTCAAACTATCCTGGGATTGAAATTATGAATATTATTCCAATCACTACATCAAACACACTCAGCTTGGCTGTACTGGCTTATTGCATGATGGAGTACATCAGTGCACTCATTGCTGGAGATTAGATTTGTGTGAAATGTCATCGCCAAATTTGCTGCACATTAGCGGAAACTTCCCGATTGAGGCAGTTTTTGTTTTGTTTAAATTATCTTTTCGTTTTTAATTTTCTAAAAAGATAATTGAAGACCATTCTGTTCATTAGATACATTATAGAAGACAAAGAATTTACAAAACATTTGAAAATACATGTACCATTAATTTGGGTCAGGTTGTCTAATAGAGATGAAGCTCCAATTGTTTTGATAAGAGATGCTGTGATGACTGGTGTGTCCGGGTACACTGATGCATTAAGCAATGAGAACTGGTAATATTTTGGGTATATCAATTTACAAAAGCAGATATCGTAACAGCATCATTCAGCTATTTCAGGCTAATGAAATAACACCATTAACATGAAAGGTATTCTGGGAAGATCAAATGTATTAATCATCAGAAACGTGTCCAAACTAAAATTGAGAACAAATATTGTTTTTGATCTTAACATCTTTCTCCATGCTAAAATGTCTTTCTAAAAATATATTCTCCATGCTTAAATTCCCTAAGAATGTATTTGTCCATGCGAAAATGAACTTGCAGAACATCTTTCTCTTAGCTAAAATGTCCTCTGGGAATTATTCTCCATGCTAAAAATGTCCTCTGAAATATATTTCTCCATGATAAATGTCCTCTGAGAATGAATCTCTCCATGCTTAATGTCCTTTGAGAATGTGTTCCTCCATGCTAAGTGTCCTCTGAGAATGTATTTCTCAAAGCTAATGTTGTCTGAGAATGTATTTCTCCATGCGAAATGTCTTCTCAGAGTGTATTTCTCCACGTAAATGTCCTCTGAGAATGTATTTCTCCATGCTAAATGTCTTCTCAGAATGTATTTCTCCACGTAAATGCCTCAGAGAATGTATTTCTCCATGCTTAATGTCCTCTGAGAATGTATTTTTCCAAGCTAATGTCTTCTGAGAATGTATTTCTTCATGCTAAATGTCCTCTGAGAATGTATTTCTCCATGCTTAATGTCCTCTGAAAATGAATTTCTCCATGCTAAATGTCCTCTAAGAATATATTTCTCCATGCCAAATATCTTTTGAAAGTGTTTCTCCAAGCTAAATGTCCTCTGAAAATGTATTTCTTCATGCTAAATGTCCTTTGAGAATGTGTTTCTCCATGCTAAATGTCCTCTGATAATATATTTCTCTATGCCAAATGTCCTTTGAGAATGAAATTCTCAATGATAAACGTCCTCTGAGAATGTATTTCTCCATGGCAAATGTCTTCTGAGAATGTATTTCTCAATACTTATGTCCTCTTAGAATGTATTTCTCCACATTGAATGTCATCTGAGAATATATTTCTGCAAAAATGTCCCCTCTGAACCTCTCATGATTTCTAATTGTGTGTCCTCTGGCAACCTGTCTCCCAAAGCAAACCTGTCCTTTGGGATATCCTTTTAAAAAATTGAAAATACCTTCAGAGAACCTCTTTTTCTGAACAAAATAAATATCATGAACAAAACCTCCGTTTAAAAGCTAAAATGTCCTCACCCAACCTCTTTATCAAAAGCTAAACTGTCCTTTAAAAGCTCATTTTCAAAGAAATTTTGTATCAACAAAGGGGAACAGAGATGTGTTTTTTATATTTTGGCAAAAATAAACTGACATTGATGTGTATTCACATGAGGATGGCAAAATCTGCAGCATTCCATGGAAACTTATCCTCCCTGATTGACGCATCACAAGAATAGCCAACTGGAGTATGTTCCATTACAACGGGCCGAGACTCAACCATCAAAAACTGAAATTACCACTAGAAACCTCTTTGTAAAGAAATGGAAAGCAAAGATGTATGACAGCAAAGGTTTTAATGGAGGCTGAAGAGGCTGCTTACAGATTACCTTAAACCAAATTGGTTGGCACCATAAGTCTAATTCTTTGGCAATCAGGAAGCACAATGTGTGGCCTCTAGATATCATGTAAACTTTGACTGCGATAGTAATCCGTGTTGATACAAATCTTCTTACGTATCGCCTGTCAATAACACATGACAGGGAAATTAACGATGCCCGGATCTTAATCGTCTATAGCACAAACTGGGATGTATTTCAGGAACAACAATTATATTCATGTAGCAGCGCATATCTGAAAAGGTATTTATTCCTCACAGGAAAGTTCTGATGTAGAATTTCTTAGTGATGCATGTAGATTTAGTGACTATTTCAGTTTTTTTACATTATTGCATATTGACCATTTTTTACATGGAATGCTTTAAAGGTTCAGTGCAACAGTGCAAGAAGCTATATGTAAGGTAGCAAGAGTGCAATATGGTATATATAAGGTAGCAGTAGTATTAGAAGCTAAATGTAAGGTAGCAGTAGTATTAGAAGCTATATGTAAGGTAGCAGTAGTATTAGAAGCTATATGTAAGGTAGCAATAGTGCAAGATGGTATATGTAAGGTAGCAATACTGCAATATGGTATATATAAGGTAGCAGTAGTACAATATGGTATATGTAAGGTAGCAATAGTGCAAGATGGTATACATAAGGTAGCAAGAGTGCAATATGGTATATATGAGGTAGCAATAGTACAATATGGCATATGTAAGGTAGCAATAGTACAAGATGTTATATGTAAGGTAGCAATAGTACAAGATGGTATATGTAAGGTAGCAATAGTACAATATGGTATATGTAAGGTAGCAATAGTAAAATATGGTAAATGTAAGGTAGCAATAGTATAAGATGGTATATGTAAGGTAGCAATAGTATAAGATGGTATATGTGTAAGGTAACAATAGTTCAAGATGGTATACAGGCAAGATGTGTGCCTGGCAAAAGAGCTTCTAAAACGCCATCATATGTAACAATCGTATGAAATTATTCACATGAATGCAAGATGTTGATTGGGAAAATATGCCACAATGGTATAAGAGCATTATTTCAATACACTCGACATCATACAGAAGCATTCATGAGAGAACAAAGTGTCACACACATTTAAGTGTATTATCCAATGTAACACCAGCACAATGATTCCATTCTCCAATAGAAAAACCCACTTACTTGATTTCTGTATATGTAAGGTAGCAATAGTGCAAGATGGTATATGTAAGGTAACAATAGTGCAAGATGGTATATGTAAGGTAACAATAGTGCAAGATGGTATATGTAAGGTAACAATAGTGCAAGATGGTATATGTAAGGTAGCAATAGTGCAAGATGGTATGTGTAAGGTAACAATAGTGAAAGATGGTATATGTAAGGTAACAATAGTGAAAGATGGTATATGTAAGGTAACAATAGTGCAAGATGGTATATGTAAGGTAACAATAGTGCAAGATGGTATATATAAGGTAGCAATAGTATAAGATGGTATATGTAAGGTAACAATAGTGCAAGATGGTATATGTAAGGTAACAATAGTGCAAGATGGTATATGTAAGGTAATAATAGTGCAAGATGGTATATGTAAGGTAACAATAGTGCAAGATGGTATATGTAAGGTAACAATAGTGCAAGATGGTATATGTAAGGTAGCAATAGTGCAAGATGGTATATGTAAGGAAACAATAGTGAAAGATGGTATATGTAAGGTAACAATAGTGCAAGATGGTATATGTAAGGTAACAATAGTGCAAGATGGTATATGTAAGGTAGCAATAGTATAAGATGGTATATGTAAGGTAACAATAGTGCAAGATGGTATATGTAAGGTAACAATAGTGCAAGATGGTATATGTAAGGTAACAATAGTGCAAGATGGTATATGTAAGGTAACAATAGTGCAAAATGGTATATGTAAGGTAGCAATAGTGCAAGATGGTATATGTGTAAGGTAACAATAGTTCAAGATGGTATAGGGCAAGATGTGTGCCTGGCAAAAGAGCTTCTAAAACGCCATCATATGTAACAATCGTATGAAATTATTCACATGAATGCAAGATGTTGATTGGGAAAATATGCCACAATGGTATAAGAGCATTATTTCAATACACTCGACATCATACAGAAGCATTCATGAGAGAACAAAGTGTCACACACATTTAAGTGTATTATCCAATGTAACACCAGCACAATGATTCCATTCTCCAATAGAAAAACCCACTTACTTGATTCTGACTTTTCATGAAATATTAAAAACCCTCAACACATAATCATACAATTATCAAATGGGAGCTTCAAAACAAACAATATGCTTGAAAGAAAGCTTTTATGTCACATGTTACTGCAATTAACGCCGGAATCAATACCCTTGTATATAACACTTGTCTCAGTTGACCATATGAGAAACAGTGGGCAACCTACACTCCAGTACTGTAACAGCGCTGCCACTGAACGCCTCTACATCGTGTCCTTCGCCTATTGTCATCGTCAATAGCTAACAAGACGTACGTTGGCAGCAATCACTGACATTCACTGTCCGCAATCAGCAACGTACATTCTGCACATAGTCATTGGTATACAATGATACAGGAAGCTGGTTTTAACCATGTCCTGTGTGCTGTTATAGATGGCGCCACTTCAAGTCATTTATATGTGCGACCTCTTCAAACTAATGACACTATTCAGACTAAACTGGAAGGACTGTGCTGTCTACATTGTTACAAAATGTACAGAGGTTGATGTCTGGAACTGTAAAGAGTTAAATGAGTTACCAACTATTTTGCAAATATTCCTGCAACAAAAGAGGGTGGGGTTATGTAGTGTGTGGGCTAGGGATGGGATTACTTTTCTATCCAAAATGTAGCAATACAAAATCAAAATCGAAACATGAACTAGTAGTCACGGACACATGCTCTCATGTAGTCGCAATCATACAATCGGGTCTAATTTCTTATTAGTATGGACAGGGTGTTGTAACTTTAATTATTATTATTATGATGTACAGATTAAAATTTAAAAAATGCAGCAAAGAGGGTTTTGGTGATGCTGGCACAGTCAGGCTGGTTAGGCTCATCATCAGCTCAGGGCCCTTGCCCCCTCTACACGCAGCCAAGTCAGCGAATGGGACTTCTCCCAGGAAGTGCTGCCTAGTCAAACCCACCCAGATCTTTTCGGAGAATGTAAAGACTCCCCAACACTGCAGCCTTCTGCATTACCCAGATGATGATGATGATGAAGATGATGATGATGATGATGCACATAGGGTATACTCATGCTTATTTTCTCATAATGCTGAGGTTTGTTTTGATTCCAACACCAGTCTCTGCCAATAAACTCACCTGCCTTGTAGTGTCATTCACAGTAGATATTAGTGTTACCATAAGGATAGTTATTAGCTGGGCTTTATAGACAATAGAAATATCTAGACTCCGGGCTAGTGGCAAGAGTTGCAGACTCATGCAGCACACTTTGTGAAGCCTCTTTTTGATGTCCGTACTGAGATATTACTAAAAGTGGCATAAAATAATACTCATTCACTCACTCTTTCTATACATGTGCACATAAAGAAACTTAAAAGCAACAAAACCCTTTCCATATTCATGACAAATCTCTGCTAAAGGCAGCGTCGATTGTACGATTCAGACTAAAAACAAAAAGCATGACAATGATAGTCAGATGTGATTCTCCTTCATCCGAAAGTGAATCATGTTGCATCTTCATCACAGTTTAAACTTCATCATTTAGTGTTTTATCTTTTCACATCAACATCCTTAATATATGTTCGAGGTATCGTTTCCATCTTTCAGATGGATGCCTCATTTTTATAAATGCAATAAACATTTTTAAAATCATAAGCTAAACTGTAATGTATCTTTACCAAATCTCCATTTGTTACCCAAAAACCTAGAAACTTACAGTCGTAGCTAAGTATAATCTACACTGTATCATTTCTGTAAAAAAAACCATCCTACATGAAGAAAAAAACGTTTTCAAACATTAAATATTTATTTCCAATTGATATGACAGGTCATAATTCATATCTATTCATCCTAAGGAATCCCAATAAAATTCTATACCCTTCTTAAAAAAGATACATTGTAAATTTATTTACAAGATATCCCTTATTACGAGTATATAAATCAGAAGTGTGACAGATGAAATAGAATGGTCCTACCTTATACACATTTTTACAACCTTTTTTCTTAAAACAATTGCCGGTCCACGATATGAAAATGCAAAGTGTCGACTGAATGGCGTTCTTAGTAAAATATCTAACTATGCCGGAAATTGCAATAAAAATTCCTTCATTTTCACTTATGAAAAAATGTCATAGCTGCAGAATTGAAAATTATGATGTAGCATTTGACAATAAAATATTGATCAAACAAAACTAAATCTATTTTATGGCGTAGTTTAATTCTTGTGATCAATCATTTCCAAAAGGATGTTATTAATTTTTGATGTTGTAATGATAGCTGCCAAGGTTGTATTGTGGTAATGCCAGCTTTCAGAACATAAACTAGAAAAGACAAGGAAAGTTTTAGTGCTTGTCATTCATTATGCTTATCAAAAATGGCATTTTCGGAATGTTCGTACAAATTTATATAGATGGGGGGAGGGACTCGTGCAGTATACTAGCCACTTATTATATCATCACAGTCTTAATGAGTTTTATTTCTTCGTTTATCATGAATATTTTCGAATTTGCCTGTCAAAGTCAATGCTACTAAGAAAGATAAAAGGAGTGTATTGATTTAAAAAAACAATAATTTCCACACAACATATTTTCATTACAAATATTTTGAAAGCAGTAAATCTGCACTCATCCCCCCAGTATCTGATATAATTGGATTATTATGCTATCAGAAGCTATGATACAGACAAGATAAGCATCCTGGAAGACATTTAAGTTTCAATTGCCCACTTTGAAAGTAGGTCTCATTTGAAGCCCCAGGATTCATATCCATAAACAATGCTTTCAAATTAGTCACATCTTAATGGAAATTCAAATTTCAAATAATCTTGAACTACTTAATACAATATGCAGATTAAAAATGGTAATTCTGAGAGAATATTGAAATAACCATTTTAGTCAGAAGATGCACGATAAATATCCTAGCTGGAAAATCAAAATTGCATACAGTATTTTACATACAAATGTCCAGATGATGAATTGGAAGAGTCCTGGTTATTTGATGGTGGTAGCAGCCCAAAGTAATCTGCTTATGACAATGATATTGTTTCACACAATAAAGTAATTTAAAGTGATCCAACTCTATACGTGACACAGTGATATTGTTTCAAATGATAAAGTAGTTCAAAGCAATCAAACTCTATATGTGACACAGTGATATTGTTTCACATAATAAAGTAGTTCAAAGCGATGAAACTATATATGTGACAGTGATATTGTTTCACCCGATAAAGTAGTTCAAACTGATCAAAGTCTATATGTGACACAGTGATATTGTTTCACACGATAAAGTAGTTCAAAGTGATCAAAGTCTATATGTGACACAGTGATATTGTTTCACACGATAAAGTAGTTCAAAGTGATCAAAGTCTATATGTGACACAGTGATATTGTTTCACACGATAAAGTAGTTCAAAGTGATCAAACTCTATACGTGACACAGTGATATTGTTTCACATAATAAAGTAGTTCAAAGCGATCTAACTATATATGTGACAGTGATATTGTTTCACCCGATAAAGTAGTTCAAAGCGATCTAACTATATATGTGACAGTATTATTGTTTCACACAATAAAGTAGTTCAAAGCGATCAAACTCTATATGTGACACAGTGATATTGTTTCACACAATAAAGAAGTTCATAGTGATAATATCAAGTGAAATATTCATGTTTTCTGCTACAGATATTTGAAGGAAATATTCATGTGTTCTGCTACAGAGGACTTCAGTGAAAATATCAATATGTTCTACGACAGAATATTTAAGGGAAATATTCATGTGTTCTGCTACAGAAGACTTCAGTGAAAATATCAATATGTTCTACGACAGAATATTTAAGTGAAATATTCATGTGTTCTGCTACAGAAGACTTCAGTGAAAATATCAATATGTTCTACGACAGAATATTTAAGGGAAATATTCATGTGTTCACTACAGATAATTGAAGTGAAATATCAATATGTTCTGCTACAGAATATTTAAGGGAAATATTCATGTGTTCACTACAGATAATTGAAGTGAAATACCCATATGTTCTGCTACAAACAAATAAAGTGAAATATCCATCCAAATGTTCTATAATTTAAGTGATATGTTCCATAATTTAAGTGAATATCAATGTATTTTACTTCAGGTAACTTGGACATATTTACGTGTTCTGCGGCAGATAAACTGATGGAAACATCACGGTCTTTTTCTACACAGATGATTTATGTGAAATCCCAATCCTGTTTGGAAACCATATTTGTAGGCAGTTTGTAGAGCAAAAAGAATACATCTTGACCTTGACCTTCAATGACCCTGCTGGAATGGCAGTAATGGTGAGAGTAGGTCCCAGTCTGACTCAATACTACCTACACTACACAATACTACCTACGCTACACAATACTATATACACTACACAATACTATATACACTACACAATACTACCTACGCTACACAATACTACCTACACTACTCAATACTACCTACGCTACACAATACTACCTACGCTACACAATACTATATACACTACACAATACTACCTACACTACACAATACTACCTACACTACACAATACTACCTACGCTACACAATACTACCTACACTACTCAATACTACCTACGCTACACAATACTACCTACACTACTCAATACTACCTACACTACACAATACTACCTACACTACACAATACTACCTACACTACACAATACTATATACGCTACACAATACTACCTACACTACACAATACTACCTACGCTACACAATACTACCTACACTACTCAATACTACCTACGCTACACAATACTACCTACACTACACAATACTACCTACACTACACAATACTATATACGCTACACAATACTACCTACACTACACAATACTATATACGCTACACAATACTACCTACACTACACAATACTACCTACGCTACACAATACTACCTACACTACTCAATACTACCTACGCTACACAATACTACCTACACTACTCAATACTACCTACACTACACAATACTACCTACACTACACAATACTACCTACACTACACAATACTACCTACACTACACAATACTACCTACGCTACACAATACTACCTACACTACACAATACTACCTACACTACACAATACTACCTACGCTACACAATACTACCTACGCTACATAATACAACATACACTACACAATACTACCTACGCTACACAATACTACCTACGCTACACAATACTACCTACACTACACAATACTACCTACGCTACACAATACTACCTACGCTACACAATACTACCTACGCTACACAATACTACCTACGCTACACAATACTACCTACGCTACACAATACTACCTACGCTACACAATACTACCTACACTACACAATACTACCTACGCTACACAATACTACCTACGCTACACAATACTACCTACACTACACAATACTACCTACACTACACAATACTACCTACGCTACACAATACTACCTACGCTACACAATACTACCTACACTACACAATACTACCTACGCTACACAATACTACCTACGCTACACAATACTACCTACACTACACAATACTACCTACGCTACACAATACTACCTACGCTACACAATACTACCTACACTACACAATACTACCTACACTACACAATACTACCTACGCTACACAATACTACCTACACTACACAATACTACCTACGCTACACAATACTACCTACGCTACACAATACTACCTACACTACACAATACTACCTACACTACACAATACTACCTACACTACACAATACTACCTACACTACACAATACTACCTACACTACACAATACTACCTACGCTACACAATACTACCTACACTACACAATACTACCTACACTACACAATACTACCTACGCTACACAATACTACCTACACTACACAATACTACCTACGCTACACAATACTACCTACACTACACAATACTACCTACACTACACAATACTACCTACGCTACACAATACTACCTACGCTACACAATACTACCTACACTACACAATACTACCTACACTACACAATACTACCTACACTACACAATACTACATACACTACACAATACTACCTACGCTACACAATACTACCTACACTACACAATACTACCTACACTACACAATACTACCTACGCTACACAATACTACCTACGCTACACAATACTACCTACACTACACAATACTACCTACACTACACAATACTACCTACGCTACACAATACTACCTACGCTACACAATACTACCTACACTACACAATACTACCTACACTACACAATACTACCTACGCTACACAATACTACCTACACTACACAATACTACCTACACTACACAATACTACCTACACTACACAATACTACCTACGCTACATAATACTATATACGCTACACAATACTACCTACGCTACACAATACTACCTACACTACACAATACTACCTACACTACACAATACTACCTACACTACACAATACTACCTACGCTACACAATACTACCTACACTACACAATACTACCTACACTACACAATACTACCTACACTACACAATACTACCTACGCTACATAATACTATATACGCTACACAATACTACCTACGCTACACAATACTACCTACACTACACAATACTACCTACACTACACAATACTACCTACGCTACACAATACTACCTACGCTACACAATACTACCTACACTACACAATACTACCTACACTACACAATACTACCTACACTACACAATACTACCTACGCTACATAATACTATATACGCTACACAATACTACCTACGCTACACAATACTACCTACACTACACAATACTACCTACACTACACAATACTACCTACACTACACAATACTACCTACGCTACACAATACTACCTACACTACACAATACTATATACACTACTCAATACTACCTACGCTACACAATACTACCTACACTACACAATACTACCTACGCTACACAATACTACCTACACTACACAATACTACCTACACTACACAATACTACCTACACTACACAATACTACCTACACTACACAATACTACCTACACTACACAATACTACCTACACTACACAATACTACCTACACTACACAATACTACCTACGCTACACAATACTACCTACACTACACAATACTACCTACACTACACAATACTACCTACACTACACAATACTACCTACGCTACATAATACTATATACGCTACACAATACTACCTACGCTACACAATACTACCTACACTACACAATACTACCTACACTACACAATACTACCTACACTACACAATACTACCTACGCTACACAATACTACCTACACTACACAATACTATATACACTACTCAATACTACCTACGCTACACAATACTACCTACACTACACAATACTACCTACACTACACAATACTACCTACGCTACACAATACTACCTACGCTACATAATACTATATACGCTACACAATACTACCTACGCTACACAATACTACCTACACTACACAATACTACCTACACTACACAATACTACCTACACTACACAATACTACCTACGCTACACAATACTACCTACGCTACATAATACTATATACGCTACACAATACTACCTACACTACACAATACTACCTACACTACACAATACTACCTACGCTACACAATACTACCTACACTACACAATACTACCTACGCTACACAATACTACCTACACTACACAATACTATATACGCTACACAATACTACCTACGCTACACAATACTACCTACACTACACAATACTACCTACACTACACAATACTACCTACGCTACACAATACTACCTACACTACACAATACTACCTACGCTACACAATACTACATACGCTACACAATACTATATACGCTACACAATACTATATACGCTACACAATACTACCTACGCTACACAATACTACATACGCTACACAATACTACCTACGCTACACAATACTACCTACGCTACACAATACTACCTACACTACACAATACTACCTACACTACACAATACTACCTACACTACACAATACTACCTACGCTACACAATACTACCTACACTACACAATACTACCTACGCTACACAATACTACATACGCTACACAATACTATATACGCTACACAATACTATATACGCTACACAATACTACCTACGCTACACAATACTACATACGCTACACAATACTACCTACGCTACACAATACTACCTACGCTACACAATACTACCTACGCTACACAATACTACATACGCTACACAATACTATATACGCTACACAATACTATATACGCTACACAATACTACCTACGCTACACAATACTACATACGCTACACAATACTACCTACGCTACACAATACTACCTACGCTACACAATACTACCTACGCTACACAATACTACCTACACTACACAATACTACCTACACTACACAATACTACCTACGCTACACAATACTACCTACACTACACAATACTACCTACGCTACACAATACTACATACGCTACACAATACTATATACGCTACACAATACTATATACGCTACACAATACTACCTACGCTACACAATACTACATACGCTACACAATACTACCTACGCTACACAATACTACCTACGCTACACAATACTACCTACGCTACACAATACTACATACGCTACACAATACTATATACGCTACACAATACTATATACGCTACACAATACTACCTACGCTACACAATACTACATACGCTACACAATACTACCTACGCTACACAATACTACCTACGCTACACAATACTACCTACGCTACACAATACTACCTACACTACACAATACTACCTACACTACACAATACTACCTACGCTACACAATACTACCTACACTACACAATACTACCTACACTACACAATACTACCTACACTACACAATACTACCTACGCTACACAATACTACCTACACTACACAATACTACCTACAGCTACACAATACTACCTACACTACACAATACTACCTACGCTACACAATACTACCTACACTACACAATACTACCTACACTACACAATACTACCTACACTACACAATACTACCTACACTACACAATACTACCTACGCTACACAATACTACCTACACTACACAATACTACCTACGCTACACAATACTACCTACACTACACAATACTACCTACACTACACAATACTACCTACACTACACAATACTACCTACACTACACAATACTACCTACACTACACAATACTACTACGCTACACAATACTACCTACACTACACAATACTACCTACACTACACAATACTACCTACACTACACAATACTACCTACGCTACACAATACTACCTACGCTACACAATACTACCTACACTACACAATACTACCTACACTACACAATACTACCTACGCTACACAATACTACCTACACTACACAATACTACCTACGCTACACAATACTACCTACAGCTACACAATACTACCTACACTACACAATACTACCTACGCTACACAATACTACCTACGCTACACAATACTACCTACGCTACACAATACTACCTACGCTACACAATACTACCTACGCTACACAATACTACCTACACTACACAATACTACCTACACTACACAATACTACCTACGCTACACAATACTACCTACACTACACAATACTACCTACGCTACACAATACTACCTACGCTACACAATACTACCTACGCTACACAATACTACCTACACTACACAATACTACCTACAGCTACACAATACTACCTACGCTACACAATACTACCTACGCTACACAATACTACCTACACTACACAATACTACCTACACTACACAATACTACCTACGCTACACAATACTACCTACACTACACAATACTACCTACGCTACACAATACTACCTACGCTACACAATACTACCTACGACTACACAATACTACCTACACTACACAATACTACCTACGCTACACAATACTACCTACGACTACACAATACTACCTACACTACACAATACTACCTACGACTACACAATACTACCTACACTACACAATACTACCTACACTACACAATACTACCTACACTACACAATACTACATACGCTACACAATACTACCTACGCTACACAATACTACCTACGCTACACAATACTACCTACACTACACAATACTACCTACGCTACACAATACTACCTACGCTACACAATACTACCTACGCTACACAATACTACCTACGCTACACAATACTACCTACGCTACACAATACTACCTACGCTACACAATACTACCTACGCTACACAATACTACCTACGCTACACAATACTACCTACGCTACACAATACTACCTACGCTACACAATACTACCTACGCTACACAATACTACCTACGCTACACAATACTACCTACGCTACACAATACTACCTACGCTACACAATACTACCTACACTACACAATACTACCTACGCTACACAATACTACCTACGCTACACAATACTACCTACGCTACACAATACTACCTACACTACACAATACTACCTACGCTACACAATACTACCTACACTACACAATACTACTACACTACACAATACTACATACGCTACACAATACTATATACGCTACACAATACTACCTACACTACACAATACTACCTACACTACACAATACTACCTACGCTACACAATACTATATACACTACACAATACTACCTACGCTACACAATACTACCTACGCTACACAATACTACCTACACTACACAATACTACCTACACTACACAATACTACCTACGCTACACAATACTACCTACACTACACAATACTATATACACTACACAATACTACCTACACTACACAATACTACATACACTACACAATACTACCTACGCTACACAATACTACCTACGCTACACAATACTACCTACACTACACAATACTACCTACGCTACACAATACTACCTACGCTACACAATACTACCTACGCTACACAATACTACCTACACTACACAATACTACAACACTACACAATACTACCTACACTACACAATACTACCTACACTACACAATACTACCTACGCTACACAATACTACCTACACTACACAATACTACCTACGCTACACAATACTATATACACTACACAATACTACCTACACTACACAATACTACCTACGCTACACAATACTACCTACACTACACAATACTACCTACGCTACACAATACTACCTACACTACACAATACTACCTACGCTACACAATACTATATACACTACACAATACTACCTACACTACACAATACTACCTACACTACACAATACTACCTACACTACACAATACTACCTACGCTACACAATACTACCTACACTACACAATACTACCTA
Organism: Haliotis rufescens; assembly: GCF_023055435.1. Taxonomy (NCBI): domain Eukaryota; kingdom Metazoa; phylum Mollusca; class Gastropoda; order Lepetellida; family Haliotidae; genus Haliotis; species Haliotis rufescens. The sequence continues at coordinate 58,377,645 of NW_025964334.1, forward strand.
CGCTACACAATACTACCTACGCTACACAATACTACCTACGCTACACAATACTACCTACGCTACACAATACTACCTACGCTACACAATACTACCTACGCTACACAATACTACCTACACTACACAATACTACCTACGCTACACAATACTACCTACGCTACACAATACTACCTACGCTACACAATACTACCTACGCTACACAATACTACCTACACTACACAATACTACCTACGCTACACAATACTACCTACGCTACACAATACTACCTACGCTACACAATACTACCTACACTACACAATACTACCTACACTACACAATACTACCTACACTACACAATACTACCTACGCTACACAATACTACCTACGCTACACAATACTACCTACGCTACACAATACTACCTACACTACACAATACTACCTACGCTACACAATACTACCTACGCTACGCTACACAATACTACCTACGCTACACAATACTACCTACGCTACACAATACTACCTACGCTACACAATACTACCTACACTACACAATACTACCTACGCTACACAATACTACCTACGCTACACAATACTACCTACACTACACAATACTACCTACGCTACACAATACTACCTACGCTACACAATACTACCTACGCTACACAATACTACCTACGCTACACAATACTACCTACGCTACACAATACTACCTACACTACACAATACTACCTACGCTACACAATACTACCTACGCTACACAATACTACCTACACTACACAATACTACCTACGCTACACAATACTACCTACGCTACACAATACTACCTACGCTACACAATACTACCTACGCTACACAATACTACCTACGCTACACAATACTACCTACACTACACAATACTACCTACGCTACACAATACTACCTACGCTACACAATACTACCTACACTACACAATACTACCTACGCTACACAATACTACCTACGCTACACAATACTACCTACGCTACACAATACTACCTACGCTACACAATACTACCTACGCTACACAATACTACCTACGCTACACAATACTACCTACGCTACACAATACTACCTACGCTACACAATACTACCTACACTACACAATACTACCTACGCTACTCAATACTATATACGCTACACAATACTACCTACGCTACTCAATACTATATACTCTACACAATACTACCTACACTACACAATACTACCTACGCTACACAATACTACCTACGCTACACAATACTACCTACGCTACACAATACTATATACACTACACAATACAACCTACGCTACACAATACTATATACGCTACACAATACTACCTACGCTACACAATACTATATACGCTACACAATACTACCTACGCTACTCAATACTATATACGCTACACAATACAACCTACGCTACACAATACTACCTACGCTACACAATACTACCTACGCTACACAATACTATATACGCTACACAATACAACCTACGCTACACAATACTACCTACGCTACACAATACTACCTACGCTACACAATACTATATACGCTACACAATACTACCTACGCTACACAATACTATATACGCTACACAATACTACCTACGCTACACAATACTACCTACGCTACACAATACTACCTACGCTACACAATACTACCTACGCTACACAATACTACCTACGCTACACAATACTATATACGCTACACAATACTACCTACGCTACACAATACTACCTACGCTACACAATACTATATACGATACACAATACTACCTACGCTACACAATACTACCTACGCTACACAATACTACCTACGCTACACAATACTACCTACGCTACACAATACTACCTACGCTACACAATACTACCTACGCTACACAATACTATATACGCTACACAATACTATATACACTACACAATACTACCTACGCTACACAATACTACCTACGCTACACAATACTATATACGCTACACAATACTACCTACGCTACACAATACTACCTACGCTACACAATACTACCTACGCTACACAATACTACCTACGCTACACAATACTACATACGCTACACAATACTACCTACGCTACACAATACTACCTACGCTACACAATACTATATACACTACACAATACTACCTACGCTACACAATACTACCTACGCTACACAATACTACCTACGCTACACAATACTACATACGCTACACAATACTACTTACGCTACACAATATTACCTACACTACACAATACTACCTACACTACACAATACTACCTACGCTACACAATATTACCTACGCTACACAATACTACCTACACTACACAATACTACCTACACTACACAATACTACCTACGCTACACAATATTACCTACGCTACACAATACTACCTACACTACACAATACTACCTACACTACACAATACTACCTACGCTACACAATACTATATACACTACACAATACTACCTACGCTACACAATACTACCTACGCTACACAATACTACCTACGCTACACAATACTACCTACGCTACACAATACTACCTACGCTACACAATACTATATACACTACACAATACTACCTACACTACACAATACTACCTACACTACACAATACTACCTACGCTACACAATACTACCTACGCTACACAATACTACCTACGCTACACAATACTACCTACGCTACACAATACTACCTACGCTACACAATACTACCTACGCTACACAATACTACCTACACTACACAATACTACCTACGCTACACAATACTACCTACGCTACACAATACTACCTACACTACACAATACTACCTACACTACACAATACTACCTACACTACACAATACTACCTACGCTACACAATACTACCTACGCTACACAATACTACCTACGCTACACAATACTACCTACGCTACACAATACTACCTACACTACACAATACTACCTACGCTACACAATACTACCTACGCTACACAATACTACCTACACTACACAATACTACCTACACTACACAATACTACCTACACTACACAATACTACCTACGCTACACAATACTACCTACGCTACACAATACTACCTACGCTACACAATACTACCTACACTACACAATACTACCTACGCTACACAATACTACCTACGCTACTCAATACTACCTATGCTACACAATACTACCTACACTACACAATACTACCTACGCTACTCAATACTACCTACGCTACACAATACTACATACACTACACAATACTACCTACGCTACACAATACTACATACACTACACAATACTATATACACTACACAATACTACCTACGCTACACAATACTATATACACTACACAATACTACCTACGCTACACAATACTACCTACGCTACACAATACTATATACACTACACAATACTACCTACGCTACACAATACTACCTACGCTACACAATACTACCTACGCTACACAATACTACATACACTACACAATACTATATACACTACACAATACTACCTACGCTACACAATACTATATACACTACACAATACTACCTACGCTACACAATACTACCTACGCTACACAATACTATATACACTACACAATACTACCTACGCTACACAATACTACCTACGCTACACAATACTATATACACTACACAATACTACCTACGCTACACAATACTATATACGCTACACAATACTACCTACGCTACACAATACTACCTACGCTACACAATACTACATACACTACACAATACTATATACACTACACAATACTACCTACGCTACACAATACTATATACACTACACAATACTACCTACGCTACACAATACTACCTACGCTACACAATACTATATACACTACACAATACTACCTACGCTACACAATACTACCTACGCTACACAATACTATATACACTACACAATACTACCTACGCTACACAATACTATATACGCTACACAATACTACCTACGCTACACAATACTATATACGCTACACAATACTACCTACGCTACACAATACTATATACGCTACACAATACTACCTACGCTACACAATACTACCTACGCTACACAATACTACATACACTACACAATACTATATACACTACACAATACTACCTACGCTACACAATACTATATACACTACACAATACTACCTACGCTACACAATACTACCTACGCTACACAATACTATATACACTACACAATACTACCTACGCTACACAATACTACCTACGCTACACAATACTATATACACTACACAATACTACCTACGCTACACAATACTATATACGCTACACAATACTACCTACGCTACACAATACTATATACGCTACACAATACTACCTACGCTACACAATACTATATACGCTACACAATACTACCTACACTACACAATACTATATACACTACACAATACTACCTACGCTACACAATACTATATACGCTACACAATACTACCTACACTACACAATACTACCTACGCTACACAATACTACCTACACTACACAATACTATATACACTACACAATACTACCTACGCTACACAATACTATATACGCTACACAATACTACCTACACTACACAATACTACCTACGCTACACAATACTACCTACACTACACAATACTACCTACACTACACAATACTATATACACTACACAATACTACCTACACTACACAATACTATATACGCTACACAATACTACCTACACTACACAATACTACCTACGCTACACAATACTACCTACACTACACAATACTATATACACTACACAATACTACCTACGCTACACAATACTATATACACTACACAATACTACCTACGCTACACAATACTACCTACGCTACACAATACTACCTACACTACACAATACTACCTACACTACACAATACTACCTACGCTACACAATACTACCTACACTACACAATACTATATACGCTACACAATACTACCTACGCTACACAATACTATATACACTACACAATACTACCTACACTACACAATACTATATACGCTACACAATACTACCTACGCTACACAATACTATATACACTACACAATACTACCTACGCTACACAATACTACCTACGCTACACAATACTACCTACGCTACACAATACTATATACACTACACAATACTACCTACGCTACACAATACTACCTACACTACACAATACTACCTACGCTACACAATACTACCTACGCTACACAATACTACCTACACTACACAATACTATATACGCTACACAATACTACCTACGCTACACAATACTACCTACACTACACAATACTACCTACACTACACAATACTACCTACACTACACAATACTACCTACACTACACAATACTACCTACACTACACAATACTATATACACTACACAATACTACCTACACTACACAATACTACCTACACTACACAATACTACATACACTACACAATACTACATCACTACACAATACTACATACACTACACAATACTACATCACTACACAATACTACATCACTACATAATACTACATGCACTACACAATACTACATACACTACGCAATACTACATACACTACACAATACTACATACACTACACAATACTACATATGCTACACAATACTACATACACTACACAATACTACATACACTACACAATACTACATACGCTACACAATACTACATACACTACACAATACTACATACACTACGCAATACTACATACACTACACAATACTACATACACTACGCAATACTACATACACTACACAATACTACATACACTACACAATACTACATACACTTCAAAATACTACATATGCTACACAATACTACATACGCTACACAATACAACATACACTACGCAATACTACCTATGCTACACAATACTACATACACTACACAATACTACATACACTACACAATACTACATATGCTACACAATACTACATATGCTACACAATACTACATACACTACACAATACTACATACACTACACAATACTACATACGCTACACAATACTACATACACTACACAATACTACATATGCTACACAATACTACATATGCTACACAATACTACAAAACTACACAATACTACATACACTACAAAATACTACATACACTACACAATACTACATACGCTACACAATACTACATACACTACACAATACTACATATGCTACACAATACTATATCACTACACAATACTACACACACTACACAATAATACATACACTACACAATACCAAACACACTACACAACACCATATACACTACAAAATAATACATACACTACACAATACTACATACACTAAACAATACCACATACACTACACAATACTACACACAATACTACATACACTACACAATACTACATACACTACACAATACTACATATGCTACACAATACTACATCACTACACAATACTACATACACTACACAATAATACATACACTACACAATACCACATACACTACACAATAATACATACACTACACAATACCACATACACTACACAATACTACACACAATACTACATACACTACACAATACTACATATGCTACACAATACTACACATCAAACCTAATACGAGTGTTCGTACAAATAGAGTGCTTGTGAAACACAGCACTTGCTAACTTGGATGAAAAGATCCTTTCTCCTCTTAATTCACACTGCCCTCCTCCTGATTCCTAGCTGGCCTTCAATAACAGTTGGATTCATGGTTTATTTATTCATTCATTCTGTTTTATCTAACTAGCAACTGATACTTTCAGATAGTAAATATGATCAAATGTTCTTTGACCTGCTTAGGTATTTCTTTTGGTCATTTACAAATAGACCAAAAATATTTCGTATTTGTTTGGGCACTAAATTATTGTATTATATATATGTGTGTGTGTACGTGATGATAATATACAGGCATCTAGTAACCACTATGTGCTTATCAACATAGTGGGATATCAATCATATATATAGTTTATCAGGATTAGTAAATAAAAGAGACAGAATCTATCCATAATCGTAAGAAATGGCTGCTAAAAGCAGAGTCTGTGGTACTATTCCGAGAAGAGTCAGTCTCCAGGACCTTGGGAAGAGTGAGTGAGTGAGTGAGTGAGTGAGTGAGTATGGTTTTACGCTGCTTTAAGCAATATTCCAGCAATATCACAGCGGAGGACACCAGAAATGGGCTTCACACATTGTACCCATGTCGGGAATCGAACCCGGGTCTTCGGCGTGACGAGCGAACACTTTAACCACTAGGCTACCCGACCGCCCCATTTGGATGAAAATCAAATATATTGTTCCTTGCTGCCTTAGGCTAGTTCTGTGCTTAGCACATCCTGTAGCAGATCCTGTAGCAGATCCTGAAGCAGATCCTGAAGCAGATCCTGAAGGTCTTAGCAGTGTTGCTACATAACCATTCCTTTAGGGTTGTCAAGGTATAATGTGATTTCAATGTTTGAAGACATTCTTTATGTTGATACTGTATCAATACAAATTTATAAATATTGATACTAAATGAATAAGTCACTGCCAGAGATATGTCCATATTTGAGATTATCATTTCCAAAATGGACAATGAAAAGACAGAAAATTCAATTTTAATTTAATGGATCAGCCTACTTCAAATTTAGCAATAAATTGATTACTTATAGGTCTACATAGGCAAACCTTATTTACATAGATTCAGAATAATTATGTTTTTATGGATGTGTTTATACAAATTGTGTGAGTCATGGGTGCTAGCGGTAGAGTAGGACATGCTTGCCCTTTTAGCAAACACCTGGTGTCATCACTGATTTTCAGGAATCCATTCCTATAATTTTCATCACTACCTTGCCTTCTCAATGGAATCGGTTTCGGCAGATAATTGAGACTGATGATTCTCTGGTGTTGACGTTTGGGATTAAATGGTTTCTGGTGGACTGCTCAAATACAGGGTAACAACATGGTGTACTGCTGAAATACAGGGTAATAGCATGGTGTACTGCTGAAATACAGGGTAAGAACATGGTGTACTGCTCAAATACAGAGTAACAACATGGTGTACTGCTGAAATACAGGGTAAGAACATGGTGTACTGCTGAAATACAGGGTAACAACATGGTGTACTGCTCAAATACAGAGTAACAACATGGTGTACTGCTCAAATACAGTGTAACAACATGGTGTACTGCTGAAATACAGGGTAACAACATGGTGTACTGCTCAAATACAGGGTACCAACATGGTGTACTGCTGAAATACAGGGTAACAACATGGTGTACTGCTGAAATACAGGGTAACAACATGGTGTACTGCTGAAATACAGAGTAACAACGTGGTGTACTGCTGAAATACAGGGTAACAACATGGTGTACTGCTGAAATACAGGGTAACAACGTGGTGTACTGCTGAAATACAGGGTAACAACATGGTGTACTGCTCAAATACAGAGTAACAACATGGTGTACTGCTGAAATACAGGGTAACAACATGGTGTACTGCTGAAATACAGGGTAACAACATGGTGTACTGCTGAAATACAGAGTAACAACGTGGTGTACTGCTCAAATACAGGGTAACAACATGGTGTACTGCTGAAATACAGGGTAACAACGTGGTGTACTGCTGAAATACAGAGTACCAACATGGTGTACTGCTGAAATACAGGGTAACAACATGGTGTACTGCTGAAATACAGGGCGACAACGTGGTGTACTGCTCAAATACAGAGTAACAACATGGTGTACTGCTCAAATACAGGGTAACAACATGGTGTACTGCTGAAATACAGGGTAACAACGTGGTGTACTGCTGAAATACAGGGTAACAACATGGTGTACTGCTGAAATACAGGGTAACAACGTGGTGTACTGCTGAAATACAGAGTACCAACATGGTGTACTGCTGAAATACAGGGTAACAACATGGTGTACTGCTGAAATACAGGGCGACAACGTGGTGTACTGCTCAAATACAGAGTAACAACATGGTGTACTGCTCAAATACAGGGTAACAACATGGTGTACTGCTGAAATAAAGGGTAACAACGTGGTGTACTGCTGAAATACAGGGTAACAACATGGTGTACTGCTGAAATACAGGGTAACAACGTGGTGTACTGCTGAAATACAGAGTACCAACATGGTGTACTGCTGAAATACAGGGTAACAACATGGTGTACTGCTGAAATACAGGGCGACAACGTGGTGTACTGCTCAAATACAGAGTAACAACATGGTGTACTGCTCAAATACAGGGTAACAACATGGTGTACTGCTCAAATACAGGGTAACAACATGGTGTACTGCTGAAATAAAGGGTAACAACGTGGTGTACTGCTGAAATACAGAGTAACAACGTTGTGTACTGCTGAAATACAGGGTAACAACATGGTGTACTGCTGAAATACAGGGTAACAACGTGGTGTACTGCTGAAATACAGGGTACCAACATGGTGTACTGCTGAAATACAGGGTAACAACATGGTGTACTGCTGAAATACAGGGTAACAACGTGGTGTACTGCTCAAATACAGAGTAACAACATGGTGTACTGCTCAAATACAGGGTAACAACATGGTGTACTGCTCAAATACAGGGTAACAACATGGTGTACTGCTGAAATAAAGGGTGACAACGTGGTGTACTGCTGAAATACAGGGTAACAACATGGTGTACTGCTGAAAAAAAGGGGACCAACGTGGTGTACTGCTGAAATACAGAGTACCAACATGGTGTACTGCTGAAATACAGGGTAACAACATGGTGTACTGCTGAAATACAGGGCGACAACGTGGTGTACTGCTCAAATACAGGGTAACAACATGGTGTACTGCTCAAATACAGGGTAACAACATGGTGTACTGCTGAAATAAAGGGTAACAACATGGTGTACTGCTGAAATACAGAGTAACAACATGGTGTACTGCTCAAATACAGAGTAACAACATGGTGTACTGCTGAAATAAAGGGTAACAACATGGTGTACTGCTGAAATACAGAGTAACAACGTGGTGTACTGCTGAAATACAGGGTAACAACATGGTGTACTGCTGAAATACAGGGTAACAACGTGGTGTACTGCTGAAATACAGAGTACCAACATGGTGTACTGCTGAAATACAGGGTAACAACATGGTGTACTGCTGAAATACAGGGCGACAACGTGGTGTACTGCTCAAATACAGAGTAACAACATGGTGTACTGCTCAAATACAGGGTAACAACATGGTGTACTGCTGAAATAAAGGGTAACAACGTGGTGTACTGCTGAAATACAGGGTAACAACATGGTGTTATGCTCAAATACAGGGTAACAACATGGTGTACTGCTGAAATAAAGGGTAAAACGTGGTGTGCTGCTGAAATACAGGGTAACAACATGGTGTACTGCTGAAATAAAGGGTAAAACGTGGTGTGCTGCTGAAATAAAGGGTAACAACATGGGAACTGGTATTGATGAGTGAGTGAGTGAGTGAGTGAGTGAGTGAGTGAGTGAGTGAGTGAGTGAGTGAGTGAGTGAGTGAGTGAGTGAGTGATATTCCACAAATTTTGTCGAACAGTGTATCCTAACCCGATACCAGAAATAGGCTTCACACATTGTACCCATGTGGGGAATCGAACCCAGGTCTTTGGCGTGACGGGCAAACACTTTAACCCCTAGGCTACCCCACTGCCCCAGCGATGATTATGTCTGAGACAGCAGTAACAGTAATATGTCATATTTCAGTTTATCCTCATTCTTTCTTAGATGCTAGTTATGAGGAGGTCATAAAACTGTTTAACATTTAAATTAGCTTTTCAAGATCCTATCTAAGTCCAGGAATAAATATGAACAAAAAAAGGAAATAAATTAATGATAAAGCAGTCAAACATTTTGGTACCAGAAACGAGAAGCTGTTTATCAGAAGCAAAATGAATGAATGAATGAATGAATGAATGAATGAATGAAAATATTTTTTTATCTACAAACATGTTTTCATCATCCAAGAATTTTTAGGCATGAAACATCAAACTGTTCTACTATGAACAACATATGTCAGATTTCAAGCATGTTGTTCTTAATTTCTTTCTTCATCACTTGGTTGCGAGTGTGATCTTGTAATTATCTGCTTCTGCAATTTTAATTTCTTCTTTATCTCTAAAGCTTCTGAATGAAGCAATTCCTTGCCTCTATTGTACTTCAGCCACCAGCTCCGATTCCAACAATGACACATATGGATGATGTTTGGGCCTCGACACACATTTCTTAACAACCTAATACTAAAACCAACAATTCACAGTAACTGGAGCACTCACAAAACCATATTCAATTAATCAATACCTAATTAATTATCAGCTAATTAATCAGATTAGTCAACAAAATTCACATAATACATAAAATATTAGTACTGCATCTTCCAAATATTCACACGACCTAACATCAGGGGTCGAATTGGAAGGGGAAATCAGTTTCAATGTCAATATCGCAATTTGGCAAGCCGCCTTGAAATGTACAACCCAGATTTTAAAAAAATATCAGGGTCAAATAAAAGCTTCTCCACGGTTGCTAATGGCAACAGCATAGAGTGACAGATATGCACTGCAACGTGTCATTTAATTAAACATGCAGGAGCAGGGCAGAACAGCTGCAGATAGACAGACCAAGTTGAAAGACATTGGTGGTCACATGACCAGGCCTCTGCAGTGGGACAAATGCACTCTCACTTGATAATTACATAGATTCCTCGTTAACCGTCTTAATTGATTTATCCAATTTTATTCTCCAAGAAACATTCCTCAAAATTAGTGCCAAAAGCACTTGCAGGGTAAACTCCTTCTAATCGTGTGTAGTGTTTGGTCAATTTGTATGTTAGGAAAAAGGTTTGGTTTTCGTTTGAGGTGTAATGACCACAAGAAGTGTCTTATTTCAAATCTGTCATTTTGTGCGATGTACTGATTTTCGAATTTCCTTACACTGTAATTCTGTGAACTGTGATGAGAACAGGACATTAGCTATAATTATTTTTGTAATTACAGAAATAATTTTCTGCAAAGATCCTTTTTTGAGTTTCAATAATTTGAACTATATTGTGAATATCAGAATCATTTGAATAATTGCATAAACCATGAATTGTTTAAAAAAACACAAAACACAGAAAAGATGAGTTTTTCAGTAATATCATAACCATTGATTAATGAATCAAAATAACATTAAAGTTTTTTGGTCAAATAGCAAAATACTTAATATTGATGAATAAATGTAATTAATGCATTGTTAACAAAAGTTATCCAGCATTCTCATGAATCATTGCTAGATGTTACTGTATAAAGTAAATAAGAAAAAGAGTTAGCCATCCTATTTGGCTCACATCTGTTTCTTTTAACAAATGAAAAACAGAATTGCACTATAAGACACAATTATGTGTCCATACTTTTTATCTGTGAATTTTTTTGGGATAAAAAATAGTTTATCCCAATATCTGAATACAACAGATGCCAGTAACACGTTTTAAGCCCGGATTTCAGCAAAGTAATTTAAAATTGAATAAATAAAACTTAAAATGCATCCAAACTATTCTTTTCAAGATGGCTCTCATTCAAAACGGCCTTGCATAAAGTATCATCAATGCTGATCACCACCGAATCTCCTCCGTCCTCCCAACTGGGCTCCATCCACAAGGTTCAGTCCTACGTAGGTAGAATTTACGTAATCTCACTGAATGCAAAAGAAAATATTTTCTAAACTTAAACTAAAAACAAAAGGAGTTTCCAAGGCTTGAATGTACAAACACAGCGCGAGGTTCATCTGCCTACCCAACACCTGTGTGTGACTTAGACTGGGGAAGTTAAACTTTCCTATTTGGTCTGACGACAGATACAAATTCAAAGATTGCCGACCACGTAACAGTAAGAAGTAGATCATACATACAATAATACTGTTAATTCATGGACCCACATGTGCATCTGGACAAACGTGGCCATTTTTTGTTTCAAGATTACTCTTGCTTAAGTTTGCGCTCGGCGGTTCTCTAAGCAAAACGTAGAATTGTCAACAGCTCGCAATGACAACGCTTTGTCTTATGAATGCTGCCCTCCACAGAGCTTTGTTTAGAGTTATTCCACGCTACACATGGAACTAACGGCGTGTGTGTTTTTGCTGTTCTTATCACACACAGGTGAGAAGAGTACACCTCAAGAAACGAGGGTTGGCTTTGTACGCACTACGTGATCACCAACTTCTCCAAATCCTCGACACCTCCGACAAACAGAATCAATATATTCTTTAAAGCCATTGTTTCTCACATTGTCTAAAAACATTTACTGCTCGTATACTGAACAAGATAGGCAAGCTTGGAAGACATACGACTTTGAAGCGGTAAGTAGCAGAATTGTTGAAATACATTCACAAGAAAATTGTTGCATTTGTTTGATAAGTAAAATTACTTTAATGCCTTTTGTTCATTTCTATTAACAATGTGTGTATTGTATTGAAGGCTTGTTTTGTTCTGTGCGGGTAAATGACACTTTTGATTGGAGACTTCTTCATTTATGTGTTTGCATAATCACTGCAACTTGTCTTATTGCACGCTCTTGAGAATGGAGTTTGTAGATTCTGTTTGGTTAAGCATTTTAAATCCCAGGGATTTAGCCCCAAGGACAATCATGCAAATTAGAAGGAAAATTTTCTGTAGTTTTAGAGATTTGGGATGCTTCAAATCTTTTGAATAGGTAGTGATCACACCAGTGATCTGAACATTTTAAATGATTTTTACAATTTTCATGAAAAGGTAGGTTTTTTCCATGTGTGCAAATAAATCAGCATGAGAGCTATTCATATCAAACTTGTATTTAATGACATAAATCAAAACATTTCAATTTGAACCAAAAAAAAGGGATGTGTAATCACAGCTGATTAATCAGGCATAATATAGATGAATGACATATTATAAGACTGGATAATCAGGTTGAAATAATTTAGGCCTGTAGTTAGCATGACACATTTGTACAGGTTTGGTAAATGCATTATTTAAAGTAAGTCTTGAGGTCTCACATGAGGAAAAAGCCTTCAATATTCAATTGCTTATTGAATAAATTTAAGCAAATAATCTGCAGAAATTCTGTCATGGTACACAACAATAATGGATTTCATTCAAGCATGTCGACATTATGGAGTTAATTAAGCAATTGAAATTAAGATTATAGTCAATTTTCAAATTAAATTGCCTTTAGACATGAATGACCTTTTAATGGGTTAATAAACCTATGGGCCAATTGTTTGATGTTCCCCGGCTACCACTGTTTGTCCATCAGATGCACTTTGTTACCACCTACAGTCGAAGTGTAGGTAGTGTCGGCAGTCACACGGCACTGTGCATCACAATTAGGCATCTCCTTAATGGGTTTCATGGTGCCCAGCTAACTCTAGCTCTGGGAGATTGAAATAAAAAGTTGTGTTTCTGATTGTATTTTCTATGGTATTGTGTAGGGCAGTTGGTTCAGTGGAAAACAGCAAATAGAAATAAGTTGATAGATGTTTGCAATCTATACAATAACAAGCATTTACCTCTGTCAAATAAAGGTAACTAGATAAATCAATGTCTGGTAATGTCAATATTAGTTTTGTTGCCTTTTGTGGTTGTTTTTATTTATTTTCTAATAACTAAAAGAGTTGTCACGGGCAGATTGTGTGGAATAGCTCTCTGGTTGAGAGAGGTATGTTCAGTGTGCATGGTGACTAGCGATGAGGATGGGTGAGTGAGTTAGTGAGTGGCTGGGTGAGTTGCTGGGTGAGTGAGTGAGCTTTTTGCACTATTCTACCTGAATCACATTATGGCTACAAGAATGGGATTCACTCAACACATACTGAAAGTATGTTGGGTTTGACTAAATGTTTCAATGACTCCATGAAAAAATACCTAACCGTACCAAAATATTTCTAACAATAGGCAGGACCACCATGTTTGATTACATTCCTAACTGTTTCTTTCGTGACATGCCTCTGAATCTTGTTTGACTTTATCTGGTTTAGCTTACAAATGGAATTAATAAGGGTTATTATGAAAACATGAACATACAGGACAATCTTTAAACAACTAAATAATACCTAATGTTGCCTAAAAATAGTTCTTAAAAGGAGAGACAACAATCATTGAACATGTTCTTACATTAATAGAAAAATAAGTTGTTTCAAAATGTTCTATGTATATGACGCCCCTGCCTGAGTGATATCTCACTCTCTGCTGGAGTATATTATACATGCGAGCTAAAAGTACTTCTAAGACGTAGATTAATAGCTGATGCAAGTCCGGACAAGTGAGGACACTCATTGGTCAGCATAAAGTCTGCAGGTTGGACTGACACTCCTGCTGGACATTCCAAATTAACCGTATATATATACTCTAATAAGCGCTGGGCCAGAAAAAGGTGCCAGCATCCTACAAAGCTGACCTCCAATAAGAGCCAGTTACGAGGCAATGTACAACACAATAACCACAAGGGATGTTACATTTAAATTACTTCTCAGATGATGCCGGGTGCTGGGATGGTTATTAGAGGAAATATGGTAGATTGTATTCTTGATAATACCGCATCTCTAAAACCACTTTATATCGTAATATCCTAATTGTTTATTCAGTATTGGAGGCCCTGTGGCCGTGATTACAATTTGTTGTATAAGCCTTTAGGTGTGGTTACTTTGTCATATACTAAACATTGGAGAAAGTACATAACCATGTAACTTTGGTATTTATTACGCTTATGTCTCTTCAAATATAGAGCAAGATCTTTTAATACCTTGATATTTATAGACATCATCAGCTCTGTAAGTTTTAGGCAAGTTGGTTATTGATGATTATAAAATACATTGACAAAAAAAAACTTGAATATCTTTATGTTGGTTATATTCAAGAGATATTAGATTGGTTTGATGCAGAAACGAACACACTGGTATGTTGTGTGAACCGACGCTCATGAACGCATCACATGTGATGTCATAGATCCATGACTCGAAATGCACCGTTTGTCTCGTGCAGGATAAGCGTCTAAAGTTTGGAAATGACATGTAGCATATCGTGATAAGAATATAGACGTTGTGGCAACACTTGACTGATTGTTAGTTTTGTCATTAAGTGGTACACATTGGAAACATCTCTTCTTAATGTACATACTTGCTGCAAGGATGAATGAGAATATGACAGTTGATGCTGTATACCACCAACTAGTTACAATAGAACCTTTGGTGTTTCCAAAGTATTATTTCATGAGTCGGGTACAAAAATAAATGGCCAGCCTTGATTAAGTATTGTTTCTGAGTCAACTTAAAAGTGAACTTCAAAACACATTACAAAGCTGAATAAAAAAAGCATTGACACATATGTCATGTTGAAACAAACACACATGATATCTTGGAATTTAAATCTAGACACAAATAGTAGATATTATACTCCAGAATGAAGATGAAAATCAACATTTAATACTGCTTTTCTCTCAATATATCCAATATCCATCTGTAATTTGAAATAAAAAAATATACTGTCATATGATTTATTAAATAATACGAAGCATTCCTTTAAGAAACAATCCCATGATTCCTTTCAGAAAGTCCCACGTGACACGTATGCATTCTTTCTGACACATGCCACTTTAATAATGTTATATGTACTCTAAGAAGTAATCTCATGTCTGTTGAAAAACGATCCTGTGTTGTATTATAAAGAAGACCCCTTTTTAAGAAATAAACTGATGTGTCCTTCCAGATATTGTCACATGTGATATTTAATAAATTATTGCCTATGTTCTTCAAGAAACAATCGTGTGCTTTTGACAAATAATCCTACATGTTGCTTAAGAAATAATCTTTTAAGAAATAAATCCAGTGCCCCTTAACCAAACTAATCTCCATGTGTCCTTTAAGAATAATCTTAAACATCCTTGATGCAATAACTGCACGTGGACGCTGCATCCAGTACAGATTTCTTACCATTTTCACGAATACCTGGTGTTATCACTGATTTTCAGTGATCCATTCCGATAATATTCACGGCTATTTTGCCTTTTGCCTGGTGGAATATGTTTCGACTGATCGAGACTGGCTTTTCTCTGGCATTGATGTTTTATATTATGATTATGGAAATGATTTTTGTTGCCTTTATTTCTTTAAGATATAATCCCTTGTGTCCTTCAAGAAATAGTCTCATTTGTCCTCTCATGCAATTCTTGAAAAAAACTATATTGCAGCTGAAACACCCAATAAATATCTATTTACATCACATTTTGCTCTGAAAATAAACCAAGGAGAATTCGCTCTTTAAGACGGCCACTGTGGTATTCCATGTATATATCACATGTGCTATATTTCCCTTGTCACTCAACACTGTATACATGCTATATACTGTCATAAATGACAATATCTGACCTAAGACACAAATGCCAATCAAGATATAAAAATGTCAATCATGATAAAAATGTCAATCAAAGCGAAAAATCCATTCCCGTTTGACAGGATGCCTGTCACATCTCATACATGTTGCATGGCACAATCGCTATGGCGATATCGGACACCCAGTGTAATTTGTGAGAGACCGACAATATACAGAAGACGTAGATGGCGCTAAGAAAATAATGACACACTCAGATAGACCATTTCTAATTAAGCAATCAATATGAGGGAATAAAGCCATAAGCCGTTATCGTTGTCTGTATCAAGAAAATGCTGGTGTATGGAACAATGTACACCGCAATATACATATCATTCATCTGTTGTGACGTCAAGTGTCTAATCAATAAAACCTTTCTGTTCATAATGATTCATATATTTATATACCAACCAATAAAATTGTGATTTCTATTATTAATCTGGCTGTGAAATTGATTTGGTAACGCGATCAACTTTCTATCAGCGTGCGTAGATTTCGCTTGATGGGTAATCAATGACAGATACAGCCCTACACCTAATAATAACAGTCAAATATTTATGTGATGCGGGTAACATATTTCTTTTATCATGAATATGCTAACGCCTACCATTAAAACCATGTTGTTTATCTAAGAGAGGTTATTTCATGCAGACAGTGCTTCCATGAAGAAACAATTGTCCCGACCAGCCAAGGGGTAAGTGTCTATCCTCACTTAGCCTCATTTGAACAGCTGTTCGGCTAAACGTTCATAACTATGACAGAGTTCATATACAAAAAATATATCAAACAAATATTTAAAATTATAACAATATTTTTTCAATGTAGCCATATGCTGTAGTTTCTTCAGAGCTGTTTAAGACATTGATTACTTATCATGGTGAGAAATCGTGAAGTGAGTGAGTCAGTTTAATCTTGCAATAATTCAGCACTGTAGCAACTAACTCATGGGGTGGATTACCAATAATCAGTAACATTAACATAACCATTTTTTCCTCCCTGTAACCCTATCTTGTAGAAGGGTTTCTGAGAGGGGGGTGGGGTTGTTTGGGGTTGGGGTGCTGTCATCAATGGAACTGATTCAGAATCTTCACTCGAGACAAAACTAAAAGCATATTAAATCTAAACATATGTATATAAAATATTGATTCTATATTCAATTTCGCACCAAATACTTTGCATAGGTACATGTGGGAGGGTTGAGAAAATTTCTCTTTGTGAAAATGTGTTGATACAAAAAGATAACGGTGGGGAAAAAAGTCCCCCTACTCCACCCCACCCCATGAACCTGAAGATAGAAGGATACAAATCACTACTCTGTGAAACACAATGTACAGGAACAATGGTATCGAAGCCATCATACTTTCATTCTTTGAGACACGACAGTGACAGAAACTAACTGTTTTAGTCTACTAGTCCTAATAATGATAACATAGCTAAACCCTTAAAAATGGCAAATTTCTACTGGTCCTTAACTATTGGGCAGTTTGGCAAGGACTATAGGACTAGTTCCAATTTCTAACCCTGCACAACTATTACCTTTATGAGCTAATTAAAAAAAATATTGTTTATAAAAATACAGAATGCATTTGTTAAATTTTTTAAATTTATAACATAAGCATACCATATTGCCTGGCTGTTAGCATGACAATGTGTCAGCACTGGGACCAGGGTTAATGGGTGGCACTGTGTAGCCTCTTAACTTCATCCAATAAAAGAATGCATACACTCAATATTACACAGAAAAAACACCCTATTTGGAAGCTAATTATCCGAAAATAATGCATTATATTTTATATTAACTAAAGACTGTAGTAGATTATCCTTAGCTTTGGTGAAACAAAACATCTCCCCAAGATTTGTATCTTAAAAGGCAGTTAAATTGCAAAATGGGAACAAAGTAATTGAGGTTAACACAGGTAAGCTGTTTTGTGTTACAGTCATTCTATTTCATCAACGACATCAATGGTTGGCAGGACAAGATTTTTTATGTTTTTTTAAAGAAACTATGAAGACGCGATTACTCTGCCTGCATGAGCACCCCCCAATAGATGTAACAAAATATAAACACTTTATGGTGCAACGTTATACTTGAATAAATCCAATTCATTTCTAATTCATGAGAAATGCATACTCTCTTGAAAAACAATAAACGAGTACAGTACAAGGGGGCTCACGAGCTCTAGCAAGTAATACTCTAGGCAGTGTAGCATAACACATAAATGTTTTATTTGTTAATTTAAACCTTAATTGCAACACAAGAATTTATTGTTGCAGTGCTCTCCCCATAGGGGGCCCATTTACTGAAAATTACATCATAATGTTCATTTCAGTAATTTTGATATTGACGACGTTTGAACTGGCTATTGCCACACAGTCTGAGCGGGTTTTCTGAAATGTACCGGATACGTTGTCGGTAAATTCTAGACTGGGCTATTGAAACATTACTGCGTCTCTGTATGAACTTGTTCGAATCATTAAGCATTATTGATAAATTACGAATGATTACGTAATTCCGCTATTCCTACCTTTTATCTACTGTGAAAACACACAACAGTATTTCTTGTGTGTCCAAATTACTGCAATCAGCTATATGTTTTGATATTTAAGATAACAAAGCTGAATTTAATAATGATGATACAAATTTCGTAAATTTGTTGAAAAAATACACTTTTCTTTCTAGCTTTCAGATGTTATAAATGATGTGTCATTATAATCAATTACAAATTAGTCATAAAGTTTTACAAAATGATGGCTTCCAGGTCTTGTCCTTTTGATAAGTACTGTCTCACATTTAGAACTGTTCCTTTAAGAAATAAACCATCTTTGAAAAAACAAACCTAAAACTAGTTCCAGGCAAAGATGAAGATTAAGAGTAATTTACTTTGT
Source organism: Haliotis rufescens (assembly GCF_023055435.1). Lineage (NCBI taxonomy): Eukaryota > Metazoa > Mollusca > Gastropoda > Lepetellida > Haliotidae > Haliotis > Haliotis rufescens. The sequence goes on from NW_025964334.1 coordinate 58,397,856, forward strand.
GATTCGCGAAAAAATATCTATGACAACAGCAACAATTTGATTTTTTTCAAATTCATTTTTTCATCACTACATCACTTATCCCGAATCAAAACCAAAGAAACAAGAAAGACATACAACAACAGGCAATGACTGCAATGGAAGATTGGGCCAACTCATTGTATCACTTTAACACAAAGGAAATGCTTCTTAATGCAGTTAGTGGTTGTAGTGCTTCTACTGCAAGTAAACGGCTGTACTGCACTGATCCCTGGACAACCTACGCACAACCAATCACAATCGCATCTGCCTTCCAATCTACGTACAACCAATCAGAATCGCATCTGCCTTCCAATCTACGTACAACCAATCACAATCGCATCTGCCTTCCAATCTACGTAACAATGACAATAGTTAAATCTACGTAACATTGACAATAGTTGAATCTACGTAACAATTACATTAGTTGAATCTACGTAACAATGACAATAGTTGAATCTACGTAACAATGACAATAGTTGAATCTACGTAACAATGACAATAGTTGAATCTACGTAACAATGACAATAGTTGAATCTACGTAACATTGACAATAGTTGAATCTACGTAACAATGACAATAGTTGAATCTACGTAACATTGACAATAGTTGAATCTACGTAACATTGACAATAGTTGAATCTACGTAACAATGACAATAGTTGAATCTCCGTAACAATGACAATAGTTGAATCTACGTAGCAATGTCAATAGTTGAATCTACGTAACAATGACAATAGTTGAATCTCCGTAACAATGACAATAGTTGAATCTACGTAACATTGACAATAGTTGAATCTACGTAACAATGACAATAGTTGAATCTCCGTAACAATGACAATAGTTGAATCTACGTAACATTGACAATAGTTGAATCTACGTAACAATGACAATAGTTGAATCTCCGTAACATTGACAATAGTTGAATCTACGTAACATTGACAATAGTTGAACCTACATAACATTGACAATAGTTGAATCTACGTAACATTGACAATAGTTGAATCTACGTAACAATGACAATAGTTGAATCTACGTAACAATTACAATAGTTGAATCTATGTAACAATTACATTAGTTGAATCTACGTAACAATTACATTAGTTGAATCTACTTAACAATTACATTAGTTGAATCTATGTAACAATTACATAAGTTGAATCTACTTAACAATTACATTAGTTGAATCTACGTAACAATTACATTAGTTGAATCTACTTAACAATTACATTAGTTGAATCTACGTAACAATGACAATAGTTGAATCTACGTAACAATGACAATAGTTGAATCTACGTAGCAATGTCAATTAAATTAACAATTTCAAATGTGGGTTTAGCACTGTATTTGTGATAACATAGTTTTGTATTGAAAATGGCATACCAGTGTTATGTGATTTTAAAAACATTTAAACTTGCCTCTAAATAACTGCGACTAGATTATGGATCTTAAAAATGTAAAATGAATTTGAAAACAGCTTGGTGACTACTCCTTTACACTTGAGACAGGTCAATGTTAAAACAGGCAAAGAATAAATTACATTCTAACCAAGCATGATGTAGTGTGCTTAACAATCCTGGCCCTGGGGTATGAAACAACACCAGAACAACCAGGCTGAAGATGAAGATCTCAGCAGATCCTGGGAGTGGGAAGGGGAACAACTCTACTCATCCCTTATTGAAGCATATTCAAACACATCTTGTTCTGTACTGTCCTCCAGCATGATAAAAATTACTCAACTTTTGATGGGAATATTTAAATATTGTAAAGACACGCAAAAACTGATGAGATATGGGAATATTTAAATATTGTAAAGACACACAAAACCTGATGAGATATGGGAATATTTAAATATTGTAAAGACACACAAAATCTGATGAGATATGGGAATATTTAAATATTGTAAAGACACGCAAAACCTGATGAGATATACAGAAAACTATGTTTATAACGAACTCAAAGGGACCACTAATTTTAGTTTGTAATAACCGTAGTTCGGTATAAGCATATATACAACATTTATAAAACAAATGGCTGGGACTAAAAAATAAGTTCATTATATCGGTAAGTTTGTTATAAGCGTGTTCGTTATAAAAAGAATTCATAGCTCAGTATTAAAAGTAAAGATTGTATACGCAGATCACGCCTAAAAGTTTCGACAACGCTGAAACAATTGTTTGTCAATTGTGCTACTGTTTTTTTATCCCCGAGTAAACTGATCCCTAGGGAATTGAGAACACAACACACTGATGTATGGACAGGGTAATAATGTCATACGCTCGAGCATGCCTCACGGGGAGTCTGGTGCGATATATATGTACCATTATTATAATTATTGCGATTACCCTGCATGGCTGCAACATGTAAGCTACACTTATGTAACACGTCAAGGAACCTATTGAATCTGGTTATCAGCTGATGAATATTGATGCAAAATCAATGGGGTGCATTTCACCAACCTTGATTTCTTTCTTGAAGCGCTCAACGTTCTTGATATTGCCAACCTCCTCAGAGCCATACATGAGCACCATGGCGTTGTAGATGTTGTCAAGGAGATGGGCAAGGTGGCAATCTGCGGCACAGTCATCACCAGTTGCCACGATCAGAGTGATGCTGATAAAAGAATACAATGTCATATTACACAACAGAAAAAGGGAAACCTAAATATCCTAAATCAAAAACTTTTATTCTACATATTTTATCAAAATGTTTTATGATGAAACATTGATTGTCTGGGATATTCTTTCACAATAACAGGATCAAACAGTTAACATCTTCAGTGATCATACTAGCTTTGGCTCTGATTTGAAGTCAATCATCTTTGCACCTTATCAGCCATGCCTAGTACAGAGCTCCAGATAAGCTGCGTATCTGCGTAAAATACGCATCAGAAATGCTGAAATATACGCAACGAACATTACAGATACGCTACAAAAATAAAACTTGTGCGTATCATCAAAATATTGTGAAGTAACCCTGCGTATTCGATTAGCAATGTCACTGATGTATCTGACAGCAGTACTTATTGAGTGAGTGAGTATGGTTTTACGGCCGCTTTTAGCAATATTCCAGCAATATCACGGCGGGGGACACCAGAAATGGGCTCCACACATTGTACCCATGTCGGGAATCAAACCCGGTCTTCAGTGTGATGAGCGAATGCCTCAACCACTAGGCTACCTGACCACCCCGCAGCAGTAATTAACAGTTCTGAGGTTACCATGACTCTGAGGTTAATGAGGTTACCATGACTCTGAGGCTAATGAGGTTACCATGACTCTGAGGCTAATGAGGTTACCATGACTCTGAGGTTAATGAGGTTACCATGATTTAAAAAAAAAGCCTGATGATGTGTGTGTGATTTTTTTGGGGGTCAGTCAGCAATATTTCCATTGTCAGGTTGGTAAAGAGGCAAGTCTGGCACCAGTGGTTTACAGGCGAGCGCCATCCATACTGATGATGTTTCATGACACAAAATCAGCCAGGCCGCACATTTTGACCATCTAATCCACATTTCAGTCAGCTATTACTATATGCTTCTGGTCCTGGGACTCTTCTCCATCCTCCCCCACCCCCATCCCTACGCCGTAAACTGTGACTTCAACATCATGTTTGCAAAATATGGCAGTTTTGAACACAGAAGCCAGAAAAGACCTTGTCGAGAATGAAAGTACCTGTCTTGATAGACTCTCCAGGCTATCTTGGAACCATGAGTGGTGGTCGTCTGAAGGTCGACCTTGTGGTTCTCAGCAAACATGTGCACGGCATTCAGAGACCCAATCACAGGGAACGGTAACTGGACAAAAACAAAACAAGGTTTCAATATCATCCAAATAAATTATATTTAGGAAATTGACTTGACTGAAATCCATTCTATCGAAAACCTTATCACTTTCAACCAAGTCAAAAGAACATTGAGTGACAATATTGTAAGCATCGTATTCCAATTGCGCAGATCGATGATCATGTTGCCAATCACTGAATTGTCTGATCCAGACTCAATTACTGACAGACCGTTATCATATAGCTGGAATACTGCTGAGTGCGGCGTTAAACAAAAAAGAAACAAACAATATCGTAACAGTGTGTTAGTGAGTTTAATGCCACATTGGACCATATATCATCATGGAAGGTCCAAAGTGACAAGCTTGTGGATAACTCACCCCCAATCTCTCATACTCACCACCATTCTCTCATACTCACCAAACTTCTCTCATACTCACCACCATTCTCTCATACTCACCACCATTCTCTCATACTCACCCCCAATCTCTCATACTCACCACCATTCTCTCATACTCATCACCATTCTCTCATACTCACCACCATTCTCTCATACTCACCCCCAATCTCTCATACTCACCACCATTCTCTCACACTCACCACCATTCTCTCACCACCATTCTCTCACACTCACCACCATTCTCTCATACTCACCACCATTCTCTCATACTCATCACCATTCTCTCATACTCACCACCATTCTCTCATTCTCACCCCCAATCTCTCATACTCACCACCATTCTCTCACACTCACCACCATTCTCTCATACTCACCACCATTCTCTCATACTCATCACCTTTCTCTCATACTCACCACCATTCTCTCACACTCACCACCATTCTCTCATACTCACCACCATTCTCTCACACTCACCACCATTCTCTCACACTCACCACCATTCTCTCACACTCACCACCATTCTCTCATACTCACCACCATTCTCTCATACTCATCACCATTCTCTCATACTCACCACCATTCTCTCACACTCACCACCATTCTCTCACACTCACCACCATTCTCTCACACTCACCACCATTCTCTCACCACCATTCTCTCACACTCACCACCATTCTCTCACACTCACCACCATTCTCTCACACTCACCACCATTCTCTCATACTCACCACCATTCTCTCACACTCACCACCATTCTCTCATACTCACCACCATTCTCTCATACTCACCACCATTCCCTCATACTCATCACCATTCCCTCATACTCATCACCATTCTTTCATACTCACCACCATTCTCTCATACTCACCACCATTCCCTCATACTCACCACCATTCTCTCACTCACCACCATTCTCTCATACTCACCACCATTCTCTCATACTCACCACCATTCCCTCATATTCACCACCATTCCCTCATACTCATCACCATTCTTTCATACTCACCACCATTCTCTCATACTCACCCCCAATCTCTCATATTCACCACCATTCTCTCATACTCACCACCATTCTCTCATACTCACCCCCAATCTCTCATATTCACCACCATTCTCTCATACTCACCACCATTCTCTCATACTCACCAAACTTCTCTCATACTCATCACTATTTTCTCATATTCACCACCATTCTCTCATACTAACCATCATTTTCTCATACTCATCACCATTCTCACCACCATTCTCTCATACTCACCACCATTCTCTCATACTCACCACCATTCTCTCATACTCACCACCATTCTCTCATACTCACCACCATTCTCTCACTCATCACAATTCTCTCATACTCATCACCAGAGGCCCTACAAAACCTGAATTACAATTAAAATTTAGACCAAATCGATATGAGCACAGATTTATCTCAGATTTCAAAACAAGTGCCCTTCACAGGCCCAGTTAGAATTTTTGTTGGGATTCTTATTTTCTTAAACTCAGTGGTTGTCTAATATTGAGGTGGGGCAGGATACGTCCACCTATTTGCGACCACCTGGTACCATCACTATCTGATTGTGATTCATAAACACTTGCTCATGATATAGTGGGAATTGTACAATTGACGATGCTTTTGGCAGAGATTTCTTATGAATATGGAAAGGGTTTTGTCACTTTTATTCAAAACCTGCATTCAACGCAATAATCTGAAAATAACCATTTAAACCTCTTCCCCTTCATTGGCCATGCTATCAGTGAAATACAAGTCCCCTCTATAAAGCCATATCATTACTAATAACCACATTAATGTGAACTGGGAAATTCTCAATTCCAATTTGGGAATTTTTACTGACATTTGCTGCAGATTCTGGGCCAAATATTGGCCTGTGGGCAGGTCGAGATAAATCCCTGATGACACAAAATAAGAGCTGGCAGTAAATCCAATGTTTAAGTTAGTATGACAAAGAATCAAGTTATTGTCAAACGGTATAAGTATATATGTCATTATGTCCCTCTATACCTCTACACCACAGTTCCATTCCAATCTGCCACAAATTCAACTTATTACCAGGCCTTCTGTGAAATGGTACAGGCTCGACTGCTTATAGGCGCTGTCGTACGGCAGGAGTACAGGCTCGACTGCTTATAGGCGCTGTCGTACGGCAGGAGTATTGCTTGGTTGGCATTGGGCAAAAGAAACTATTGTTTATGCTACCAGTAGAGTGGGACATGCTTATTCTTTTTGTTTGTTTGTTTGTTGTTTAACGCCGCACTCAGCAATATTCCAGCTATATGACGGCGGTCTGTAAAATAATCGAGTCTGGACCAGACAATCCAGTGATTGACATCATGGGCATCGATCCTTGCAATTAGGATCGATGACATGCATCAACCAAGTCAGCGAGCCTGACCACCCCATCCCGTTAGTTGCCTTTTACGACAAGCATAGTTGCCTTTTACGGCAAGTATGGGTTGCTGAAGACCTATTCTACCCCGGAATCTATACGGGTCTTATCCTTTTTGAGAACACCTGTGTCATCAATGATTTTCAGTGATCCATTCATATACGATCATGCCATTTTGCCTTTTAAGCCTAAAAGAATCTGTTTCAGCAGATAATCGAGACAGATTGTTCTCTGGTGTTATATATTAATACCAGAATCTCAGTTTGGATCTGGGACAAAACTTGTGATATGATGAATGTTTTAAAAGGGCTTGTGAGTTGACACTAAGGAATCTATGACATCCCCTGCAGCCCACTCGGATATACAAGCCTACAGCTCTCATGGCCATGTTTCACCACCATGTTACACATCTCACTTCAACAAACACTGTTACCATGGCAACAAATGACACTGTCCATCAGTTGTAATAATTGTCATTAGAGATGCATCAAGCTATTCTCCCACAATATATTCATAAAAACTAATCACATACTCATCAATTAGAATTCACATATGTGTCACTCTTCACAGAGAATGAAGGCAGTGGGTGTGTCAGAGAATCAAGTGATCAGATCTCACTAGTCCTGCGCCATGGCTGTGAAATATGAATATATATTATTTTTTATTACTAAAAGCCAAGTCAAGGTTAGATCAAACTAAACCAAGTCATGTTTCCCATGAAAACAGCAGAAGAGAAAAGGTTCTTTTGAAAAAGAAAATGACAATTATTTTGAAGAAATGTTTTCACCAACAAAGTGTCAGTCTAGATACGGACTAGAGATCTATACAGTTTTCGAGGATGCCACGGTTTCTTTGTTTCTTGATCATCACACACTGAAAGTTTGTGTTGGAAAACTTAACTTTTTTTAGTAAACACATCTTAGAGCAGAAAACAAAATACAAAAATAAAATTGGAGTGCAATAATGCAAATATACTGATGTGACCAAGGCATAGACAAGCCCACTTGTCTGTTAGTCTTAGACAAGTGAAAATCCAGAGTGACTTATTGTTTTCTCACAAAATCTAGTTTTTACATTCACTAATCCAAAATGAGTTGCAGACAAGTTGGATTTGGCCGATGGCGTCTACTCCTGTGACCTCAGTGATGGAAAAGACATTTCATATAACAACGGTCACAATTCAGGCAAGTTTGGTCCTAAGTTTAACTTATTTTAACAAAAAAAATTCAATCTCATTAAAATCAGACCTTAGTTCTTGCTACCGCTAAACAAAGATCTGAAGACATCCCATTAGGGGTCATGTCAGAACGACCTTTCATCCGACCAATCAGAGCGTCACTTACCAGATCATGAAAGTGACAGTCGGAATGTGATTTCTGATCATACAACCTCGAAAACATTAACACGGGATACTCCAAACGATAGTTACGGGTTTAACAACTGAATCCATACAATCTAGACCATCTATTAGCCATTCCAGAAAGTTCTTTTGTTCAGGTTTCAAATTTGTAATCAAGAATTTGTCAAAATATGTTTCGAAGCGTAGTCGCCAATTTGAAATTAGTGCCATAAAGCACGAGAAAGCTGCGTTCTGATTGGTCATTCCATTGGTCGGTCAAAGTTCGCGCAAGGTCAGTCTGACATGACCCGTAATGGGATGTCCTCAGATCTTTGTTTAGCGGTAGCGAGAACTAAGATCTGATTTTGATGAGATTGAAAAAAGCATTATTTAAAAAAAATATCAAACACCCATTTACCAGCAGTGTTGCTTCGGCTTATCCATAAAGAATGTTCACTCAAAGGGAACAAGAAGCTTAATAACTGACGGACATTATCGCAACTAATCCTGAAGACTTCTTACTATTTTGACATTGACTTAAGTCGTGACTTCAAAATTGTGTGTGTTTATGGAGGAATAAATGTGAAACTGGTGTGCAGTCCATGTCAATCTGCAAAGAGTGCGCATCGGTTTTTATGTTAATAGCGCCATAAGTCAATTCTTTCAAATAAATATGTCAACAATAATAACCTCACAGACTGCTTATCTAATCATTAAAACACAAAACAGTTGTAGACAAAGACATGAAATCAGTGTCATTGTGCACCACAATAATCCAACACAAGCCCCACCCAATAACCAACCAATCAGAAACAGTAGTCTGCTAGTAGGCGTGGCCTATTTATTTTGGTTTATGGGGAAAAAAAACACAACATAAAATGCTTGGTTAGCCTAAAAAATGGGACAGAATTAGTTGCAATATACTTATATTGTAATATCATACTCTAAATATTTCAACCCTTCCAGAACCATTGGTACTTAAACAGAAAAACCCATTGGTAAGACCTAGCAGGAAACTGATAAAGTTAAGAAAATGATTTGAACATCGTAGTAAGTGTTTGATACCATAGGAAGTTGTGGAAAGCCGATAAGATATCTGAAATAACAGCCCTCCAGCGACAGCCATCAAACTGGATCCCTACGATCTTCAAGATTACAATAAGTGGCTGCTATAGTGAAGTCAAACTTCAGCTGAAATCATATAACAGTCTCATTTGCCATATATTTCACAAAGATGTCAGGAAAACTGTTATAAAAAGCACAAAAACATGGGATGGGTTATGAAATCAGATCCAACTGATTTTGTTTATGCATCTCCATCACCTGCATCATCAACATCATCACACCCACCAACGTTGATGATGTTGCTATGGTTGGTGGCATTAACTTATTGATTTCACAGCCACAACCCCGCATAACAAAGACTGTACATTATAAACCCATACATACTGTAAACTACTAAAACCAATTACTCTGTCATACGCAACACCTCAACATCAACAAAAGTGGTCTTCACAGACACAGTTCTATCATCTCGAAATGGGTTTGATTATTCTACCATCTACACACACAAAAGACAATTGTGTGCCATGCCACACAGCCAGTAGGTTGGCTAAGTGGTAATTGTACATGGATTACAAGAAACGGCATCGATATCCGGCAGCAAGATTTTACGATCACGCCAATGTTACCTAGATCCTATGCATATAGTGCTATGGCTCAATCTGTAGTCAGAACCCAGCTGTGAAAACAGTTTCAATGTACAACCTGCCCTACTGACAGATTCGGATTTAAATGTGTTAAATCTTGAGCATTGGTAAATAAGATTTTAAAGATAATCATGAAAACTAACATACAGCTCACTTAAACTCGCAAAACAGAGAAGTTGGTCCACCGGATTGTAGTCTGTGTTTGGTATTCTCGTGTTTGTATGAATGCTTATGCTTTGTTGTCTAACTGCTAGACTGAGAGAATCATTTCAAACGTCTGAAAAACATTTGGTTTCCTTTTGTTCACATTTTTGTTGGAGAATGAAGAAAGATTGTAAGAAAGTTCTACGCAGGTGAACACTTTGTCGTGCATTACTTGTACAAGAGCATCTTTTGGTTTGGTTCAATGTGAGTAAATACAATCTCAATCAGGCTATTCTTCCTTACACCATTACTTCAATGGACCATTGAGACATCCTCCTCATTCGTTTAAAACCTTCAGAAAGATTTTAATAAAACTATTTTACTAAATGAGCTTAGTGTTAAATAATGTTCAAGTATTATGTTATACATGTATTATACAAAGTTACACATGTTGAGGGAAGCATCAAAACTTAATTCATTTTCAAATTGAGTCTTGGTACAAACATACTGACTGAATAGAAATGATCTTATTAATATAAGAATACATACTCTAACAAAATGACATTTCAAAGACAGAGTGCCAAAAAACTATATTCATAATCAATAAAATGTAAAGTGAATTTATTCTATTCACATTAAAAGACTTTTGATATAATCAAACACGAAATGTATTTCACCAAATATTTATATATGTACATATTATTCAATAATTTGAAAATATCATTGTCTTTATATTCAACAGCGAAAACTTAAAACAATGAAATGTAGCAAAAATACTTCTTGAGAAAATAAACCTTATCTGCAAGTTGAGATGATGTGGACGGAGGAATTTAAACGGAGGCATAAATGCTTTCATAAAGAAACCTGGAGCAATATATTTCTTCAATATATCGAAACACTAACCTTATCTGCGTTTAGTTGATAATATGCAACCTGACTTACCGTCTGAAGTATTTTCTAACAGCAGTGATAAGTTTTCTCATGATGTCATAATTACAACATGCAGGGCCAAAAAAAGATATATCTATGAAATATGGGACATGTTCCCCAGTTATATCATATAATGGCAAGAGTGTTGCAATAAACCCAGTACTAACAGATTCACATCTAACTTTATGCAACATCAGCAGACTTCTGTGACATTAAAAACTTGTTCGTAACTTTACCATACTGATGGAAAGAAATTAAGGAACATATAGAAATATTGTTGTATAATGCATACTGTTGTTTAAAACAAAATACTTCAAAGTAAAATAGATAACACTCTACTTTTGATCGGGATAATCAGACGTTATTCTATTTCAATATACACTTGACATATGAGACAGTTGTTTATCATTGAAACAAGAAAATGTCCCTATCAAAAGTCGAGCAGTATATGTTGCTGTGTGAAATGTTGGTGTGTAGCATGCTTACTTCCTTGCAAAGTAATCCCTAGTTATCTTGGGTAAACATGACTCCCACTCTAGCTGTTCCCTTACTTCTTTTCATCAGTATATGGTCACCACAACATAAACTTTGTGTTATGGCTTCAATTTGATCTCGATGTTTGAACTAAAGTCACAAACAGCAAAAAAAATGAAGCACAAGCAAAGAGGCACCAGTAGTCTTCACATGATAATCTTTCACAGAATAGATTGAATTTGTACCCTGTATCTATGACAACACTTTCACAATATTTTAGAAAAGAAATGATCAGCTTCATCAGGAAAGCTGTTCTATTTTAGAACAAGCAGGAAATACTCATATCCCCGCCAATATGAGAGAGAGAGAGAGAGAGAGAGAGAGAGGGAGAGAGAGAGAGAGAGGGAGAGAGAGAGAGAGAGAGAGGGAGAGAGAGAGAGGGAGAGAGAGAGGGAGAGAGAGAGAGAGAGAAAGAGGGAGAGAAAGAGGGAGAGAGAGAGAGAGAGGGAGAGAGAGGGAGAGAGAGAGAGGGAGAGAGAGAGGGAGAGAGAGAGGGAGAGAGAGAGAGAGAGGGAGAGAGAGAGAGAGAGAGAGAGAGAGAGAGGGAGAGAGAGAGAGAGAGGGAGAGAGAGAGATATGTTCGGTTGTGTACAAGGCCAGAAACATTGTATTGTTTTCAAGATTTCCTCACTACCACCATTTTCAGACTACTGTATTCGATGTAATAAGCACCCCCGCTCTAATAAGCGCCCACTGCGATATTTGCTAATATATTGGCTAGTGAACAATCCAAATTAGCAGCCCTTTGGATTGATCAATGTACACAAGACTTATTTATTGGTGTAAAATATGTGTGTTATATGCATCCTTAATTACGGGAAATTAAATTCTGGAAAAATATATCCGTCGTATATAAACATTTCAGGCTGTCAGCATAAACCAGGAAATTTACGATCTTTCAACTCTGTTGTTTATCACCAAAATAATATTCTAATAAGAGCCCCCTATTTCTAATTTTGAGAGACTCTGGGCGCTTATTAAGTCAAATACGGTAAGTCAAAGTCGTTGCCCTGGAATCTTGAAAAATAATTTTTTTTTAAATCCTGAACTATCAAAAGACACTACACCTATCTATGTCCCAAGTTTGGTTACAATATCTCTCATGGTTTGTAGTTCTGCTTCGGAAACCAAACATGAGGGACGGGCGGATGGACAGCATCCTCTCCTGTATCCCCCTACTACTTCATGGCGGGGTATAATTAAATTGTTATCAGTTCATTCACCTGGTGTTTCTTTCTTCACAATAGCCAATTCATTTGCTTTAGCCATACAATATTTTATGACTACATTTCATGACATACGTAACCACAGCACAAGGTTTCCCTCTCCCACGTCCTGCTGATGCTGACAGTGAGTACTGAAGTATTGTACAGCATCATTCTGGTCATTCCCCATGTATGTAGAATAGAACACTGGTCAACAAATAATTTAAAAACTAGACCTAGTCAGATGTACTCTTCTTATGAAAATCTGCAAGCTTCTCACGTATACAAGCTGGCATCAAAGACCACATGACAGGTAAATGAAAACTATCTCCTTGAAGAGGTGATTCCAGTTTCATGTTTCTTGTACTTATTTTTTCCCGTTAGAGTACGAAAAAGCTTCTTTTTGTTGTTCGTTTATTTTTACTTTTTTTTACAAAATTAAAAAATACTTTCAATCTCTGAAGATGTTTTCATAAGTATTGTTTGCAAATCTTATCTGGTTACATCTGAGAAAGTTGATAGGAAGCTACTCTTGTGAATCCATGCATCACATTTTACTCTGTTAACAGAATCAGGAAATTGAGAATGTCAAGAATGTTGAGAATAAATGTGCCCTATAGAATTGGCCAAAATTTCTTGTTTCATTCCCTATAGTATGCTTTCTATCTTTGTTAATTACATTTGACTATTTTGTTTTGAAGGGAATCAGAAACCATGACATCTTGTACATTTCATATACCGTATTCGACGTAATAAGCGCCCACGGCGATATTTGTTAATATATTGGCTAGTGAACAATCCCAATTAGCACCCCTTCCGATTGATCAATTTACATAAGACTTATTTTATTCGTGTATAATACGCACTTGTCTGTTATATGCACCCTTAATTATGGGCAATTAAATTCTGGAAAAATATATATGTCGAATATAAACATTTCAGGCTGTTAGCATAAACCGCGAAATTTATCTTTCAACTCAAAATACTATTCTAATAAGAGCCCCATATTTCTAATTTTGAGAGCGCCCTGGGCGCTTATTACGTCGAATACGGTAACCCATATCCTACAGAAATGACCCACCAGTTTTCAGTTTCTTATGTTCAAAATAAGTCTTAATGGCAACATTTCTCAGGAACGGAATATCAAACAGGTATTTAGTACCTCTAAGTTGTCCTTTTATCCCGACCAGTGTTTCTCCATGGCAATCAGCATGAAACTGAGCAGGTATTGGCAATAGTTGTACTGTGAAGCTGTCAAAACACAAGCTAGTGAGGGAGTCGCGTTATAATGTCGCGTTGAACAGTATTTCAGTTATATCACGGTGTCAGCTTGACGTGGTGGAAAGTCTAAAGTGACAGATCTTTAGAAAATTTACTACTTTGCTGAAATCTACCTGCACGGGTATGGTGCTGACAAACCTAGAAACATTACCAGGACAAACCAGGGAAGCTGAAGACCGATTCTAACCTGGATCTTCACGGTTCATAATGAGTTCAAACCATAATAAGATAGTCCTGGTATACATGTCCTGGGCTAGTTACAACTGTAACAATAGTATGTGTAAGTGAGTGTGTTTCAAATGAATATGATTTGATAACAAACTACTATTGCTTCAGACATCACTATATGTTCATCCTGTTATTTCAATCAGTGATGTGGCCTGGCACTAGCAACACTAGCCTGAGTCAGCCTGAGTTAGAGGGGCTAACTTGCATCCCAGTACAATACAGGGGTTAACTTGGATCCCTGAATCAATACAGGGGTTAACTTGAATCCCTGTAAAATACATGGGCTAACTTGCATCCCAGTACAACACTGAGGTTAACTTGGATCCCTGAATCAATACAGGGGTTAACTTGCATCCCCGTACAACACAGGGGTTAACTTGGATCCCTGAATCAATACAGGGGCTAACTTGCATCCCCGTACAACACAGGGGTTAACTTGCATCCCTGTACAATTCAGGGGGTTAACTTGGATCCCTGTACAATACAGGGGTTAACTTGGATCCCTGTACAATACAGGGGTTAACTTGCATCCCTGTACAATACAGGGGTTAACTTGGATCCCTGTACAATACTGGGGTTAACTTGAATCCCTGTACAATACAGGGGCTAACTTGCATCCCCGTACAACACAGGGGTTAACTTGGATCCCTGAAACAATACAGGGGTTGACTTGCATCCCTGTACAATACAGGGGGTTAACTTGGATCCCTGAACAATACAGGGGTTAACTTGAATCCCTGTACAATACAGGGGTTAACTTGCATCCCTGTACAATACAGGGGTTAACTTGCATCCCTGTATAATACTGGAGTTAACTTGCATTCCTGTACAATACAGGGGTTAACTTGCATCCCTGTACAATAGAGGGGTTAACTTGCATCCCTGTACAACACAGGGGTTAACTTGCATCCCTGTACAATACAGGGGTTAACTTGCATCCCTGTACAATACAGGAGTTAACTTGCATCCCAGTACAATTCAGGGGTTAACTTGCATCCCTGTACAATACAGGGGTTAACTTGCATTCCTGTACAATACAGGGGTTAACTTGCATTCCTGTACAATACAGGGGTTAACTTGGATCCCTGTACAATACAGGGGTTAACTTGCATCCCTTGCATATTTCCTTAAAATACCCTGTGATAGGACAGAAATAATGTTCAAAGCAGCATTCAAGCCAACTCTCTTACACAACCAATGGCTAGACATTATTGTGACATTGTGTGGTGACAATAGTGCAATACAGCAGTATTATTGCAGACACTGATGCTGCCATCTCCATCCTCCAGGCTGTTGTTCAACTGTACCAGACTAAGCCTTTAACCACTAGCCTTAAGGCCGTGTCTAGCAATTCTCCGTTGGGCTGACAAACTCTGCTAATCATAGCCGATGCAAAAGAGTAAAACATGTACAAAATGATGCCAAAAGAGTGGGTTGGCATAAAACACGTGTTGGTGCTCTACCTGCTTGATTGGCTCGGTTCTGTGACAACGAAGACCACGTGTACTCACCTCCAAGTAGTCAGTATCATTAACACTACACAACCTGTCACACACGGACACTGAGAGATTTTCATGTTAAGAATCACATCATCAAAATCTGGTCAGGACGTTTGAAAGCCTTATTTGGCCTGAACAATCACATTGCTTGTCGAACTTGCTTTCTAGGCCAAAATACAGCAGACTTATTCCCCATTTTATCAAGATTGGTCATTTCAAAGAAATATTTGATGTAATGTTTATAATACAATGGTTCCTTTTCTTCACAAAAAAGACTTAAATTGTTTTTCATGATCTTGCTTACTGAGTAGGGTTCATAAACTTTGTCGTTTTTGTATTTTCTTGTTCTGGGACATGTATGCCTGGTAAGCAAGAAAATAGATGTAGGACTCAGCTGGACAATAACAACATATTAACTTAACTTTTGACATTTTGTGAAAGTCCTGACAGACACACCCTTCAGACTGACAGACTTGGGAAATACAGACACCCTACAGACTGACAGACAGGCACTACAGACTCTAGGACTGACAGACACACTACAGAATGACAGACAGGCACACTCCAGCCTGACAGACAGGCACAACAGACTGACAGACACCCCATAGACTCTAGGACTGACAGACACACTACAGACAGGCACAACAGACTCACAGACACACCATACAGACTCTAGGGCAGACACACACACTACAGACTGACAGACAGACACACCCCACAGACTCTAGGGCAGACAGACACCCTACAGACTGACAGACAGGCACACTCCAGCCTGACACACAGACATACCCCACAGACTCTAGGACTGACAGACACACTACAGACTGACAGACAGACACCCCCCAGACTCTAGGGCAGACAGACACACTACAGACTGACAGACAGACACACCCCACAGACTCTAGGGCAGACAGACACACTACAGACTGACAGACAGACATACCCACAGACTCTAGGACTGACAGACACACTACAGACTGACAGACAGGCATACCCCACAGACTCTAGGGCAGACAGACACACTACAGACTGACAGACAGACACACCCAACAGACTCTAGGGCAGACAGACACACTACAGACTCACAGACAGACACCCCCCAGACTCTAGGGCAGACAGACACACCCCACAGACTCTAGGGCAGACAGACACACTACAGACTGACAGACAGACACACCCCACAGACTCTAGGGCAGACAGACTACTGGTTTAAGTCATTAAACACTTGGCCAGAGGACATACACATTTGCCATTGCTGGAAGCAAGAATCAGGTTCATTAAATCGCATTATGCCTGAATGCCGACTTGGTGAGCTAATTTGGTTTCAGCAATACTTCACTTATTCAGCTGGAAAGATTTATTTGCAACCAAAATTGTATACAAACAATACTAATGAAGCTAATCCACAGATTTCATATCCCCAATAGGAAACACTGATTCAATACAGTTTGAGTTATTCTAACATTTTTCATTTGCCAGAAGCTGAGATGTAAGTTATTTTGGTGGAAGGGATACACTTCGCTGAAGTAGACAAAAGCTTTAATGTAAAGACTAAGTTTTAATTAAGTATAAGAAACTAATTCAAAGAATGTAAGTGTAGGAAATGGAAAATCATATTCTAATGTGCCATGATTAATTTGTTTTACAAACTTCACATTTTCCAAATATTGTAAACCGCTTCCTAATCTTTAAATCAAAAGAAATTTCACAATATTTGAATTGTTTGTGACATCATTTGCACCATACATACAAAAAAATGACATCGAGTTGTTTCACCCAGAAACACAATTTATTGCTTTACGACAGCAAATTAATCCTTGCCAATAAACATGTGTTAATAGCCTTTGACACACAGTTTTACTTGATTAAACAGTTTGACAAAACACCTAATACAATACACACAATTAAATGCTAATTAGTTTAATTGATTTGAACATTGTACATCTTCAATTAATTCAACATTTCAATAAGAGCAGCTAACTTAAATGTCTTGTACAAGAGTGTTATCTAAATGCACAAAGAAATTACAAAAGCAATTCAAGATACTTATATTCTTAACTTGTATGCGCAATTTCAACTTAATCAGTGTAAACTGAACAGAAGAAAACTGTGAACAAACTACAATCAAGATAATTAAACTGTCCCATCACCAAATTAAATCTCCAACAGCATGGTGTTGATAGATTTAAGATAAAATTACACAGTAGGGAATTAACAACTCTGTAAGTGGTCAATTAATGCAGGTGATTAATTAAGCAGGATTATCTCCAATAAGTAATTGCTCCCAATATACTATCAAAGCACTTGATTAGTCATGGTTGAGAGAGCCCACTCACTGTCATAACAGTATGGCCAGTGCTGTTACCCTGATGAGCTCTCATAGTCATACCCAGTGTTATCTCTGGGTGCAATCTACCCTTACAGAGGGATTTTATGGCATTCTCAAATACCTCAGGTGTTGGGCCCCAGCTCATTCAAAAGCACTGGTAACACATTTATCACATCCATTATATACATATATGTTGTAACAGTTGTGTGCCATGTATACCACAGCTGATGTAAATCTTCTTCATTGATTTGTTACAATAACTTGTACATATTTTTTGTAGATAAGAGGATTTATTTTAAGTTTGTCTTCAATAGTGTAGACCTGTGATTAAAAATGCATCACGAATGTTACACAAAATGGTGTCTATTTAAACCTTGAATTGATAAATAAAAACAACCCAATAAAATAAGCAGAAATGCCCATTAATTGATGAATATCCATGTTAATCAAAACAATTATTTATAACACAAAACGCCAGCTGTATAAATAAGCTCTCACACAGAATTGCAGGACAAACAAAGCGAAGAAAACAAAACCGAGACAAAAGCGAGTAAGCAAAATTTATCCGCGAAACGTTTGAGATGACATGCTGCCTGTCAAGTCTTGGGGCACCTGCTTCCGCGTTATCTAGGGTCAAAACACGTGGTAATGTTTACATCCGTAACTGAGCGTCAAACAAGCTAGCAGCGTACAAGCTGACATAAAAAGCTTCCATGATAATAAATATGTGTAACTAGACAAGCATGAAGTCTTACAGGCTTTAGATCTCCTTTCGTACGTGAAAATAGTGGGACACCACCCCCGGCCGTCAAGCACACCAAGTAGGCCGCCATTTGTAAACAAATTGTACGCATGCGCACTTACTGCTGCGTATGTATGCTGGGTAATTAAAATGGCGCTGTAGCCCAAAGAGACGAAAGCAGCTGTCAAAGTTTTGAAAATCCTTTCGGGTAAGTAATATTAATTGTCACCTCTGCTCAGTAACACAAACGTTGTGTCTATGCCAGATTAGGAAATTTCTCTCTCAAAGTTGTCTGGTGACCGTCACCCATTTGTGTTTGCTTCAGTTGTGGTTAGCGCACGCGGCTAGTCTTGGTTCCATTGTTTTCGATCTCACATGTGCTCTGTGAGAGTGTCGGGCCATCGTAATGACACCTGGCTTTGCAGCAAATTTCTGCACATTCTTCCACACTCAAGCATCTGGAATTATTTCATCTTCATTTCCTTTCATAATTCAACTCTTGACTTAAAGTTTAATCTGTGAATTGATCAATTTTTAAGATTCCCGCGAACCCTATTCAAACCGCGGGCCTTGTCAGTTGAGTGTAATACGTATAGTATACCGGGGTGACCTAACGCCAGATATTGATCACTATAACTTAGATAGGAACTGCATCACACACGCTTTGACTGCCACTACAGGCAAGTCATTCTCTTCATTGCCAAGTTCACAGTCTTCCACAAATGTGAGTACTAGAGAAAGGTTTTTTCTTTTGTGGTCTATTTTTAGCTAATAGAGGCGGAGATATACGGAGTAACACTGTAAGATAAGGATGAATGGACTCTGGGTCATTGATTATTGAGCGTGTGCGTTTCTACTACTCTTTGTGTTAGCAGGGTACCCACGCTTTGATACGCTACATATGTCATAAACACGACGTTATCACTTCCAGCATTTGCAATCTATGTGACATTTTTGACTCATCATTTCCATTATTTTAATTGATTGAGTTTGGCTGGGGAGCTGTGCGATGACTAAGTTGTAATCGTACAGGAGTACTTACGGCCTTTGTGTCACTGTCAGAAGCCTTCTCCATTGTCCTTTTGTCCGTCAAGTGTTGGTGATTGCCAAGGAAATTAAATTTCTCAAGATTCTCGTGGAAAGATGGGGACGGACAGCAATTGTATGTATGTGCACAATTTGATTTTCTGTTGACGTGCAGCACAATTTTGAGAAAATTGTATATGAAGAATTTGTCTTGTAATTTATTTTAACAGTTCTCTGAGGCTGCTTAGGTCCAATTGAGTGAGTCATCAATGGCCAATTTCTTATTTACTGCCACATGGAAAATTATCTAGTGACTGAGGAAAATAATTACTTTTTCTTTGTGATAGTTGGAAGTCATTGTCAGTTAGCAATATTTTTTTTATGCTGGAAATAGCTGATATTGCTGCTTGCCATGGTAGAGTGAGTCTCATGTGAAATGCTTACATTATTGACGATGCCTTTTGTTCACAGTAAGGAAAATACTTTTGATGGGTTTTAATTTTGCATAGTGATCCAATTCATGTTGAAACAAGTATTTAAATATTTTTAATTCTGTTAATTACATTCATCAACTTCTTTTGAAGCATGACTTGCATTATTGTGTAATTGACTTTGAAAAGGTGTATTTTCTAGTGCTAACATTTTTTATTTGTTGTTAATTGATAGAAAATGTCTATCAATGCAGTATCAAAACATATGACCTGCCTGGTTAATATTGTGCAACATTGTTAACAAAATTTGTCAAAAAAGGTTTCTGATTGTAAAACAACGTTGCAAATTGCTTGCATAGCAAACTGATGATCATTGATGTAATGTTGTCATTTGTTACTTAATTATTTCACTTTTTAATATTATGTCAATATTGTCCATCTACATCAAACATCATATCACAACATCTGCCCCATTTCATGTATATTTACAATATTGACTTTTGTGTTTGAAAAAAAGATTTTGAGGGAAAGAAAGAAACCAGTCTATTTGAAAACTCTAGAATCTAAACATGGGACCTGAATTAAAAATAGAACAGTAACAATGGCGAAAAGTTGTAGGAGCTGTCAATTTTAATCAAGGGTTTCTTTCACTATTTGAAACATGCTAAAGTCAAACGGTCCAATTTTGTAGGGAATTTTTTAGAATGGAAACAATAATTCGTTCATGAGTCATGTTATGAAAGGATACAGGCGGTATTTTGTGTAGTAAGTCGTAGATGTGCAGTTATGTTAAAGTCCGGCTCGTGTACTTTGTCTCAAGCTTATGTGTGTCTAGCATTTCCCTTTCGAGAGAAGCAAACAAATATATCCTGTTGACATTGCCAAGGCCTGGATATAGACACTGCTGTGCAGTTCAATACGGAATACACCTGAGTTTCAGCCCACTCTTCATGGCAGGTTTGCTTGTTGACATCGTCAAAGAACATCGGGTGCAAGCTGTGAAAAAATAATACACTCTTTACTTCTAGTATAGACCATCAGGTGTGTGTGTCGGTGATTGGCGGGCATCTAGAAAACAAGCAATCGTTAGATTCTTACATTCTTGGTAAACAATATGACATTGTCAAAACGTGAACGGTTGCGTTCCACGTAGGTAAGACACACTGTTCCAACAAAGCAGTGATAGGATGGTTGGGTTTCATACAATATGAACGGAGAGTTTTACATACCGTATACATGTTAACAGTGGGAGTTGGGGGAAAAACTACAAGTTTCGTGTGGGAAAACAATGTGGCTTTGTCTTACATTGTACCTATTGGAGACCACCTACGTTTTCAAGTTATAAACGACATTGTCGCCAGTCATATTTGCTCTTAAAAATCTATAAGTCATTTCACATGGACTTTGTCTATACAACTTCCCACAACAAATATTTCCTTAGTAATGAGACAGGTATTCCACACATACCTGGACCAGGTAGAGTCCAGTTGTGTGTTCTTGGTGCCAAGCTTACTGAGAAATCAGTCAAGGTTTGAGAAAAGAACGAGAACCATATTGCTGAAATGAAGTATGTAGTTTCTTGGTTGATGTGTAGAGTATTATGTAGTTATGTGTTGAAACAACAGTATGTGTGTATTTTTTATGTGATAAGCCAAAGATAAATTACGAAGAAAATACATTATGTATTCTCTATTGTTTGATAGGCATTATTTGAAGTTGATAGATGACAAAGTATTCAAAAGTAAATTGATAACTTCTATATTATGCATTGTATGTATGGATCCTCATACCAAGTCAAGCAAGACTATTATTTAGTTAATGTATTTAGTTTGCAGGAAAGTAGTTCATATGTAATAATTAAATACAAAGATTTAGAAGAATAGGGAATACATGGAATTTAAATGGCGGTACCTTTAAACCCATTCTGGTCAATATGTATTTAAATGTTTGATAAAGAAAATATTTTTTGAGAATGTATGGCATCAAGAAAACTGTTTTTCTAAGATAGTAAGGCCATAAAAAACAGTCCAGGTTACACTAGGGAATCAGTGGAGGTGGTGATTTAAACACTTCTTCCCTGTTATCTTGACCATGTGTTAACTGCCGTACCACGCCAGGTGTTATAAACTATACGTATATACATTATACAAAGGTAGATATCTTTGTTACTGATTAATTCATAAGGAAAGTTGATGGTAAGCAATAAATAAATAATTTTGTCAAGTCTAGCCACAATGATATATGATACTGTCTGCATGCAAAGAATCTTAGACTGAGCGCACGTGACTTAGTCAAATCTTACTGTGAAATGTGGACAAAGACCCACTTTGAAAGATAAGACACAAATTATTTCCTTGTCATATGTGAATTGTTGAGGGGTCATGACATTTAGAGGGAACCTTGTTTCAAAATCTACAAACTTATACCATTAGCCTTGATCAGATTGCGATAATGTTATTGGAAATGTTGTTTGTCAAATGGATACGGCCTCTGCTTCTGTATGTTGTGACTCTCTTTTCATTATCGCTTTCCTGCACATTTGGTTAAAGTTATTAAACCCACCAACATGGCACAGTACTCACTCTTGATATTTAGGTATAAGTAAATTATGCGTACAACTACCCCCACATTAATGTATAGTTATTTCTTGTTGTCATACGTTTTAATTGCAAGTTTATGACATTGAAATGTTTTGGAACATGGGTTCGGCGTATTTCAGACTTTTTAAGTCTAAAAAACCCAGTTGTATGTGCACTGGCTGTGACCAAAGAAAACATCCAATCTAAACTAGCACTTTTATGATAGAGAGAGTGATAGCTCATTGAAGTTTCAAATATGGAATAATTCGGTCATATTTATGTATTTCAGTAAATTCAGTATCACTTTATACATCATGTGGTCTGTTGCCAAAAAACTTTCTTTACAAACTCAATACAAGACAATGTTTGTCAATTTAAACTTTTAAAAAGTTGCTTTGCAAACATTTGTCGTGTTTGTAGATAGATAAGGAAAAAACTCAATCTTCAATCAAAATTGGCAGCCATGATGGAGGTTAAGAAACAGCCAGTGAAGACTGTCTCAATCAGGGAGACAATGGGCTGAGGAAAAGCTTTTATTTTGAGTGAGTCATAGCATCTACTTGCACACAGTCAATAAGTGTGGCACATAGATTGACTATAGAATTTTAAAGATGGTTGGGAGTTTTTCTTGATCTTAAAGTCGACAGAAATGATGGCGCGTTGGTTTGCTGGCAAATCTTAAACAGGGGTACAGCTGTGTCTGTATACACGAGGAAATGCGAACATTTCGACCATCGATTGCCCCTCGCAACAATGACCTCTGGAAATATTTGTCAAAAAAATTTGGAGATAAAACAAACTGGGCTGAAATGAAAATATGACTCCACTGGGTTTGTTGTCTCGTTGAAACAGTATCTGTTAGTTCATCATGGCTGGAGCAGATGTATCTCAAACTTGTCTGCTCTAACAGATATATACTTCGTAGTGTTAAATTGAAAGTATCAAGATATTCGCAGAAGTGCTTCAGTCAATCTGTGTGTCACTTGTTTTATCGGTTAGAAAAATATTTGACGAACTTCAACAAATTCTGTTTGGGGTCTTAATAGTATTATTCTACCGTTTTTATTTTGAGATAAAAGTTGATGCGCTTTAAAGCACATATGTACATAATAGCGTTAATAGTATCTTGTGTGGTAGGGTGATGGAATTGATGACAAATATCCATAGATGACAGATGAGTCAGTATCAGACTCCAACTAAACGAGGTAAATGTGATATGAGTGTACATACGATGTAGGTTAAGTATCTTAGCCAGGTAGATAGTGAAGTATTGGGCAACTTCCTGTCATGCTTATACACCGTCATATATCCCCTACCTCATGCCCCCTTTTAATCCTATGCACACAGTAATTTATATAGTTCAAAGGTTTACTGTTCGAAGCAGATGTAATGTAAGGTAAAGACGAGGAAAACTTTGCAAGTATGAGTTTAGTGTGATTAACGCCCTTGAACCTATAAGACATAAAATACATGGGTATATTCACAACAGGAAGTTTGACTTGAGATAGCATGATTTACACCCGTGAGTGTCTAGTTATCAAAATAAGATTATCGTTGGTATAGGTTGTTTGTAGGTCATCCTGCTCATGCCTACCTATAGTCCCTTGCTCCGCCCCGGAAACGTTGGCCTAAATAGCAAGGAAATATGTGTATGTCGTCTTAGTTTCATACTTTTTTCTGCAGATGAATTTTGTTATCAATCTAGGTGGTTATATTTTGACAGATGGTTACATGTCTATTTTGTCTGAGAAAAAAATTATAATAATTTAGGTGTTGTGATAATTTTGATATCTTATGATGATGATGATGATGATGATGATGATGATGATGCATGTGAATAAGTGGTATTGGAAATGAATTAGCTAGCCTTGATGGTTATTGCTAAAGTATGGAATCTAGATTTTCTTAATGTTTGGATGGCAGAGTTATCTTTAGGGCATGACATGGAGGCATATTTTAGGGGTGATTGTAAAAGTAAGAATAGAAATTGTGTAATAGCATTTGACTTAATTTGAATTAAAAAGTGCAAGTGTACTTTAACGTCCATCATAAAATTGCCTTAAGAAGTAATATGGTTCGTCTATTGGAGGCTCAGTAATCTTAGAATTTAATGGAGTTTTGGAAGGCGATCTTAAGAAAATGATTCTTCAAACTGTTTCATATGTCTTGAGTTTGTCACAGTTGAAATAGTTGAAATTGGTGTTTTTTTCACTGTATTGTGATGGAGTTTAACCTTGGTCATTATCACCTTCTGATAATACAAAGAAAACACCCTGTACAATAAATTTGTTTGCTTGTAGGTTTGCTGTGAGTATATCCTGTAATACTGGGATATATTTCAATGTCCACATACACTTCATGTCTCTTTTGAGTCCATGTTAACCCGGTTTCGCTCAGTGCAAGATACAATACTTAAAAAAGAAAATGTGATTGACTGATTTGAAACGCTGGTCTTGGGTTAAGCAAAATCTATGGCTTTGTGACAGTGCATTTGGAATTAGGCAATAATAATGATATTCATGAAACAGTTCACCTACTTGTATGGGAATATTTGTTAAATATTTCAAAGTCAATAATCACTGATCTCTGATCCAAGGGTTCAATTTTCGTTTATGCTGATGAATATCTTGAGTGAAGTTTCTGATTGTTTTTCAACAATAGAAAAAACATGAAAGTGGATAGCAGTTTTTATGGTGTAGTGTGTTTGAAAGAGATTTGACTCTACTTAAACCCTGAGTTGAGAGAAGTGTATAAGATCCTAAGGTCTTAAATGCACATGTGTTTTTACACCAAAGGGAAAATAGGTTTGACATATAGGAGGGAGAAATCTTAGGTCCTATAACATTGTAGGACTAGTACAGCTTTATCAGGCTCTGCACCAAGACAGATTCAAACATCTGGATTCACACTGAATCGATCAAGTAAGCTATGTAGATTCAGATCTAAGGTCCTCAATAACAACTGAATACCAATATGAGCTTGAGAGTTTGCTGTTTAGTCCCTCAACACTATGAAGTGATTTCCGTTTATTAAGCAGTGTCTTGA
Organism: Haliotis rufescens; assembly: GCF_023055435.1. Taxonomy (NCBI): domain Eukaryota; kingdom Metazoa; phylum Mollusca; class Gastropoda; order Lepetellida; family Haliotidae; genus Haliotis; species Haliotis rufescens. The sequence continues at coordinate 58,423,476 of NW_025964334.1, forward strand.
AGAAAAGCAGAATTACTGTTTCAAACTATAAGATAAGATATAAATCATGTCTGTTTGGATTGTTTCCATTGTTTTAACACAAATATTGCTGTATATTTGAAGTGGAAATTTCTTTTGGAACAATAAAAATAGGTTTCCATCTTACTTTGGTTTTGTAACATTATCAAAAGTTGAAAAATTCAGTTGTAAGACAGAATAAGACTCCTACCCAAAATGTTCAGTTTGAGTATGTGCAAAGTACTGCAAACTATTTGTTTGTTTGTCCCGACATCGAAATTAACATCACTGAACCTGTCACCAATTAAGATGATTGACTGCATGAAGGAGGTAGTAGTTTTGTGTGTTTTCCTTATATGAAACAATTGCAAGGAGTGTAGATGACAAGTTTATTTCAACCCATTCCGTGTGACACATGAGCAAGGGGGGGGGGGGGGGGGTGGGGAATGAAGGCTTGACACAAGACTCCGGTATTCCACACAATCTCATTCCCATAATCAACGCTGTCGGTATTCCTGACACAAGCAGGTTTTGTTAAGGAATATGAATTGATATTGATATATATAAAACCTTTCTGTTCATTTTCCTTGTGTATTTTATATATTTTTACATATCCTGCATAAGTCCTTAATGCATCAACTGTTGTAAAGCAGTAATGCAGGATAAGTATACAATCATGAAAAGATATTTAGATTTTAATATATATATTGGTCACTTACTCTATCATAAAATACATACGAGAAGTGAAAAGAAAGGAAAGATTTTATATCTATCTGTTTATCTATTTATCTATTCATGTGCCATGTGTATTTTATGACAGAGTAAGTGACCAGTTTTTATTATCCACCAAAACAGATTCCATTGGGAATAAGGCAAAATAGTGGTGAAAATTATAAATCGGTGATGATCCCTTTGTAATCAATGTCATGAATTTGCTTTCTCCTAAATTTATCATATCCGAAGTTTTTAGTATCTTATCTTTGTAGTCACTAAATTTACGTAGTCAATAGTATTTTCAATACCACTACTCGGTGGCCTGGCTGTTCACCATAGCCTGTATTTCTCACTGTGTAGCTTTCCAATTCAGTGTTGATAATCATACAGCATCAGATTCCCCCATATACTCTACATTCAACTGTGCATCAATTCTTTATAACTAATTATACTCTAACTCAAGCACATTATTGATTATTGATGCATCACATCAAATGCTCACTAAGCACAAGACCACTATTATGAAATTCTACACGACATTATCTGTATCTGTTACTGACATGTTTTTAAGCTGCAGTAGAAATTAACATATGTAGTCCACGAGTCCTTATGATGATAACATATAGCAAAACATTTAAAACTGGCAAACTACCCATCCTTATGATGCCTGAACTATCGGGCAGTTTGGCAGGGACTACGGGACTAGTACCAATTCCTAAAGTTGTTTAGGGTAGGAAATTAAGCAGGTTATCCTGATATGAGACTGTAATGTCATATATAGATTTCTATCAGACATATCGAGGTACTGTATTCATCATTTTGTATTTTGTAATGTCAAAATGAGAATTTGACAGTGCATCTTTAAGTTTGACATTTGAAAAGAATCTCACAATATTCAAGGTTGAAATAAAAAAAATTGTTTACTAATTATTGCTTCTGTGCAAAGTGAAATGTCCCAGTATTGTGAACACAATGACCAAATCATACCTTGGTTCACAAAAGTATCATAACATTAACGACTACACTGTTGTAATACGGACACATCTTATCTGAAACCTAGTTTATGGTGTAAGCAAACATACAACTTCATCATGATAGAAACGTATGCAAACAGTGACAAAAGATACTGCAATGAGACAAGTCTACTTTGGCTGGAGCAGAGTTAATATGCTGATATATTGAATCAATTCCAAAATGTACAATGAATGTTCATTGAAGGGTCATATTTGAGATATATCAAAGGAGTATACATATTCATTAGAGTTTGATAACATGTTTACTGAAATGTTTTATGTTATGTTTACCAAAGTGTACATTTGTTAAAGGAACCAAATTGTACGTTTAATTAATATGTAAACTAAGTATCAGTAAACATCCTACTAGCGAGAAAGAAATTTATCTTGAAAGAAATGAAGCGATTTGTTTCCTGCGTCAGGTACCTGCCCTAGTTGAGAGAGATGGGCAGTTTAGTGTATAGGCTCATAGTAAGTGGCTCAGTGTTGTGGTAGGCAGGAATAGATCCAAGGAGTGTCCAAGCCTCACTGTGACTGTTGAGTTATCCAATGACATGTTACTATAGCAAGACAGGTGTTGGGAGCACAGCTTACGCTTTTGAAATGTATATGCCATTTCTTATGTACTCCCTGACTGCACAATGAATTTCCTGTCGATGAGGGACTTATAAATAAAAGCCTGCAAGGTTTATCAATAGTTGGGCAAGTCAGCGGTGCGTGAGTGGGTTTCAATAAGCGATCATCGTAATATACTAGCAGCATGGGCTTCTCAAGGGATGTTTGTTTCAAGTGACATGTTTGGTGTCAGTGATCGTCAATCGTTCTGTGACAGATGACTTAAGTTTTAATGGTGAGTGAAAGCTTTGTGGGGCCACATGCCACGTGCTTGCTAAACTTGACTGCGCTCGGATGGCAAATTGTTGAAATTTTAAATGCCTTTGTGCATTTTGTAATAAGCAGGTTTTAAATGTTTGAACATAAAACCTATTTAGAACAAATTGCATATTTGTTTTTCAAATATATAAACAAAAGGTTTGAATTTTTTAGTTGCATATTTTTTATGAAAATCATTTTTTTGGATAAGAGTTGATTTTTGTGTTTTAATATCTGACTAGTAATATGCATTATTGTTGGACTGTCATCATTGTCTGTTTGTGTGCTGACTATTTGCATTAGACCCAGTGCCGGCCCTTTCATTCGCAGCAATTTGACAGATGTTCTTTGTCTTGAGGGCTTAAGGCCTTGCTCTTCACTGGTATTGATTGGTGGAAATTAAGGTCCAAAGATGTCAATAAATCTCTACAACATAGAAATACTGGAAACTACTATCATTACAACTTGTATTTGTCATGTCAGGGTGCATGTTACGGCTTGGCTGGAGAGGGTATTAGACTCCTAAAATAATGTCTTTCTAATACAAAGTTACAATCACTCAAACAGAATTTTTGTGTTGGTATTTTAGATTGTAGAAGTGGTTGATTTGTTAGCTGAAATGGGGTTTCAAGGGAATATATTTCAAATGTGTCATTTATTGTTTGTTAAATGTGAGTTTTAACCTTTTTCAAAGAAGTTGAAAAATCTAAAAATTTCTTTGTATTGAATGTTATGCTTTTGCTAGTATCCTATTAAAAAAGTAATTTTCTTGTATTTCATAGATATGTTACATGTAGAAACATAATGTTTTATATATAAACCTGAGAAAATCAGCATAGAGGCTATAACAAGCTATAGATCTGTTATGACATTAATTCTGGTTCAGTCTTTTATCTTTACATTTTGTCGGAGGTCAGCTTTTCAAGAGCCAGAAGTACACAGTATGTTTAAACTAAAATGAAAACTTTACTATGTATAGGTTCTTTGTCTGAACATACTAGGAAGTCTTAAACTTTTGTCATCCTGGATCCAAAGGTCCTTTATGCCACATTTAACCATTTAAAACCAGTTTCCTTTGTAATGTGCTTCGTAACCTAGAGGTCAGTTTTAAAGTTGCCAGTTACTAAGCTAAGCCATATGTCATGATTCTGTATCGAATCTTTTCTTTTTGAATGGAAGCGGACATCTGTGATGCCAGGGCAATGCACTGTGATAACAGCCTGTACTGTTACTACGGTAGGTTGTATTGTTGCTGGGCCCGGGGCAGAACAATTGAAGATGGGCCACCATAATTGATCCGAGATCATCCTTCCACTATTTGATGAGGAGTTGTCTTCATTGATGGTCCTATCTTTGTCTGGGCAGCAAGGCAGTCCCCTCCCTCCTCCCCCTCCCCCTCCCATGTACTCCCCCAGCCTAACGGGTCATCGCACCCTTGCTGACGGTACATATTGATTGCACTCACATCAACGTAGATAGTGGGTTCGCATTGCAAAAACCCCATCGCATTGACAAGGGAAATTGATATTTCTTTATCCAAATTAAAGAAATTGTTTAAACTGTAACATTCATCATTTCAAAAATCCATTTAGGCCTACAGTGGGGCCGAATGCGTTGCAACATTGCGTCATACGTTTCAATTGCTCATCAAAAACGTGATTTCTGGTATCACGTTCATTTAAAGAAACTCCAAGTATGCTCGGTTGTTATGGGAACGACGTGCATGCATGACTTTTATGAATTTACTTTTTCCTAATTTTCCATTGGAGATTTGTGTTTAGTGGTGGAGGTGTATTCTGTGTATTAAAATGAAGGGAACATCAAGTTTGTGTCAGGGTACTATTGATTGAACAACATACAGCGTACAGCGGATACCCTTCATGTTAAAGAAGCGATCAAGCCACAATGGAGCTGCCCCGAAATTGGCACAGAAATCTGGCTCCGATAAAATCAACTTGATTCAAAGATGATTAAAAAATGAGGAAGGTTTTTCTTATGTGATTAAGCGCATCAAATGTAGAGTGTGATCAAATATATTCTTTAAGCATATGTGGAGATGTTTCTGATACCCTAACCAGTAAGGGCTTTACATGCTATTAGCAAGATGAACATAAATCGTTATTAGAATGTTAGATTCGGATGCATCAGGAAGCTTGGCTTTAAGAATATTGGATTTCCTTAGAATTTTAAAATTTTAAAATATAAATTTGTAAGTGGAAATGATATGTTCTCAATTTCACCTTCCTGGTTTAAAATCACTGAGACAATGTTATGTTTTTAACTTGATAATGATGAGACTGTGGCCCTGTCAATGACAGTGTTAAAGGTACTTGTCATTTTTTTAATAGGTAAAAACGTAAGAAACTTAAGTCTTTGTTGAGCCGTTGGCTTTGTAGGTAAAAAATTGCAAGCTTCAATATGTAATCTGCTCATCACGGCTTTCCCCCGGGAAGTTCATGGAGAGGCGCACTAGGTATTAAAGTTTCCATTTTCCTCCTGTAAAACGTCATTTCAAAGATTAACATGCAGTCCAGCCCCACAAATTGACGTAGATATCACTGCAGGCCCTGTACACAGCATCCGATGATGACATGTTGGCTGGTACTTGCAATTTGGGGCCAGGAGAGTGTACAGTTACCTCATTGTGGCTATGAAATATTTGACATTTCACTTTTGACAGTCATGTTTATAAAATCAAAGTGTTCAATTACGTTGTTTTTAATTTGATTTCTTTTGACTTTGATTCTGAATTATAATGTTTTAAGGTATGACTCGTTGAAATTCTGAATTTACTTTCAACAAAAGTTGATGAACGCAGTTGGAAAGGGTCATGCAAAGTAAATGTATTTTGTTATTCTTGTTATGGCTATTGAGCAATGTGAACTGTACGTAGTCGCTTGAGGTAAGCAGATTGTACCTACTCAGGGGGTGTATGTCCCGATATGCTTCCTGTTGTGGGGAGCATATCACGATTATCACGGACTGTCACACCACCTGCCATCTCAAGCACTCTGTCAATATCGTTAAGCAATAACTGGCACCCAGAGATAAACTCTCTAAACTTTGGTTTGACCACAAGTAGATAGGGATAATTTTGGTTTGTGATTTTTCATCAGCGAGACATAACTTTCCTAAATCTGTCCCAGAACTTTAATCTTAGTGACACTGGAATCTGTAGAGAAAATCTATAAATGACGAAGATAATTTTAATTTTTACTACCTGCCCATTCTACGATCATCTATGATCTGTGTATTAAAGTGTTTCTATATTCACTTACATGTCCAAAGTTCTGCATTTCAATATCAGTTTGAGTAAAACATTCATTAAAATTCTATGTGTTTGCCATGCTAGGAAACTTCATCCCTCTTCTGTTAGGTTGTTAAGCACCTAGCAATTGCTGTATCTGGAGCTTCCATGGTAACATACAGTGTTTAAACTGTCAGCCTTGGGCTCAGGAAGTATTATGAATGAATAATTCTTTTTGAATTTACTAGAGTTGGTAGATTTTGAAAGCTTACACCAAATTACTTAATCTACAAATGTCCGTCTTACACTTTGTTATATAACATTTTATGTTGATCCATGGTTTTAATAAAGAAACAAACGGAAGTATGTTTCCTTCAGGAAGCTTGGTGCAGTGCAAGCACCTCAGAAGCACAGCAGATCACATCTGGGTTGTCAGGAAAACATCCAAATGATTGAACGTCAAATTTGTGAATGGCGATGGGTAGCCCAGAAGTGTTCGCTTGCCATGCCTAAGGCCTGGGTTCGATTCCCCACATGGGCCCAGTGTGTGAACCCATGTTTGGTGTCTCTGGTGTGATATAGCTGGAATAAATTGCTGGAATATTATAGCTGGCATATTGCTGGAATATGATAGCTGGAATATTGCTGGGATATAGCTGGAATTAATTGCTGGAATTTAATAGCTGGCATATTGCTGGGATATAATACCTGGAATATTGCTGGGATATAATAGCTGGAATTAATTGCTGGAATATAATAGCTGGCATATTGCTGGAATATAATAGCTGGCATATTGCTGGTATATTGCTGGGATATAATACCTGGAATATAATACCTGGAATATTCCTGGGATATAGCTGGAATATAATAGCTGGCATTTTGCTGGTATATTGCTGGGATATAATACCTGGAATATTGCTGGGATATAATACCTGGAATATAATTACTGGGATATAATACCTGGAATTAATTGCTGGAATATTGCTTGAATATAATAGCTGGCATATTGCTGGGATATAATACCTTGAATATAATAGCTGGGATATAATAGCTGGAATTAATTGCTGGAATATAATAGCTGGAATATTCCTTAAATATTATAACTGGAATATTGCTGGTATATTGCTGGGATATAATACCTGGAATATAATAGCTGGGATATAGCTGGAATTAATTGCTGGAATATAATAACTGGAATATTGCTGGGATATAGCTGGAATTAATTCCTGGAATATAATAGCTGGAATATTCCTGGAATATTGATAAAAGCAGCATAAATCTATACTTACTTATAAGATAAAAAAGAATGTGTCAAGGAGAAAACACTTACGTGACCTGCATATATGACATCCCAATAAATTGAAGTTTTCAATGTCAACACGCAGTGATTGTTCTGCAGGCCTGTGGCCTATTGAGAATGACTAATCCTATTTGATGTGTACATGGTTGGGGTAGATGTGTGAATTGTGTATTGGGATAGGATGTTCTTTGTTCTTATTTGAGGAACAAAATTGATTCTGTTCCTTTATTGGGAATACTTACAAATTTACCTTACTCTTAAACAAAGTATGGCATTATTTGAGTTGGCCATGCCATTGGATTTTGAAAGCTCACACCAAATTACTTGATCTACAAATATCAGTCTTACACTTCATGTTAAATAAATTTGTATGTGGGTCCATGTTTTTTGTAATTAAGCAAACGGAAGTTAGGTCTACACTCAGTGAAAACATAACAGCTTTTTTGTTTGTTTCTTGTTTTGTGCCACACTCAGCAATATTCAAGCGATATGACGGCGATCTGTAAATAATAGAGTGGACCAGACATTCCAGTGATTGACATGACCATCGATCTTCACGGGTCATATCATATGTGAAAATATGTCCACACTGTGAAAATCTAACATTCTAGTATGTGGAATAAAGGTACACACTCGGTGAAAACCTAAGCTATACTGAAAAAAAGAAAGTTAGGGATCATTCATATTTGGGGGATATTTATTTGCTTTGAAGACAAAGCACACAATTTCATAAAAATATCCCCAAAATATTCCTGATCCCTAACATGTTTTGTTCAGTACATTATGTCCAAATATCGTTCTGCACTCCGGGAAAATACAACGTCGCATCAAGTGAGAATAGTACACTGAATATTTAGTTGTTAACAGTTTCCATGGGCCTGTAGTGCGCTAGTGTATGTGTTGGGATCAGTGACCGTGCCTTTAAACCCACCTAAAACAAGACCATGAAGATCTGGGGTAGAATAGGTCTTCAGCAACCCATTCTTGCCGTGAAAGGCGACTATGCTTGTTGTAAAAGACGACTAACGGGATAGGTGGTCAGGCTTGCTGACTTGGTTGATGCATGTCATCGATCCCAATTGCGTGGATCGATGCTCATGATGTCAATCACTGGATTGTCTGGTCCAAACTTGATTATTTACAGACGGACGTCAATAAGGAATATTGCTGAATGCAGTGTTAAACACCAAACAAACAAATAACCTAAAACAACTTAAAACAACCTGAAAGTAGTTTTCAACATTGTGTGAAATAACCGATACAACTGTTTCCATGACTTCATATGACGTAAGAGCTGAGGAGCCATCCGATGTGAATCTAGAACAAGGATGAAATATGAACAAAGAGATATAAGATAAGTTATCCTCATTGCAAGGATAGAAGCTATATTTATCACGCAGAAGGACATGCCTTACCTCTAATAACCCAGCAAAGCCCCACCCTTAATATTCACCTTCATAAACAATGTATTAACAAACATCTCTTTCCTGTCTGTAATGTGATCAGCATTGGGGACCAGTGAAATCATTTGTAAAAGTGATGTAATTCAACATCCTAATAAGTGACAGAAACTAGCTTGCGTCCATACCAGCTTGTCTCCCATACGAGATTTTGTCCTACACCAGCTTGTCTCCCATACCAGCTTGACTCCCATACCAGTGTGTGTCCCATACCTGCTTGTGTCCCATACTAGCGTGCATCCAATACCAACTGGTGTCCCATACCAGCTTGACTCCCATACCAGTGTGTGTCCCATACCTGCTTGTGTCCCATACCAACGTGCATCCCATACCAGCTGGTGTCCCATACCAGCATGTGTCCCATACCAGCGTGTGTCCCATACCAGCGTGCATCCAATACCAGCGTGTGTCCCATACCAGCGTGTGTCCCATACCAGTGTGTGTCCCATACCTGCTTGTGTCCCATACCAGCGTGTGTCCCATACCAGCGTGTGTCCCATACCTGCTTGTGTCCCATACCTGCTTGTGTCCCATACCTGCTTGTGTCCCATACCAGCGTGCGTCCCATACCAGTTGGTGTCCCATACCTGCTTGTGTCCCATATTAGCGTGCATCCAATACCAGCTGGTGTCCCATACCAGCGTGTGTCCCATACCAGCGTGCATCCAATACCAGTTGGTGTCCCATACCAGCATGTGTCCCATACCAGCGTGCGTCCCATGCCTGCTTGTGTCCCATGCCTGCTTGTGTCCCATAGATGATGATGATGATCATGCATGATGCTGTTTTTTGCCACTGAATAATTAAGGAGATCCCTGGGTTCAAATACTATGGCAGCAAATCTCAAGGATAACGGGACTTGCTTCTTTTCAAACACACATTCACGAACACATTTACCAATGATACAGACATTGTTGACAAATGGATTTCAAAGTCTTCATTCTTTCCGTGTGATGTTTCTGTCCAGTTGCCATACACCGAAACTCGGGTTTCCTTCATACTACAGTTTCTACCATGCCACTTAAATATGGTTAGATGCGGGCTAGACTTGGTCTTCGGCAAGCCATGCTTGTCTTAAGTGATTTAACAGAATCTGGTGGTCAGTCTCACTGACTTGGTTGATGCGTGTTTTTATTTCGTAGATTGATGCTCATGGTGTCAATCACTTGTTTATTTGTTATTTATTTATTATTTATAGACTGTCTTCATATAGTTGGAATTAGGGCTGTAATATCTTCAATACTTAGGTACACACGATACTTAAATCGTCAATTTGTGAGATTGCGATACTCTATAAATAGAACAGAAACAACAGAGTTACCACCCGTAATGGCAGAAGTAGCATAGCACCACCAGTAAGCATGGCAGATTATGAGAACATAGTGGCGTAGGACATGCCCACTGTTACATTTAAAAACCATTTCTTCATTTAAACCTGTTTGGTTCTTGTGGTTTTTCTTTGTTAAAGTTTTTGAGATAACAATAAATAAATGTATGAAGAAAGAAGCAGCATGTCAGTGATTTCATCAATTCTTACTTTTTTATGTGGTAAATCGTGATACCAGAAGTATCGTGAGTCTGTATACTGGAGTCCGTATTGTGATACAAATTGTATCGTGAGTCCGTATCGTGATACAAATATCTGACGATACCAGGCAATACTCAGCACTAGCTGGAATATTGCTGAGTTAAGCGTTTATACCCATTTACCTATATACTTGTATTCCCTCTCTTCACCAGCATGTAACACTGGCCTGTTCTCAAAGCTGGGGCCAGTAGAAATGTTAAGATCTGTTAGATTGTATCCCGATTGTAAATTTATATCACTTTAAACACTGTTTTTACGCTATCCTTCAAAGCACTTGACAATTTTCATCAAACAGGTTCATGCTTCACATACCAAAAAAGGATTTCAAAACAAATTTTCACGACATTCTTAAGTATTTTATTGCAATAGGCTAATGTGTTTTGGTACTTAAAGGGCAGTGGCCTAATGTACTCTGATATTTAAAGGTCTAGTGATATATCACGAGAGCTAGTTGCGTGATGATGGTCACAAACCTTTATAGCTGCTAGTGACTTGTAGGAATACCTGGCCAGCTTTGTATTCTCAGTGGCATAGGTTAACTCAGTAGGGAGTGGGTTCATTTGTTGTCACACACCAGAGTTTGATTCCCACATGGGTTCAATGTGTCATGCACATTCTCCTATCCACCTCATGTTTGAAGTTTGTGTATGTCCTCATTAAACTCAACCCATTCACTCCCTGAAGAGAAGTAGCTGAGTGGCTCAAGTGCTTGCTTGTTACAGCACTGTTCTGGGTTTGATTCCCAGTTTGAGCCATTGTGTGAAGCCTCTCCTTTGTCTGGCCATGTTGTACCACCACCAGCAAACCTTTTGATTCAATTTCCCTAGATCTATCATATATGGTATCACGGCCTAACTGTCTCCGCCATACCACAGAGTGACCATCCCTGTTCATTGCTAGCCCCCTGTCCAGGGTTGTTTTGACAGTTCCAGTAATAGTAGAGATGCAGCCCTCAGGCTGTTGACATACCAATAAGCCAGAGGTGTTAATTAACAGGCTGACTACAATACACAAGTTAATCACCTACTAGGCCAATTAGCTGTAGTAGAGACTGTACGTAGATAGAAGACTGGACATACATATTGTCTGTAGCATTCTATGGAGTAGATGATCCCTGCGGCCAGTGCTTCGTCCAACTCGGCTTAATTAGTTGCTGTCTGGTGATGGGGAGGGCTGCCATTTTATGCTTGGCTTGTTTGTTACTAAAATATATCACTGCAGTGTGATGATAAACTTGCATGACTTTGTTACCTAGTTGCAAAAATCATTATCATACATCTCAGTTAAGATAATGTTTTTGTGAATACTCAAATTGCAACTGATTGTCATTCAGCTGGGCTTTGTCATGGTATTTTGACAGATGGGGAATTGTTGAAAACTGCTGTAGGTTTAATGTGAATATCCTTTGTCGCAAATGATGAATAATTATGAAGTATTTACCGCAGGTGTATTACGATAGTGGATTGAATTTGCAATCCATTTTATGTGCTTACCTGCAGTGTGAATTTAATGGTAATATATTTTATTCACTATGTGCAGATTGTCTTTGTTAGGGTGTAGATGGCAAGGGGATGCAGTGTCGTATTTCCTTGACGATATTGATGTCTTTGTTTGCGTCAGTTGTTGATTATGTGAGGAACACATATAGAAGTAGATTTGGCCTTTGTGGAACTTGAATGAAATAGGTTACATATTGATTCATATTGAATTGATAGCATTAGCAGAGGAAACAAGACACCTTGCAATATTGTGATTATAATAAAAACAGAATAAGCATTATCTTCACTGTTACAGGTTCTTTATGCCCGATTGGGTGAAATAATGCCGGCCATATAGAGTGGTTATCAGTTGTTTTGTATGTTGGCCTGTAAACACACAATCTTAGCACTGTTTTATTATCAAATATGCACTTTCAATTTCAGTGTAATTTCATTCAGCGTAAACTATTAGCCTAAAAATGGACTGAATATTTGTGTATAAAAATGAAGTATTTGTATTGTGTTTCTGTGGTTTAGTTATCTATTTTCCCGCTGCATTTGGTAAGGAAATCTTGTGCATGTTACTTTTTCCTCCCTGTTTTCATGGAAAAATCCACTTGCTGAAATTAAGTTTGGAGAAAAATACAATTCCCGGAGGAACTTGTTATATCTGAAGGTGAACTGTGGTTTTCCCAATAGTAAGTGCCAAAATATGTTTGTATTTTAGGCAGATCAATGGGAAGTTATGACATCTGCCATAGACGTGTGCACTGTGGTTGTGTGATAGGGTTTCTGCAGCTACCATTGATGTGTGTGTTGCATTTGTGTGGTGAAGTTTATGTGGAGAAGGGTAATGTCGTTGCACACAAGTGTGTGATACCCGTCACCTATCACACTTCCTGCTTGTAGATCAATGCATGCTGGGAGCACGCTGGGGCAGGGGGCAACCATACACTTCTCCGAGGCCACAACCCCCTTAGTGCACAGCCACCATCAAGCCATTATGAAATTTCACAATCATGTGGAGTCAGTGAAACATTTTCCTGACAGGGAATAACGATGAAGTTTCATAAATTTGTGTTGCGCCATTATGGTATTAATATTTTCAAAATAATTTCATTGCATTTTTTTTAATTTCTTGATGTTTGAAGTATTAAGAATAAAAAATGACTTTGAATTTAACATATTTGATTTTGTAAGTACTGTGTGAGATGAAGTTTCTTATTCTTTAATAGTTCCAAATATATTTAATATTTTACTCTCTACTGCTCAAAGAAGGCATTTGATTTTAATTATTCATTGGTGCCACAGAGTGATGAATGGCAGGTTATATTAGATCCCTATATGTCGTTGTAGGAGTTCCTCGCGGGAAGCTAGATTCAAGAGTGTGAATAGGTGGCCGTTATTTGCCCCAAATCTGATGTCTTGTTTGTATGCAATAGAAAAAACGGCTGATTCTCCCTCTTTCTGCATGCATGTATTCAGATACAACTGAACTAATATAAATGATAATCACGGTGTCACTGCTCTACAACTGTTTAAACTCTAAAATGTATGTATTTACATTGATGAAGGACATTTTAGAAGGGGCTATCAACCTCTGCCTGATTTCTTACTTAGTTGACTGGTAATGTTTTGTGTTGTCGTGGTAATCTGTTCTACCACACCCCCTATGAAGTAAGTATGACATGAAACGTTGATCAGTGGACTCGAGCGCTACACACCTATCACTGAGATGGGAGGACGGCGGCGGCAGTGGCAGCAGTATTTCAACAGCTCCCCAGGAGTCTTGGACATAACATGGATGAGGCAGGAAGCTCAACACCTTGTGCGCTAGTAAATCAACATGGACAGATCTATTTGCTTCAATCTTGCTGTGATTAGATTGTCGTGTGATCTCTCCCTTCTATCTATCAAAGTGGAGGGAAGACACCTCGGGCAGAAACATTGTATGAATATACTTACAACTGTTGCGGCCTGCCTTCTCTAGCAAGGAATTAAGCAAGTCAGATTCTATTCGTGTAAATATCAATGCAAATCTTGTTTACATCTAGCCTATGACCGCTTGCCAAGTTATGCGCAATTTGGAATTATGCTGGAAGGACTTGTCAGGAAACGAATGAAATTTAACCATTTTTATGCTAAAACTTGCAAAAAAAGTATCTTTTTTGGTGTGAAAAACTGTAAGATTTGGAAAGGTTATTACAAGGGTGTGAGAGAACGTTCGTGATGAGTTGTATGTAGTTGCTGCTATTGTTTAAAGGGAACAGATTTTGTGAAATTTTTGGAGTCGTGTATATTGAGTTTTGGTTGCAGAAGCTGAGAGGTTAATTTAGATTGCAGAGGTAGTTGGCAGGTTGATATTTGATTTGATGTAGTGCAAGTAGAATTGATTGTGTTACAACGAATGCATGCTTTGAGCTGCTCTCAAGTACAGTGTTTCATACAGCCATCAAAGGCTACTCAGTGTTAAAAGAAATGAACCTATTTAAAAATAAATTCACTGGATGGCGAACAATTTACGGTGCATCGTGTAAGGAAAACGCTTATTGATAAAAACGAGGTTTATTTCCCAACCTGACTCCTTCCTAAAAAGCAATAATTGACCAGGAAAATGTTTGTTTCCAAACATTTAATTTCCAAAGTAATAAAGTAACACTATAACTGACAAGCCAACAGTTGCAAGATGTTTAGAGAAGACGGAGAAAACAGTCACAATTGAAGGAAGCAAGTGTTGCATAATCCAAATCTGTTTTGTTAGAAGCTGTGATTTCTGACAAAACAAATCTTCCAAGAGCATTGCATTCTAGGGCCAGTGTTGTTTTCACTGGCCCCTCAATGAGACCCCCTAAAGTGCAGCCCCTCCCCTGGGGAGTGAGTCAACAAACGTAAGCATCCCCTAGGAAGTCCTATATGTTTATTGGACAATGCACAAGAAGTTAGAGAAACTAGTGGCAACCAGAAGCAAGGTCCGTGATCCCTGTGTCTCTGAACCAGCTGTAATACTATCTTCTAAGACAAATTAAGTAATCCCATTATATAAGAGCCCCCACCAGCTGCCAGCCTTGGGTCACACTTGAACTCTGGTCGTTCTTTGTTCAGCATGAATGATCACGCTCAATACTGTACCGTGTACAGGAAGTAAAAGATGCTGGGCTTTTTCTCTGTTTGGTTTTTCAATGACATATGTGGCTGAAATCTACACAGGGGAAAAACTCCCGATGACCCCTACGCTTATGTCACAGCGTCCAGCAGTGAATGGAGGCCCAGATGTAGCTGTGGGGAACACAAAGGGCTTCGGCCCTTACTCATTGTGGCCGGCACATTCATTGTGACCATTGACTCTGGGAGGACCTGGGTTCTTTGTTCTTTGGACATATGGCCAACAGTGGCCACTACAACAATGGAGGATGGGTACATGGCATAGTGGCATAGATACCAAACACACCACTACCAATAACACAGTTATGCAATTTTTTTCTAGGTCAGATTTTTTTGAAAATGGAAATCTAACTGAACTGAATTTCAACGGGTAGAAAATGGTGGGACCTCTGTTGGTAAGAATACTTTATAGTAGAAAAAGGAAATTATTTGTTGTGATTTTGCAGTTATTTGATCATTTCCATGTTAGTTTGTTGGTAGGATTTGTTACTTTTGTTGAAGGAGAAGTAAATGGCCAATTACTGTTTTTAAAAAAAAGTTAGAAAAGAAAAAAAGATTTATCAAAGCAGTTTTTCAAAATAGAAACAGATGGTTTTGAAACGGCCTTAACAAGAAATATAAATAGAGAAACAGTTGAAAGAAGCAGGAATTAAATTAAGAAAGTTGAATGGCCATTCTTTTGTATGTACGTCCTTTGTCACATTACCTTTTTTGGGTAGGCTTGAGGATGATCAAGCTTGGTTGCATCCCTTTGTGTCGGGTTGGCGTAGAGATCTGTCAAAGAGTGGCAGGCAGAAAGGGGATTACTGACAGTTTCAACAGCTAACAACAAAATGCTGTAGGTTCTCTTCTTGTCCGTACAAAACACCTACTTTTTGCATGCAGATGGAGAAATTATACCTCTGGCTAGCTCCTGTTGACATAGCTTGCTGCTTTGACTTGTGAAGGGCAGTTGTTGGATTCTGCTTTTAAAGGATGATTTTCAAGTTGAATGGAAATATTTTGTGAGTATGGAATGCATTAAGGTTGCAGATATTTTATTGAACTTTTTAACCATTTTGTTGATATGGATTCATTTTGGTTTTACTTAGTGGGCATTTGTCATTATTGGGTGAGTAGGAAATGTGTAGGTTTTTTTTCAGTTCTTGTGGTTTTTGTCAGTTTTATACGTGAATATGAAAAACATTGCTTTTTGAGCTATTTAATTTATATTTAGTCAAACTGTTTGGAATTTGGGTTGAAAATGTTTGGAGCTTGGAATGTATTTGGTTTTTAGGATTGTTTTGCTCATGTGGGTGTAGATTCAGGCATTCTAATTGAGTGTTTGTAAAATACTTGGACTAATGGTTTTCAGTGGTATCAGAGCTCTAGATAAGCTTTGCTTATTGGGATATTTTACCCATGGGTTTTATTAGGTATCCACAATTTATAGTAGGTATATTATTCTTTTCAAGCCACATTTTCTTTCATTTAGGTATTTTAACTTGAAAACCTGCTTCATAACAATCTCAGTAAATCATTTAAAAGCAAATGAGTTGTAGCATACATGTTTGCACGAATGTAACTGTTCGTAAATGAATTGTGTGATTGGCTGACATGCAATTGTTTTATCTAACAGTTGTCATTACAACATGTTTTATTTCAATAGTGTTATTAGTTTTTGTTGCGTATTTGATATGCAAGGGATTTGATTTGTCTGCATATTTCAGCTGATTTAATGCGTATTTTACGCAAATATGCAGCTTACCTACAGCTCTGGGCAGGACTAATTGTTTTGGAAATGATAGTTCATGTAGAAAGTTACTAAAAACTGTTTAATCCAGAACAAAATTAAGATGATTGTTATAGAGGAAATCTGTCCAGCATCATACGAGATATCACTGAAATAAAGATATCAATTCTTTTGATTTTATAACTAGATCCGTTAACATGTTAAGCTTTGTTCAACCAGGTCAGATAATTTAATTGTTGTTTTTAGAGAGACACCAAGATGTCCGAAATATCTAGCTTGTTGATTTAACTCCGCACATGTTCCCTGCTGTGATTATTCAAGTTTGACCATTTAGCGGAAAGGCACTTCCATAGCATGCTATTGGTTATCAGCTGTTTTTCTTGCGTGTAGAAAGATTGGCTTCAGGAGAAGCACTGTTGCATAATCCCCCAAGAAGCTGGTCTTGAGTTACCGATGAGATTTATGATGCTTACTTGTCTATGAAATTGACCATGTTGCATGGAGGTAAATTGGACACAATCCTAGGCAGTCGTAAAAGGAAATGACACATTTTATTGGCCGAACTAGGGTTAATTCTGTAAGAGAGTGTAATACTTTGACACATGTGTGGTGAGCGTTTAGCCAACACTGGCAAAAATTGCTGTGAATGTACAAAAGAGCTTGTCAGGCATGAGGGAGATTTAGAAAAGTGGATGTATATTTGAATGGCAGGAGGTGGCCAAATTGATTGGCAAAATATACATCTTCGTCCGAGATTGCGAGGTTAGTGGAGCATTGGCCTCAGTATGTATTCTGGGCACGATCGTTTTTTATGTCAGATTCTGTTACGATTATATCAATATTTGCACCAATTTGTCTAAGTTTAATGTTGTGATGGAGGGAAAATGTATTATGTTATGTAGATAATTGTGCTTATATTATGTACTTTTGTTATATATTGATAATTTCCATCAAAATTAATCCCGTCAAGTTTCTTATTTGGCCATAGGTTTTCTGCCTGGATGTCCCTGAACTGATGATTTAGAGTCTTGATGTAGAACTAAAATAGGATGATTTTTTGTGTGTTTATTGTGTCGTATAAAAACTATATAATGACTGACTATGGACACCTAATATCAGCTTCGAAACATTAAATTGTGAAATATAATGAAAACAAGTCATATTTCTGTTTGGGCAATTGTAAAAGCTCTTGTGTCCGAACGTAAATCTTGAATATCAAATCTCATCCAATGCCGTAAATATTAGATCATAGAGATGAGTACTATTAATATTTTAACTACCTCTGATAAGAAGATAGTCTTTCATATCACTTCTTTTTTACTTCTGCAAACATTTCATACTTTGAGAATGGAAAAATGTTTTAACAAGATAGGGCTCTAGGCTTATTTCATGTTTCGAGTAATGAAAACACTCCTGAATTGAACTTTATTTTTTCTGTCATTATTGCTATTGATTTCTGCAAGTTGATTACCACAACTCATATTCCGCGACTTGGGCCGCGATATACGTTAGGTTGCCATGGTGATGCTTGATAGATATGCAGAGTAGATAATGCGTGCATATTGGCCGATAAAAACAGTTTGATTTAATAGCCATGTGTGGACTTACAAATAATATCGCGTTTGCCAATAATCTTGTGGGTTACATTGTATGAAGCAAGAATTAGTCCATAAATTAAGTCCTGGATGGAACAACAAAATCTCTTCTACGCTTAATTGAGATTTATTCTTGTATATCCTTAGTTGGCTGGGACTATTGACTACTGTGACGAAATGACTCATCCACGATTAATGGGATTGAAATGAGGATAATCGGAACACAAAAACGGCAGGTGTTCGCCGAAATAAATCAATTCCAGTAGAGTTCTCATATTCCTATTGTGTGAGAAATTGATCTCTTGACTGCGTGATTGATACCTAGATAAAGCGGTTCTACATAGGCATTGCTATTGTAAATTTGTCACTGACCATAGCTGGAGAGATATCAGTGATGCAGCCAATGCATTGTGAGTAATCGTGTAACATCAAATTTCATATCACATAACATCAAAAGTCGCGGCATAAGTATTGTATAAACAAATATCATCGCGTGATATTATGATAGTGCGGCACTACTCATGTTTCAGGATATTTATTATTTGGAACGTAGGGTTGGATAAAAGTGATGGACATTTTTATTGATGATTTATTCAAACATGAAATGCATACCAATGAGTGTTGATGACAGCGTGGAAATGATATTGACATTGTTACAGCTGTTTTATTATGTTGGGTCGAAATTATGTAAGCATATGTATCATAAATATTACAGCATCAATTTCATATTTGGTGAATTTAATGCAGAAACTAATAACGTACATAGAAATTTTATATTTTCACATAACGGGAGTAACCACATTAATTTCCTATGTTCTAACTTTATTTATTTAGGGTAATGATAGTATTGATTAATATCGGCAACAGTATAGCAGGAAGAGGTTTATGGATTCTGTATAATGGAACCTATGAAATATTGACACTGTTTAATTCTATTCACTACGCTCATGTAGATGATGATAAGATATTGGAAAATCTAACAAATCACAGTCTCTGTCAGCTGTGGTGAGGAACGTGAAATGTACTTCGCTATTGTGTTAATTATTAATATGATGGGCTCGCAGGATAGTCAATAAGTTTCTGTAGTATGTTAGCTCTTTTATGCCCCAAAAACAACATACGCGTGTAGGAACAGCGAACCGGGGATTGATTAATGAAGTCAGGACATTTTGTGTTAAAAGAAGCAGATTGATATTTGATGCATTCATGCGCGGGTTGGCGCTTTTCATTCCATACCACTTACCTACAATAAAGTATTGCAGTGTTGGTACTGGAACGCAATGTGCAGCTACATCGTAGTCACTTTAAGTAAATTATCAGCTGGTAGATTCTGCCTTTGGGGAAGAAGAGGGGAATACATTTAACGGAATTGCAAGAGGATTATGCTGGCTGTCAACAGCTTTAATCCATTATTGAGCGCAGCACTCGGCTTGTTTGGGTATCTGTGCCAGCACTTACCTCCCCTCCCCAGGGGTAATATGTGCTATTAAAGAGAAAGCTGTATCAGCGATTGAAAAAAAACCTACAGCAGATGGCGATATTGACGAATGTTTATTTCCGCCATGAACGTGATGGATGGGCATATCATGAGATGCATATTTCGGCATTATGATATTGAACGCAATCGAAATGTATCGGTGTATGTTGAGCGATTGAATCTGACAAGCTGAGCTTGTAAGTTGACACAGGGCTATTGAGTGAAATATATTCATGGTGCTGTATGCTTGTTGCAATTGACAAGCCAAGTATAGGATTTGACGTAGGGGACACCCTGGTTTGTAGTGACTGTGTGTTGTTGATGCTGGAAGATGGTATGGGCCAGAAGCGTTGATAGTAGTTTTAGTACTGCATGCTGGTTCAAGGTTATCTTGCACTGGGCATTAACAAGCTTGTGATTCCTCCGCGTAAAGTAAGATTGATGGAAGCAGATTACGGGTTGTTGGTGTGTAAGAAGGAAAATAAATTGATAGATTATTGAAAGACACAATTGCAATATACGATGAAGTTAGAGAAAGGGATCGTAGTTATTGATGTTTGTGTCTTGGAGGGAGGAGCAATGCCTGCTGACATTCACAGGCTGAAATAAAACAGGAAAAAATTGTAAATGGAGGCAGTGATTTGTTATTGGGTATATAGCATTGTAAAGCTCGGCATTTAGTTGAACGTTATTGATGGAACTCTTGGATTCCACCAGGAAGCAGGTTAAATATAAACCGAAATGAGGTTAAGATATTAAATTTGATGTGTAGCAGGAAAATTCTGGGAATTGATAAAAATGTTGTCAATTACTGTGAAGTGACATTGATGTACATCGTGGAATGACAAGTGGTGGGGCACCATTGATATGGCAATTCAATTATATAGACATTTACGCTGGTCACGAGTTGTAACGGTAGCCTTGATCACCCACACTTGCTGGTGAGTGCTTGCTTTCTCATGGAGCCTGATACATTACCATGTTCACTTCCTTTTTAATGGCCTTCGGTTCATGCCAGATTCACATTTTGAAAAGTTTTATTTACTGGATTACACAGTTCTTTCCAAATAATTCTTAATCTTTTTGATGAATCTACACTGGATAGTGCACTCAGTAACACTGACAGCCTCATGGCTCAGCATGTCCGAAGTGGTGCTATATTCATGGTAGGTAGTTTAGTCTGTTTAACCATTCTGTGACAATTCTATGTTCTTGACAACTTGTTTTTGCTTTAACTTTACTGATTATTCTTTCTTTAGTTTTGTGAACTGGCAAGTTTATGGTTAGCTGAGTGTTCTTGAGTCTAGATTTACAGCGTTCAACGTGGTCATGCACTGTATCGATCAATTCTGATAAGGTTGATGAAGAAGTTGACGTTCCTGCTTCTGTTACTGGAACCAGGAATTATTATGTTGTGAATAAACATGTCCGTGACAGGATTAAATAAGTGGCCATGATGTTTGAAATTGTAGCATTTATAGTAAAGTGTATTTCCAAGTGCCAAGGGTCTGAGCCAGTCCAGAACAATGCTGGTAGGAGTTAATCGCAGGAGATGCAACATTGGTTACAGTTCTGTAATAGGTACACAGCTAGGACCATTACTGTGTAAACCTATGTATGATGTTATTGGCCAGTATGATACTTCGCGTTATATTGCACAGAAACGATTTATGTCAGCCATTACTCCTTGCCCTTCCCTTCGAATATAGTCATCAGCTTCAAGGGGATTGACCATGAATCATTATGGGCCGCTGTAGACAAAATAATGACTGGACGTATATCATTTGTGAAAATTGATTGACCTCTCGGATATCGGTATTGATTCGGCAAACAGGACACCAACGATGCCTTATCTGCAAGCCGCCCGGTAGGTAGTGCGGACTGATGCTGTTAGTTGTGTTGTTTGTCATATTGGGAGATTAGGCAGCTGGATGAAATGTGCCAGCTTCAATATCGTTGCCTTGACGGTTTATTTCATAGGTTACATCTTTATTCTGGTTATTTGTGCTTGTATGTCAATCTGGACGTGATGCAATTGTTGCTGCGGCAATTGCTGCCCGATTGTCAGTTTCACTATCAATTCTTTGATGGTTTGTTGTCCGTCAAGTAGCATTTGTCTTGTATTGGTGGTGCTACTGGTGTGAAAGAAGTGAAACTAATCATTATGGTTGTCACCTTTACAAATGTGTTGGACTCGCGTTGGGTTTGATGACATCACTTTGAATGTTATCAGATAGTCAGTATTTGTTTTATACAATCAGCAAGTATCAACCCAATTGTGTTTTAAGAAATGTCTTTTTGAAACTAACTGAAGTGTTAGCTATTTAGAGTCCTCACTTTCTCTGTTGGTGGTAAGAACAAAAGTATAGGGAAATATATAATTCATAATTGCTTGTCAGCTGTTCGATGTCAAATTTGATCTCTTGCTGAAATCCAGAATATCAATTTAGTGCACTTTATTTTATTTGCCAATGGTATCCACCACCTCAAAACAAGGTTCTGCCATTAATACTGAACGAGTGTCCAGTGCAACATTTGTGTTCCTCATGATGAAATTGATCCAGCCATCTAAGGTGTTTGGGGAATCCACTTGGCAGAGTTGCATCCCTTACATGAGCCAGGATCCTGTGATCATTGGCTTGAACCTTAGATTCTATGTGATGATGAGTTGGGATTTGTCTTGCTCACCATGTATTCTCTATGACTCGCTGTGATATAACTAAAATACTGTTCAAAGCGGTTTCAGACCAACTCACTCGTATCTATGTTTTTCAGGGTTTTATGCTACACAAAATGTGCGTCCAGTTTGCACAAATGCATAGAATGGATGCAGAAAAAACCACAATGTGTCCTTCAGTATGCACAGTAATATTTCATTGTACTTAATTCTTGGCAAGAAATGTAATGGTCCTGTAATTAAAGTAATTATCTCATCTTAGCGTACAGTCAAATCTTAGCGTACAGTACACTTCATTATTTTATTACTTACTGGACCCTCATATTTCCCTTTAAAATAATTATTGGGGGTCCCCTGGACCCCTGGTTTTGTAGGTCACGGTAAACCCTCATATTTGCACTGTTGAAACAATACATGAGCACCTGGCTGCATCAGTTGCTCTTCAGTCACTTGTCTCCATGTTGGTTTGCCTGAACCAAGATAGATCACATACATCCATTACATTCTTCATGTTCAGTGACTGATGTGGGTAACATAAGGTCACTAGTCATGACTTCTTAAACAATGTGCAAACAAATAATTTCTTTTTAGAATTTAGTCATGCAAAATGAGGAATTTGTCCAAATTGATGATGGATTATTTAGATTTAGCTATTGGAGCAACCCCTGTATGAAAGATGGTAACACAGACTGATTTTATTAATTCACTCATTATAATGAATTTGGGCACCAATTTTAATGATTTTTTGCACAGATTTCTAATAATTTTAATAATGTACTGATTTTTATGCCCTGTATATTTAATCATTTGTCTTTATTCTACATATTTTCCTCAAATAAGCAGATATTGTATTTTAGTATGTTGAGATCAACATTTGTGATGTTACAGTTTTGACACAGGTTTGAATAATCTTGAGTTGGACGAGGTCCTGACTTATAGAAGCCAGGTATGCACTGGAACGTTCACAACAGCATGCATCGACATGATCAGTCACAGCGGCACATTATGGATGCCTGGACACTCCCGAAGTCCACCTTCAAGTATTCGTGTGTTGTGATAGGGTGCAGATGACATGTTGACAGGAATTTTGAAGTGACATGTCCAATCGGAGTACGTCCTAATCAATGAGTTGTACGAGGTACTGTTTGTACACAAAACAACATGATGTTGACAGTGTTGACGCAAGTACCTTGTGTTCCTTATAATAGGGATTTCAGAATTGACCATAAAATATTTGATTATGTTTTAAACCTGAAAGTAAGACGTTGCAGTGATGTTCATGTTAAGAAGTAGAGAAACTGTTGGCATGATGTGAATGTGTGCTTTCAATAGAAACAATGGCTTTCTCTGAGACAACAATGATCATTTGCCTTAATCGTGGCCTCATTTCAACAAGATCAATTGGCACTTATAAGTCGTGAATCTGGCACAAGTATAATAGCCTAAATCCAACTGTTCAGGGAACTAACAATGGCTTAATCTGGAAGGCAATATTCTTTATACATGACAAGATAGTGACGACACGAGCTACTACAGATGAAGTTTCCTCTTTTCAATCCGTCAGTTATCAATCCATATTCATTTATTTATTTGTCCTATTCATTTATTTGAATGTTCATCATACATTTATGCAAGGTTTATCAAGTAACATCATCTTTAATCTGTGTCCGGATGCAGATTGCCTTACTGCTACATCATTAAGCCAGTGTATTACTGATGTGGTGGACCGCAGTAGGTGACGCGTTTGTGACATCTGTCATCACAAACACTCTCCCTAAGTCAGCTATTCCAGCACTTCAAGTGATCTTTTTATTTAAGATGGCAAGTTAAAGTCTACTTTGGGTGATATATACCACTCAGCCTTTGCTAAGAACTAAAATAGTCTCTAGTCAAAATGGTCCTTAGCAAATGTTGTATATTATTTTGGTGAATATCTCGATGTGTTAAGCATGTGTGAATGTTGAGGAGTACATTGTTTTGGTGAATATCTCGATGTGTTAGGCATGTGTGAATGTTGAGGAGTACATTGTTTTGGTGAATATCTCGATGTGTTAAGCATGTTTGAATGTTGAGGAGTAAATTATTTTGGTGAATATCTCTGTAAAGCATGTGTGAATGTTGAGGAGTACATTGTTTTGGTGAATATGTCGATATGTTGAGGAGTATATTTTTTTTGTGAATATCTCGATGTGTTAAGCATGTGTGAATGTTGAGTATATTGTTTTGGTGAATATCTTGATCTGTTAAGCATGTGTGAATGCGGGTCATTTTGTGACATCATCATTAGTCAGCATAGCCTTCGTTATCGGTACGTGGTAACATGTACTTATAAGGCAACACATACTCAATCGTGTGTTTGCCATGATGCGGAGTCAGTCATACCAGACGAGAAAAACCATCCCTGCTGGCTGGTCATAGACCTGTGATGGCTTGGCCTCTTCTTACTAGATGCGTAATCGGCTCTCAAGACGTAGAAAAGCTCGGCATGCATGTGTCATAGCAGATTCTGCCAGATTAATCATTTATACATGTCAAAAGTTTGTCTTGTCCAATAAATGTTTTGTGCTATGTCCCTCTGATGTAGCCAAGATAAAAGGTCAGCGTACGCCATATTTGGCTTGCAGGGGGATTGAAGGTGTCATGTATGTACACTCAAAGACACGCTCGTATCTTCCGAAGAATTGAATTCAGGTCCTCAGGAACATTCAATCACAGCCCAGGGATCTCGACTCGTTCAATGCTATCGAGGTTTCAAAAAACATCTTTGAGTTTTTTCCTTTAAATCTGATACTTATACTTTGAAGATGAAACTTGGGATGTCGGTTCAGGTGATAATTTTGTGCCAGTTTGTTTATATAATCACAAAGATTGATTCTCTAAGTCAGTTTCTTGTTCAGCTGAGATGTTCTTTTTAAATTAAACCTTCAAGATTTGAAGTTTTCTTTGGTATTATTTGTAATTTTGAAGATGTGAAATGCGAGCTATTTTGCCCGGAGTAAAAGTTTGCGTAATTATATCTTTATGAGATAGGCTTTGATGCTTAATGTATTCATTAGTCTCTTTGAAGTAAGTCATGCAATATTTATTGTTTGAGTAATGAATTACGTGAAATCAGGCAGAATTCTGTGCAAGGCAAAGATTAAAAGCTGATCTTACTTTCAATTTGCTAGGAAAAACATGAGAAAACTTTTGAAATAGCAAACCATTAAGAAAGCCTTAAAAATATTTCAAAGAACTTAGTGTTCTTAGATACTGAATTCATGGCAGTCATGCATGAAAATAATGGTAAATAGCTGATAAGTACAGTTTGTAACATACAGAATATCAAGAATTGTTTCCATGGAATAGTCTTGAACTGTTCTGCTTGTTGGTTCGGTTATCATGAATAATATCGGTTGAGATTGATCAAAGTGAATGGTAATTTGTTAGGTGAACATTTGGTTGAAATTGTGATTATTTTGTAGGTCTTTGTGTACTTGTAACAACACATGCAGACGTCAATTAGATGTAGATTTCTCTATCACAGAAGCCATTGTGAAATGGACTAATTATGGCACCCTGCATGTAAGTGACAGCACGATGGGTCGGCAGGGAGGTCGTTGGGACGGTAGCTGCCTGCGCCCTGCTGATCACAACGACAGATTTGAAGTGGCACGTTACTGATGGCAAACACAGGCTTTGACGAAATCTATTAATGGTGCTATTGATTGAAGCTATTATTGTTCACCACAGCCTCTCGGAATAAGAATGAATAGATGACCTTTGAGAAGGGGGTATATCGCAATCTGAACGCGACCAACCAATCGAACGATGATCGCTTTGTCTGAAAAAGAAAACAGCTTAGCGCTGATTCTATGACATCACCACCCTAGCTCTCTCTCTCCCTCCCCCCCTCCCTTGATTTTGTGGAAATTGGTTGTGGAAGGGAGGCTTTGTGTAGTGTTTGATTGTGTAGCGTGATATACAGGACTGAATGGCAGGGATAAGATAACAGCGGCCGGCCTCACTGGCTGCAGAGTCTGACAGATGGCCCTTGTTTACTCACCACACAAAGGAGTCGGCCTGATCCCTACCTTCTGACGATTGGTAACTTATCTTTTGCGAAATGAAACAATGTTTTCTCTACATATCATGCATATGCTTAGACAGTCCCCTGGAGACCTGGCAGCTAGCATGGTTGATATTACCCGTCATATATCAATGCATTTTGCAATTAAGATTAAAGTAAGCGCAGAGCATTTGAGCTACAGGGAAATCTGGCAGTCCGTGATCGCTGAGAATGTAAAACTGTATTGATTCTAAGTGTTTCTGACACATCCTCGCAATCATTTCCTTTGTTTAATACTAGCAAATCTACGCAGGACCCTGCATTTTAAGTGATTCATTTAAAATGCTTTTTGCATCAAAGCCGGAAAGGCACTGGCAGAATTTCTTAGTCAAGATTAATTCGTTTCAGAGTCGATTGACATAATCTTAGTTAATTAGGGCCTATTTCTCCGCGCCATTCAAACAGTGGAAAGGGAATTTCTCGTTTTAATTCCAGCACTGAGGATAAAATAGAATATGATAAAATATTTGGTGCTGCTCAGTGGTGAACCAGAGAACAATGGACGTGTTATCCCTGGTGTTCGTTCAGTTGGGACATGTTTGAGCCTCTTGGTTTTGTTGAAGAAATAGGCAGTTTTAGGTGTATTTCTGTCTTTTATAATATTGGCATTGCTCTTGTCATTTTCAAGATATGGGAAAAAATTGTGTCATTTGCAGATGCGTTTTGTAATTTAAATGCTTATAACATCTCTTGCATGAACGTTTTACATAATGTAATTTTTAAACATGTTCAATCTTTAAATACTTCTGAAAACTATGATCCTTCTCTTATTAGCTTTTACGGGAAAATATATGCATGTAAAAATATTTTGTGTAATTTCAGAAACTGACATTTGTAAATCAGTTATCCACTTTATTACACAGTTTCCGATCACATGATCGGAAAACATTGAATTTACTCTATTTAACAGTCTGTACCAAATACATTGAGTTTATTAGCCCGATCATCATTCTTAAGATCATTTTCAGTATATTTTAGTGTTATAACATTGACTATTACCAGACTGAAAAGAATTTTACTAGACTTGGGCTTTGGACTAGTTGTTAAAAGGTATTTTTTTAAAGTTTTCTGATGTCAGCAGATAATGACAACATTAAAACATAGAACTTTGATAAAATGTGCAAGGACATGTTTGACTTGACATGAATTCAGTGCGAAAAGTTCATTTTTATGTTAGCTTGACTTGGAATAAGATTTTCTTACAATGAAAGGGAGATAACTCTTGATTGGTTAGCATTCAGGTCAGTGTTGGTTGAGTGATGTTTAAGTAATTGATTGAACTATTCAGTTTATATGGGGTGGAAAATATATCAATTTTGTTTTGGATATAAATATTAAACTTGATTTATGATCAGATTAAAAATATAAATGAAAAATAGATTTATATAACAAATGCCAAAATTTAGAATTTGTAAGGTAATTTTAAAACTGTACGGCAAATGGAATTTGCACAAGTTTTATGTATAGTGAACAATTATATTTCATTTGTTTTTTTTCCGTTTATCGGGTGTGACAGAATGACATAACATAGGTTGTACAAAGGCCAAGTTGCCTTTCTCATGTATTGATTTAGTTCAGTTATCTTGTTTTAAACTTTGATTGATTCGGTGAGTGGATAGTGAAATCGTGTCAACTTGTCGTAACCAATATGCCTGGCCTCTTGCCCTGTATCCTGATAAGAACATAGGATTTGTGCATTTTTATATGAGCATGTGAAGTTGAATTTTGTTGTCATTTAGAATGTTATTGATCTATCAATCAGCATCAGTGATGCAGGTTTTCACCAGATCCCAAATTAAACTGATCTGTCAAGCTATAACTGACCAGAAAAATAGATAAAGAATTAGCAAGAAGAAAAACTGTATGCATAACTACTCAAACAGATAAATCATAATTTGACAGTTTAAAGAAACTGTTCAGTTTTGTTGCTGAAAGAAACGATACTTCATCCAATCTATCAGAAATTTGATCTGGCTTGATCAATCTCGGTGTCATCTGTATAATCTGGAGCATTTTTTTCACACGGATTTGACATTTTCTTGCATATTTCACCTGAGAATGTTATCTGTTTGGAAACACTTTATATAAGATCTAACTTTTATTTAATTTGGATTTCAAATTCTCTCTGTTTACCATTTCTCGTTTCTTAAGTATCGGTCGTTCTGATGTGTTTCGCCTGAAATGAGAACGTGTAAATGGGAAGTAGGCTTATGATCATCATCCATCACTCAGAGTAAAACAATATTGTGAAACTGGCGAATAATAGGTTTAATATTCCTCCATACCTCCAAAACATTATTGCAAAAAATAAAAGTTCAAATAATATTAATACTAATGTATGGCCATTTTATTACAAAAACAATCGGTTGGCCTTGTTGAGAGAATGGTGATTAATGTAGAGAGATCTATGACTGTTTTGAGAGGCGGTGAGTTACCTATCATTGTCTATGGGATGTGAGCCGGGGGAAGACAATTAAGTCACATACCACCGGCGCCCGGATAGAGTGGCGAAAAATCTTATCAGTTCTGTATCCAATGAAAGAGATCTTGTTGATAACGTTATCAGCCCTAGGTAATGTATATTTAATTGGTATCAACAGCCACTTATGATTCTGCATTTAAGTAGCATAAAATAATGTAATTGTAGAATTTGCGTTGTTTGAAGTTTTAATTCTGTGATGGTTGATAGATTACTTTGGCCAAACTTTGTGATTAGATAATATAATTATAGATATTGACATTAACTTGTAATTTCCAGTAATTCTAATCATCTAAACAGGAAATTGTCTCAAATGCCTATCAATATTTCATGATTCGAGTTGTGGTAGTATTTGTGAGACTTTTCGGTACTACTTTTTAATCCGGCTCTGTCATTACAGTATTAATGTGAATATCGATTTGGTGTTTGATTGCTGTGTATATTTGTTTAGTGATAATGTCCATCTTTGCCGGGTGCTTGGCTGTGGTACAGCGATCATGGTACAGTGGCATGATAAGAAGCTGGTGTTGTAGTGACGAGGCTGCGCGGTGGTGATGGCGGGTGGGGACACATATCTATATCACCATATTGCAGCCATGCCACGGATGCTGTGGTTACCATAGATTGTTGCTAGATTTATATCTCCAGTTGTGTTGGTCTTGTGGCGACTTTTGTCTTGTGTCTGAGAACTGGCAGATGGCAATGGCAACACAAAATACGGCTCGGCCTGGAAATCTGTCAATGTACATTCAATATGTCATACATGGGAGTAGGGTGGCTGGTTTTACTTCAGTGTGTCTGTAGCAGTTTTCAATTGTTTTTTAGGGTTTTCTAACAAATTTTTAGATAATCAGAAGTTTTAGTATCATCAGGCATGCTAATGTCTGATTTTGTGTAGATGTAATGGTGTCGGTCTGTTGGTCAGCGCTAATTACAAATGTAACTTTGAGGCTTTATGTCTGGTTTGAATCATTCAAGAGTGTTTCTGGATTGTTGCTCGTGACATCAACCACTGGTCGTGCAATCATTTACAAGCCATGTGATTTCACTGGATATTGATGACTGGAGTAACACAACATTCACTTTCGGGTTGTGCAAGGAGAACACTGGTTGTCAACACCCATACTTTGGCTTATGTGTAGTGTTTCAGCAAATTAAATTCTGATGTCGATAATTCTTGTCTGCTTAACTTATGATGTGTTGTTTGTTTCAGGAGAATGATTCAGAGGTCTCTGATGCACAATAACCAACCCTCCGCTTCACAATGATGGAAATAGAGACTGCTACCTGTCTGCCTACCAGTGAGAAGCTAACCGCACACGATAGCCTGTCCCTGAACGCACTCGCCCAGCACACTTCCGTCTCCCTCACTTCTGCCTTGCACCACTCATCGGTCTTAGAAAGCAGAAGTGCACCCAACGGCAACATGATCGTGGAATCTTCCAGCCACGAGTCGGAACCAGCCGTTGCTCAGCCCCTTTCCCCAGAATCCCACCAGCTCCAAGAAGAGGCAGCAGACATGACCGGCAACATGGTCAAACCATCCCCTGACGATGTCATCACCACAAGCAATAACCTACAACAGTCCGACGAATCTGGGGAGAGCTCGTCCTTGTCCCCTCCCGAAGTCGGGCACCCTGCAACTGCCGACCTGGAGACTGGATGCAGCAACAGCCCGCAGTCCATAGAGAGTTGCCCCGAAAGACCGAGGTCAAAGCGAAAACCGACATTAGAGGACATTGTCCGACGCATGAAGACTTCTGAGACCTACTGCAGTGATGACAGTGAAGAAGAAATGATGAACGGCTCCCTGACAATCGACATGGCTCGCGGTGGAGTGGATGAGGTTGATGGAGGCTCGACGGACATGAGCTGCCAGGATATGGATGTTAAGGACGGGGATCATTCCCTGCGTTTGTCCGAAACACCTTCTGTCGAGCTGGACAGCGAGGATGGACATCACCGGCCACCCAATGGGCTGCAACATCATCTCCCGCCCCACGTCATTGACAATCTGGAGCACCAGAAAGAAAACCAACCACTCCCGCCTGGCAACATAGGCGGCATGCCTTCCACTATGCCCATGGCTTCCAATATCAGTGAAACTGCTTACTCTCCACATGTGTACGCAGCTTCCAAAATAAACAACTGGTTCCACGGGTCCTTCAACGGTCTGCCCCTCTTTCCATTCCCCCCAAGTCCCATGGATCATAACTTGGCCAGAAAGTATCTTCCATTCGAAACCAAATTAGCTGCTGAGGTGGAGAAGGACTATTTAAAGTGCCAGTTCTGTGAGAGGACATTTCGTCGTCAGAAGAACCTGGAGAATCATATCGAGAACACTCACCATGGCAAGGGCCCGGTTCGACGAGCCCGCTCCGAGAACGGGAGCGACATGTACTTCAAGTGTACCCACTGTCCCTACACTACAAAGCACCAGAGCAATCTCTATGTTCATCTAAGAATACACACAGGTAAGTCACATGTACCTGATCAGGTTCGATGTAGTTGGGAGCTCATTCCTGGTGTCGTCTGCTGTGATAGGCTAGAGTAAAGCTAGAAGTAGAGTCCAACAATAGTCAATCAGAATTCACTCAGCGCTCTCTCTCTCTCTCTCTCTCTCTCTCTCTCTCTCTCTCTCTCTCTCTCTCTCTCTCTCTCTCTCTCTCTCTCTCTCTCTCTCTCTCTCTCACTCACTCACTCACTCACTCACACACACACACACACACACACACACACACACACACACACACACACACACACACACACACACACACACACACACACACACACACACACACACACACACACACGGTTACATTGTTTGGTATGAGTGAGTGACCAACAAGTAACTCAGGATACAGACTTTTACTGCTTGTAAGAAACATAGGAACCCAGGAACCAAGGGTCATAATTGTAGTTGGGATTCAAACCTATAACCAGTGGATTCTAGCTTTCCTGTTACCAGTAGGCCACCTCTCCCCTCCTTTATCAATTCTGACTGCGTGCAATTTGTTGTAACCATGGTATTCTTGACAATAGTGCAGTGAGGAATCTTAACTTTAATTCATGCATCCAAAATTTTAATGATGTACTCTTGCTTGTTATGACCATATTAGGAATATTGTATCACTAAGCTGGTTCTGCTACTTATTAACATGAGTATACACAGATGACTCCTTCCGAATTATGTCTAAAACTGCAAATAAACACATTCCTGTTCCGTTAATCTCTAAGTTGCTGTCATTATTTGAGTTGTATATTTTGTGTTTGGTTACGATCTGCTGATGCTGCAGTTTCTCCCCCAACAACATGTCGGTATTCCCCTCACTGCTCCTGTTTGTCAGCCATGTTTGTGGACCGTGCATGTTTCCCCACCACCGGCTCATACCTATCTGTGAAAAGTAAATTATTTTGTCCTATTTTCCAACTTTCTCCTAAATATCCAAGCAAACAAACACTGAAATATTTGACTTCTTGTTTTTATTTTTTTTCTACATTCTTTGTTATTTGACTCGCTTGCTGACGAGAAAGTTAGTCGACTTTTTACAGATAGTTTTACTTGAAGTGGCATCTTCGGAGTTTGAAAGAAATGCATGATGGAAATTAGTTTATGTACTTTGTGAAAATGTATTTGAAGGAGTTAGTTGGGCTTTATTGTATAAAATAAACAAGGAATAAATATGTGAGGGGCGTTGTTTGTGTCTCACTGTTTCTGATAGGACAACAGGAAGTCATGTTTGAAATACGTGTAGAATACTTGTTGTATTTGCCCAGACACTCCTGGAGTTTTTAGCTGGTAGTCGGCATGTGTTGGATGTCACCTGGTGATCAGGGAAACTCTGTATATACTACTCAAAACAAGTTAAAGAACACATGACTCTTTCATATTAATATAGTTCTTCAGTCATGCCATGAATATGAATCAATATGAAAGTATCGGGCAGATTAACTACACTGATATGAAAGTGTCGGGCGTTCTTTAACTTCTTTCATGACAGATTAACTAAAGTGATATGAAAGTGTCGGGCGTTCTTTAACTTCTTTCATGACAGATTAACTACAGTGATATGAAAGTATTGGGCGTTCTTTAACTTCTTTCATGACAGATTAACTACAATGATATGAAAGTATTGGGCGTCCTTTAACTTCTTTCATGACAGATTAACTACAGTGGTATGAAAGTATTGGGCGTTCTTTAACTTCTTTCATGACAGATTAACTACAGTGATATGAAAGTATTGGGCGTCCTTTAACTTCTTTCATGACAGATTAACTACAGTGATATGAAAGTATTGGGCGTTCTTTAACTTCTTTCATGACAGATTAACTACAGTGATATGAAAGTATTGGGTGTTCTGTAACTTCTTTCATGACATATTAACTACACTGATATGAAAGTGTCGGGCGTTCTTTAACTTCTTTCATGACAGATTAACTACAGTAATATGAAAGAATTTGGCGTTCTTTAACTTCTTTCATGACAGGTTAACTACAGTAATATGAAAGTGTCGAGCGTTCTTTAACTTCTTTTATGACAGATTAACTACAGTAATATGAAAGTATTGGGCGTTCTTTAACTTCTTTCATGACAGATTAACTACAGTAATATGAAAGTGTCGAGCGTTCTTTAACTTCTTTCATGACAGATTAACTACAGTGATATGAAAGTGTCGGGCGTTCTTTAACTTCTTTTGAGTAATACATTAAGGAGATAAAAGGATGATCTTTGAAAACTGTTTTCCTTTTTCTTTTTAAACAATTTTGTTAATTATTGACATTTGAAGACCTTTCCATGTACTGGATCTTTGGCTAATGTGTAAGCAGAGGTTAGAATGCTTGGGCAACAACAGACAATGTTGCAGCTGTGTCTTGTGTGTTGTTACAAGATTTGCTGAGATTAAAAAGCAATAATTTGTTTTGTGGCTTGAGTTGCTTCCCTTAGCTGTGCTGGATCTGCTTACCACTTATTCAAACCAGTTATGATGCTTATAGGTTTTGCTATGTGATAAGTGTCTAGGACCTCGCTTTCTATCTCTTTGTTTAAAGTGATGTGGAGAAGGGCTTGCTCAGTCTCACACACTCGTTACTTTTAGTTGGAGTGATTATATCTTCATGAAAGACGAATCATCCAAAATCCTGCTTCAGTTTGCTTTCATTTTTAGCCTGTCACTCTGTTTTACATAAGTATGAAACCTGTCTGTTTTAACTGTGTATTACCTGTCAATTTTACCTGAGTGGTACCTGTCTTTTTTTACTGCATTTTTTGACTCTCTGTTTCACCTATGTATTTATCTGCCTGTTTCTGTCCCCAGGTGAACGACCCTACATCTGCGGAGCCTGTGGAGTTCAGTACAGTCAGAGTCACAGCCTCAAGAGTCACATCATCAACAAGCACGATGGCATCATGTCCTACTACATCAAGGAGAAGCGAACTCGCTCGCCTCGTGGCATGGGCTACATGGCCACCCAAGTCCTCCCCGAGTCCCCCATGTTCAAGATGCCCACTCCTCCGATCATGTCTCCTCACATGAACCAACAAGCCAACATAGATCTCGCTGCCAAAACCATGGAAATAGCCAAGAACGCTATAGAGAACATGGTGTCTCAGCCGCTTCCCATTAACAAGTCTAGTCCACATATCTCAGTCAATGGCCATGCTTCACCGCACTATGCCGACCTGCCACACAACCGTAGCCCCGGCTCGCTGCCGCACACTCCAGCCAATGGCCACATGTCCCACAGTCAACACCCCTCGACCCCAGCGTTCCCGACCAGCACCCCCTCGCAGATCAACAACATTTTGGAGGAGTCCTGCGGAGCCATCGACCTCAGCAAGAAGACGAGCTTGAAGGAACACATGTTCAACTCAATCCACGACAAATACAACCGCTTCCACGATAAGGCCACTTGCAGCAACTGCATGCACGGCGCCAAACTGCGAATGCTGCGTCTGAATGTCGTACGCATGTTGAGCATCCTGGTCCCGAATTTGAATTTTGAGGAGAAGGGAATCAGTGCAGACAGCGACTCTGTGGACGAATTGCTGCAGGATGTCATCGAGAGCAACACCCACGAGGAGGATATGGCTGAGTAGTTCTAGGCTCGGAGATATGGATGGAGGGTATGGATCTTCAAGTCCAGAAACTGTACTCGATCTGCAATGACCTGATAGACTTGCTGATGGTTGCGACACTCTCTGATCCCCAGATTGGTATGGAGCTACCGTTCAAGGTCAAGCATTAGCAGTCTCTTGTTCCTTTCTGACTCGTCACGTAGACAATCCTGAGCTGGTGACATGCTTGTTGGACACTAAGGGTTTAAAGGACATATCTTGGTATTTTTGGACTTTCGCTGAAGATCAAATCAAGTGCTGAATATTTTACTGAAAACTGTCTCCAAAGAGCGCATTGGTTTTGATGTGCTTTGACCTTGGTGCATGAACTTCTCCTATTGGAGAGAGTGCAATACCACGTCGGTTATCACGCCACAATCCATCAGACGTAGCTACCAAACAGTCAAGTCTCATCACTCGCTGAAGACGCTGTTTGCCTCAGCGACCCACATATCCAACAGCCATATCTCAAACGTGTAATAATCTCAGTATATATCTCATTGTGTCATCTCTCTATATATATATATATTATATATATATTGTGTGTGTTTGGTTTTGAACACACATTCTCGTCACAAGACTTGGACCAAGATTGAGTATTTTGATAGTGCCAGAGTATTAGAGATATTTTGGACATTAACATATCCATTCCTTTGTTTCTTGGCTTTTAGGCCGACCAAGGTTTGTCAAACTACTTGTTGCCATGACAACTGTTATTCACCAATCCAAATCATCATCATTGTTTACTTCATCCAACCAGAGCGAGGCATTCCTGTTTGTCATCCAATCAGAATTGAGAACCATACTAGATGCTTGAAGCATTCCATTTGACCTTGCACAAAACCAAAGTTGTAAATGATGGAACCCAAACTCCATTTATTCTATATATGAATCATGATGTATATTTCTAATTGTGGTAGGGGTGAGGCCAGCATTGTAACCTTCCCTCCTCCCCCTCTCCCCTCCCCCTCCCCCCAGTTGTGGATACTTTGTGCCCTTATACCCAGGAACTAACCCTGTGTACTTAATGGTTGTGAGATTAGCTTGGTAGGTGTCCATAGGTCAGTGTAGTCACCTCGTCCTGTCGTGGGTAGAACCAGTGGTAGAACTAGCCTTGTTGAAATGTTGAAGTGTCTCTCCTTGACCTTGATGAAACTTTCTGTCCTAAGCTGAAGCAATAACAGAGAGGTGCAGCTGATAAATCCCATTGCAAACTTAGAGAAAAATCTCTGTAAGATTTTCCTATTTAAACTGCTAGCAAAGTTAATTATATTTTTATAATCTGTGTTCGTGCCCCTGATCGGTCTTGTGTGTATATTTCTCCTATATGTCTTCCGTCTAGGAAAGGGGCCCTATCTGTGCTGAGGTTTCCATGGAGTTGACAACAGTTTATCGGTTACCTAGCAACCAGGGTTGTGAGAATCCCTCTGCCTTGAGGTATTACTGCCGAGAGCAGTCTAACTTGATCACTGATGATAATGATGATAATGAAATGTGCTTATTTTGAAATTTTGATATGTGGACATAGCTTTAAATAGACAGCGTCCTTTAAAGATTTCCTCCTAGTGTGGTGTAGTCTACTCGTCGTGTTCGTGAAATGGCCGACTATGCCAAAGGTCCTTGTTGACAGTTTGTCATACTTAGTGCTTCAAGAATTCATAGTATTATATTTTGATGACAACCCACCTATATATCCTAATCAAGTCACATGATGGTCACATGACTTCTATTATTGTTCATCATTCCCTTGTGCTAGTCGTAGTTGCACCTGCCCGACCCCCCACCCAAACAAGTTGTACATCACTGTCCTTTTGTTATTCTTTGTACTGTGTCACGGATATGTCCCAATGTTATTTGGTGGCCCAAATAGCGTACCGGTGCTTACTTCCCATTGGTCATCTGTTGTTGAGGGTATTACGGTTGGTCCCATGGAAATAATTCATGTCAGTATTTATTTCATTTTTTTTTTCATATAAGAGATATTAACAATCAAAAGTTCATTCTCATTTCTCCGATTCCATAGCTGATATAATATTTTACATCAAATCATTACATCCCGAATCAAAATCCAGTGAGGTTGTTATTCCGAGTTTTGGATGCTCCCCACACCACCCCTTATTAGGATGTATTCATTTCATTCCCATCATGCAGTGGAATCTCAGCTTCCTCGACAGGGTAACCTATCATTTCCAAAACAAAATTCAAACGTACGCCAAATCTGACATTTTGCTATGAGATACCTTTTCCGACTTGATACTCATTAAGTTTTAGTGAAAACCGTTCAGTTTTTTGTAATAATGTTAAATATTGCCAATATTTTATGATTCACTAAAGTCTTTTTGCATGTGTTTTTGATAATGTTTTCATTTTAACCTTTTACATCGTAAGAGCAAATCTACTTATGTGAAGTATATGTACTTAATGCATGAAGAATGTTCACTGTCATTCTTGTGTCTACCAACCACCGATTATTTTACATATCTACAATGTTACTTAATTCACACTTGCATTGACTGCTGATACAATACATGCCTTTTTTTCTGGCTACTTCTATGGTGACCAACCAGTGGCCATTTTCATATGTCATCACAGAGTTGTTATTTGTTTGACTTGTATATTCTGTCTTTTATTTGCAGATGTATTGAAGTTTTAGTCATATACCTTATGTTTTTGATCATGTCAGACTCAAGTTATAGACAATGTCACACTATGGCCAGGCCTGACACACAGGACCATTGCCATGTTTGTTGGTTGTTTTTTTGTCTACCAATTGAGGTTATTTTGTTTTTGTTTTGTGAGATACCCAGGTTAAAGAAACATAGTTGTATGATTACTGAGTAGTGCAATTTATTCCCACCAAAACCGGTTCATGTGTTCGTTAAAACAATCTAGTCTTTGTGTGGTCGCTGTCACCTTGGCAACCCACTCAATTCATCACTGCATCTCAGTGTCAGTCATTCTGATTAGTAAACAATTATCTCCCTTTGTAAGTCCAACCTATGTAGTTGTCCCCCTTTGTATACTTCATATTGAGAGTTGTTCCCCTTTGTATACTTCATATCGAGAGTTGTCCCCTTCAGTTCAGAAAGTATTCCGTGAATATGCCACACAGTATATGTTAAGATTTTACTTTATTGACTGTACTGTTGTAAGCATTAAATAGGAAGGCGCCATTTTGGTTCTTTGTGTCCCTCAAGCCATTTGAATTTCTGACCAAAAAAAACAAAAACACAATGAATGTTTTTATTTCGGCTTAAACTGAAAACACTGTGTGAAAAGAAAACAAGAATTAATTGTTCTGCTATTGTCAAATAAATTTAAATTAAGTTATTTTCTCTGTTTCTGACATGCTCTTCAGTCTAATATTCCAGTCCAGGTATTGTGGGAAACATTGAAATGTAAAATGGCTTCCTATTTGTAACCAAAGGGTTGACACCTGTTGTCTACTGTTCAGCTATAGTAGATGTCATATCATTATTGTCACACATTCCTAATTTCATTTCCTCAAAGACATGTTTATATTTTGACTTGAGTTCTCAATGTCCCATCAGAATGGTGTAATGTGTGTTTGTGAGTGTGTGTAGCATGTGTGTGATCCCACGCCTCTCTAGATCAAGTTTATTACTGTCTACAGTTCACGTATCAAATATGATTGTCGCACTCTCTGTGTCAAAGATATTTTGAAATGATGTAAATGTTGATTCCCACCAAAATTCGAATGCCTTAAATTGTTTCATTGTTTTGTTTCCTGAGATGAATATTAAAAAGATGGAACAAGTCAGGCCCTAGTCTTTGCATAGTCTGAACATCATCGGAAAGCTGCTCCGTCTGCCAGCGTGGCGTGACGGGGGGGGGGGGACAAAGATATTGTTTTCTGATGTCTCTTGTGAAAAGGTCCTTCAGCTAGCTTTGGTTGTGTCCATTCTGTCCATTCGAAATTGTGTGAAACTGACCATCTAATGGGAGACGAGACAGGCCAGTTTATGAGAAGTCGTTTCGGTGAAGCCGTTACCAGTTGAATTTGAAACACAAGGTTTGTGATAGGGGAATATGTCTGATGTCAGGGCGAGAGTTTCATGCTGCCCAAAGCTAGCAACAAGGCTAACGATTCGGTTATTTGGACCGATACCAAACAAGGGGTTCAGATTTGCAAAGCATAGGGTCTTTGTATGGCATTAAGACTAGGCTCAAAGTCTGTCTGAGAATTATACTTTAAGATTGTAACATTGTGGCTAAAAGCACTGTTTCTAATGTATGCAAATTATAACGCAATCTGTAAATGAATATTGATATTTTCTTCTGCAATATATTAAATATGTTATTATGAAGGCATGTATGTGTCCGGGTTTTGACACAAGGAGCTAAAATTGAGTCTGTTTTCATGTTATATACACCTGTCTCCCACATGTATTTTGTTGTTTTAATTCGTTGGAGGTTATTCTTTTGAATAATCTCAACATGTTCAAAGCAATACTGCTAATGATCTACTTTTTTGAGGTTGTTTTATTGTTCCATTATGACCCATCATTATGCATGTCACAAGATGCTGTTTATATTTCATGCAAATTTTCTAAACCTACTACAGCTGATGCTACTGACTGAAAACCATTTCCTTTTTATCACCTAGCCTGTTGAAATTAATCTATATTTTTAGACATTGTTGACAAAATGCTGTGGTTTGGAGCCGTAAGCAAATAGAATTACATCGGAGAATTTTTTTCATGTTTGACATGTACTATATTCTTGAGAACAACTTGTGTCGTAAATGGAACACCTGAGTTGATTTGAACTTCCGAAAAATGCCTAGAGTTCTTCCAAGTGCGTGTGATGTTGTTGACCCTTTGTCTAAACCCGGACGGTTGAGTCGACTGATTCTTCCAGGATTGGCGATGACAAGAAGTCTATTCCATGTCGTGCTGACGCCCTCGGACGCCGGACGCTGTTATATGGCAATAACCTGTATTTAGTATTAAGGTCTATTTTGGTAATAGATCCCTTTGTATAAGGCTTGTCCACTGCTGCGAATTAAATTTATTTTCTAAGGATACAACCTTTGATATTGAATCAATCATGTTTCCATTTATGTGTGCATTTAGACATTTATTTCCCTCCTGAATTATGGCATGGATGCCAAAAAACCAACTGTTTCCAAAGGTGCATTTATTGTCTTAGAATCTCAAATTCTATCGTCTTCTCTGTGTGTCTGTAGATGGGAGTTACCTCCCCTTAGTTGTGATTGGAGAAATTGTTGTGAGAGAATGCCATTGGTTCTCGTGTTGTGTGTGTCTAGTTTCTCTGTTCATACCAAGGCCACAAGTCTTCGGACATATTTTCTTATATGAAAATTGGTTGTTATAAATTTTCTTGGAAGACACAAGTCCTATATCAAGTGCTTGAAATCATATTTTACATGAGACCAAAAGTGCTTCGAAATTTTGTATTGTTATGGCAACTATAAGTTCTATAAGCTGCTGTGCTAACATTTGACCAATTACTAATAATGGTCAATTTATGCTTTCTT
Organism: Haliotis rufescens; assembly: GCF_023055435.1. NCBI lineage: Eukaryota > Metazoa > Mollusca > Gastropoda > Lepetellida > Haliotidae > Haliotis > Haliotis rufescens. Next base: position 58,464,012 of record NW_025964334.1, read on the forward strand.
CAATTAATTTAATTATGGAAATCAAAAAGTCAATAAATTTTCAAAATGTTTATGTAAATTTTGTGAACTCTTCTTAAGTTTGGCCAAGTCAGGACTGATTCTAGAAAACTATTCAAGTGTTATGGATATTTGTTTAATCAGCAGCTTGAGTGCTGTTAATTTGTTGTCATGATGGTAGTATTTGTTCTGTTGCCCCGAGAAAACCACGAGAGGTTAATTTCTCTCATTGTCAGCGGCTGTCAGCATTGCTAATGTCAATCCAACCAATGACAACGCGAGAAACTGCCCAGTGTATATTTTGTCGAAATGTCTTCCTGCTAGGTGTAATGTGTTCCTTTGTATTTGATGGTGTGCAATTATGCTAGAGAAATGTACAAGTTAACACTGTATTTTTACCACCGTTCTGTTTTTATAGTAATGTGTATATAGTGAGGAGACTGTTAGTCTTTGTGTTACTGTAGCTAAAATGATTGAGTCTACATGCTTGTATTCCCACGATATTGCCTCGATTGTATCTACTTAATGATCGCGCACTTGTTTAGTCATGCCGCCATCTCCAGGGCAATACTTTTCGCCATGTGTTTTGGATGCGGCACCACTCCACTGTCTGTTTGTCTTCATAGATTTTGAGTTCCGATCAGTTCTACTGCCACTGCTGCTGCCGCTGCCGCTGCCGCGTTATTCTGTCTCGAGTATTTGGACAGGAAGCCAGTTCATTCCATATTGTCTCAAGTTATTTTAGAATTTATTTAGTTGTTTAGTTTCGAGATCCTTTGTTATAGGTCTTATTGTTTGTCACCTCTGGTGATGCCAACGTTGGTAGTCTGTCGTCATGGCAATGTTACACCTTTTCACGATGGAAATTGTTTGAGGTAATTAATCTGGACTTGAAATATGTCGCTTCAAAGTCTAAGATTAATATCAATTTTTTCAAAGTTAAATTTAAAATTCATATTGTTTTTGTAAATTTGTGAATAATTCATATTTGGTGAAAAATAAGTTGTATGATGTCATGACAATAGCTGCTTAATGTTTCATCGGCATGGTGATTTATGTGTTTTTTTACCGGTGTGTATTGAGTTATTCTATACTGAGTAGACTGTTCCAATGACACATACTGCCTCATTCCGCTCTCTCGCTCTCCATACGTCATTTAGAAGCTGTTGCAATCACAGGCAATCCATTTTACAAACAGATTATGCTGAAAACTAGCAATGCCACTTACTGCCGATCTCATCTATCTTTTGTTGTCCATTGCTGTTCAATAGCATTTATTTGAATGACCTTTAAGAGTATGTATATATGTATTATATACAGGTTTATTACGTTATGTTTGCTGCAACCATATTTTACTGTTTAACCCAAGGAGAGGGGAGAGAGGAATTAGAACTTTCAACTTGTCTGAAACTATTTGGCTTCTTGCTTAAAAATATCCCATTCTGAACCGAGGACCATCTGTGCTCTTTGGGGTGTTTGGGCAATGGGAGACAACTCCTGTTTGCCCGAGGCTGACCGAGGTTAATGAGAAAATGGAATGATATGCGTCGTGTCTCCTTGTGACAGTCTATTCAGATGTGGCCATGTTTAGTCCTACCTCACGAGGAACTGATTTTACTGAGTTAGTTAATTTGTTAAGGCTGTTTTTATTCTGTTCGAGGACCCCAACAGTGGATGTGTACATATCAGATTTGAAGACTTGGCAAACAAGCCATTTTTTTTTTGGGCTTCTAGTGGATGCTTGGTCTTGTCTTGTTATGTAGATGTTCGTACAACCAGTTGTCAGTTGTGAAGCCATCTATGTGTAGATGATAGTTCAAAATAAAGAGTACATCTGAAAACTACTTCCACTATTGTTGTACTTGAGAACTAGATTCAAAGGAAACCATCGAGGAAAAGCTGTTGCCATGGACGACGCTCACTTGGTGGGAAGTGGTCCCACGGCGAAGGTCCTGGGTTTGAGGAAAACTTAGATTCGAGGATCTGTATGTTGTTTACATCAGCTGTTGTCATGGACGACGCTCACTTGGTGGGAAGTGGTCCCACGGTGAAGGTCCTGGGTTTGAGGACAACTTAGATTTGAGGATCTGAATGTTGTTTACATCAGCTGTTGTCATGGACGACACCCACTTGGTGGGAAGTGGTCCCACGGCGAAGGTCCTGGGTTTGAGGACAACTTAGATTCGAGGATCTGCTGATTGTTTACATCAGCTGTTGTCATGGATGACGCCCACTTGGTGGAGTGAGTAGTGGTTGCACGGAGACAGTCCTGGGTTTGATTCCCTTGCCTTGGGAAGATGACCGCATGTATAAGGCACATTGATGGTGTCCCTGCCATACTTCTGCCTCATTGTTACATTAAACCTCAAAGCAAAAGCCCGCCTGGGTTCGATTTCCCACGTTTACAAAGTGTGAAACCCTTTCTTGGTGTTCCCTGCCATGATTTTGCTGGAATATTGCTAAAAGTGGCGTAAAATCATATTCACTCACTCATCGTAAGGTGCCTTGCATAACTTGGCTCACAGATCAACTATCCAAAGGTCACAAATGGTTATAAAATAAAATGATTGGTTCACTCCAACTCCATTAATGAAATCACTCACCTCTGTGTCAAGCTCACTCATCTCGGAGTCCAGCTCACTCACTCACTCACCCCAGCTCACTCACATCAGTGTCCAGCTCACTCACCTCAGTGTCCAGCTCACTCACTCACATCAGTGTCCAACTCACTTACTCACTCACTCACATCAGTGTCCAGCTCACTCACTCACATCAGTGTCCAACTCACTCACTCACTCACATCAGTGTCCAACTCACTCACTCACTCACTCACTCACATCAGTGTCCAGCTCACTCACTCACTCACATCAGTGTCCAACTCACTCACTCACTCACATCAGTGTCCAACTCACTCACTCACATCAGTGTCCAACTCACTCACTCACTCACATCAGTGTCCAACTCACTCACTCACATCAGTGTCCAACTCACTCACATCAGTGTCCAACTCACTCACTCACATCAGTGTCCAGCTCACTCACTCACTCACTCACATCAGTGTCCAACTCACTCACATCAGTGTCCAACTCACTCACTCACATCAGTGTCCAGCTCACTCACTCACTCACATCAGTGTCCAACTCACTCACTCACTCACTCACTCACATCAGTTTCCAGCTCACTCACTCACTCACATCAGTGTCCAACTCACTCACTCACTCACTCACATCAGTGTCCAGCTCACTCACTCACATCAGTGTCCAACTCACTCACATCAGTGTCCAACTCACTCACTCACATCAGTGTCCAGCTCACTCACTCACTCACATCAGTGTCCAACTCACTCACTCACTCACTCACATCAGTGTCCAACTCACTCACATCAGTGTCCAGCTCACTCACTCACATCAGTGTCCATCTCACTCACTCACATCAGTGTCCAGCTCACTCACTCACATCAGTGTCCAACTCACTCACTCACCTCAGTGTCCAGCTCACTCACTCACATCAGTGTCCAGCTCAATCACTTACTCACATCAGTGTCCAACTCACATCAGTGTCCAACTCACTTACTCACTCACATCAGTGTCCAACTCACTCACTCACATCAGTGTCCAGCTCACTCACATCAGTGTCCAGCTCACTCACCTCAGTGTCCAGCTCACTCACTCACTCACCTCAGTGTCAAGCTCACTCACTCACTCACTCACCTCAGTGTCCAGCTCACTCACTCACTCACCTCGGTGTCCAGCTCACTCACTCACTCACCTCAGTGTCCAGCTCACTCACTCACTCACTCACATCAGTGTCCAGCTCACTCACTCACCTCAGTGTCCAGCTCACTCACTCACGCACTCACATCAGTGTCCAGCTCACTCACATCAGTGTCCAGCTCACTCACCTCAGTGTCCAGCTCACTCACTCACTCACTCACCTCAGTGTCCAGCTCACTCACTCACTCACCTCAGTGTCCAGCTCACTCACTCACCTCAGTGTCCAGCTCACTCACTCACTCACTCACCTCAGTGTCCAGCTCACTCACTCACTCACTCACCTCAGTGTTCAGCTCACTCACATCAGTGTCCAGCTCACTCACTCACCTCAGTGTCCAGCTCACTCACTCACCTCAGTGTCCAGCTCACTCACATCAGTGTCCAGCTCACTCACTCACCTCAGTATCCAGCTCACTCACTCACTCACTCACCTCAGTGTCCAGCTCACTCACTCACCTCAGTGTCCAGCTCACTCACTCACTCACTCACCTCAGTGTCCAGCTCACTCACTCACCTCAGTGTCCAGCTCACTCACTCACTCACTCACATCAGTGTCCAGCTCACTCACCTCAGTGTGCAGCTCACTTATTCACCTCAGTGTCCAGCTCACTCACTCACTCACATCAGTGTCCAACTCACTCACTCACTCACCTCAGTGTCCAGCTCACTCACCTCAGTGTCCAGCTCACTTATTCACCTCAGTGTCCAGCTCACTTATTCACTCACCCCAGCTCACTCACCTCAGTGTCCAGCTCACTCACTCACCTCAGTGTCCAGCTCACTCACTCACCTCAGTGTCCAACTCACTCACTCACATCAGTGTCCAGCTCACTCACTCACTCACTCACATCAGTGTCCAACTCACTCACATCAGTGTCCAACTCACTCACTCACATCAGTGTCCAGCTCACTCACTCACTCACATCAGTGTCCAACTCACTCACTCACTCACTCACTCACATCAGTTTCCAGCTCACTCACTCACTCACATCAGTGTCCAACTCACTCACTCACTCACTCACATCAGTGTCCAGCTCACTCACTCACATCAGTGTCCAACTCACTCACATCAGTGTCCAACTCACTCACTCACATCAGTGTCCAGCTCACTCACTCACTCACATCAGTGTCCAACTCACTCACTCACTCACTCACATCAGTGTCCAACTCACTCACATCAGTGTCCAGCTCACTCACTCACATCAGTGTCCATCTCACTCACTCACATCAGTGTCCAGCTCACTCACTCACATCAGTGTCCAACTCACTCACTCACCTCAGTGTCCAGCTCACTCACTCACATCAGTGTCCAGCTCAATCACTTACTCACATCAGTGTCCAACTCACATCAGTGTCCAACTCACTTACTCACTCACATCAGTGTCCAACTCACTCACTCACATCAGTGTCCAGCTCACTCACATCAGTGTCCAGCTCACTCACCTCAGTGTCCAGCTCACTCACTCACTCACCTCAGTGTCAAGCTCACTCACTCACTCACTCACCTCAGTGTCCAGCTCACTCACTCACTCACCTCGGTGTCCAGCTCACTCACTCACTCACCTCAGTGTCCAGCTCACTCACTCACTCACTCACATCAGTGTCCAGCTCACTCACTCACCTCAGTGTCCAGCTCACTCACTCACGCACTCACATCAGTGTCCAGCTCACTCACATCAGTGTCCAGCTCACTCACCTCAGTGTCCAGCTCACTCACTCACTCACTCACCTCAGTGTCCAGCTCACTCACTCACTCACTCACCTCAGTGTCCAGCTCACTCACTCACCTCAGTGTCCAGCTCACTCACTCACTCACTCACCTCAGTGTCCAGCTCACTCACTCACTCACTCACCTCAGTGTTCAGCTCACTCACATCAGTGTCCAGCTCACTCACTCACCTCAGTGTCCAGCTCACTCACTCACCTCAGTGTCCAGCTCACTCACATCAGTGTCCAGCTCACTCACTCACCTCAGTATCCAGCTCACTCACTCACTCACTCACCTCAGTGTCCAGCTCACTCTCACCTCAGTGTCCAGCTCACTCACTCACTCACTCACCTCAGTGTCCAGCTCACTCACTCACCTCAGTGTCCAGCTCACTCACTCACTCACTCACATCAGTGTCCAGCTCACTCACCTCAGTGTGCAGCTCACTTATTCACCTCAGTGTCCAGCTCACTCACTCACTCACATCAGTGTCCAACTCACTCACTCACTCACCTCAGTGTCCAGCTCACTCACCTCAGTGTCCAGCTCACTTATTCACCTCAGTGTCCAGCTCACTTATTCACTCACCCCAGCTCACTCACCTCAGTGTCCAGCTCACTCACTCACCTCAGTGTCCAGCTCACTCACTCACCTCAGTGTCCAGCTCACTTATTCACCTCAGTGTCCAGCTCACTCACTCACCTCAGTGTCCAGCTCACTCACTCACCTCAGTGTCCAGCTCACTCACTCACTCACCTCAGTGTCCAGCTCACTTATTCACCTCAGTGTCCAGCTCACTCACTCACTCACATCAGTGTCCAACTCACTCACTCACTCACCTCAGTGTCCAGCTCACTCACTCACCTCAGTGTCCAGCTCACTTATTCACCTCAGTGTCCAGCTCACTTATTCACCTCAGTGTCCAGCTCACTCACTCACCTCAGTGTCCAGCTCACTTATTCACCTCAGTGTCCAGCTCACTCACTCACCTCAGTGTCCAGCTCACTCACTCACCTCAGTGTCCAGCTCACTCACTCACCTCAGTGTCCAGCTCACTCACTCACTCACATCAGTGTCCAGCTCACTTATTCACCTCAGTGTCCAGCTCCTTTATTCACCTCAGTGTCCAGCTCACTCACTCACCTCAGTGTCCAGCTCACTCACTCACCTCAGTGTCCAGCTCACTTATTCACATCAGTGTCCAACTCACTCACTCACTCACTCACTCACATCAGTGTCCAGCTCACTCACTCACATCAGTGTCCAACTCACTCACTCACTCACTCACATCAGTGTCCAGCTCACTCACCTCAGTGTCCAGCTCACTTATTCACCTCAGTGTCCAGCTCACTCACTCACTCACATCAGTGTCCAACTCACTCACTCACTCACCTCAGTGTCCAGCTCACTCACTCACTCACCTCAGTGTCCAGCTCACTTATTCACCTCAGTGTCCAGCTCACTCACTCACCTCAGTGTCCAGCTCACTCACTCACCTCAGTGTCCAGCTCACTCACCTCAGTGTCCAGCTCACTCACTCACCTCAGTGTCCAGCTCACTCACTCACCTCAGTGTCCAGCTCACTCACTCACCTCAGTGTCCAGCTCACTCACCTCAGTGTCCAGCTCACTCACCTCAGTGTCCAGCTCACTCACTCACCTCAGTGTCCAGCTCACTCACTCACATCAGTGTCCAGCTCACTTATTCACCTCAGTGTCCAGCTCTTACTCACCTCACCTCAGACAGTGTCAGGCTTGACTTACTTTCTTAAATAATAATTGATCAAGAGAATTATATGTATCTATGGCCACCATACAAAAGCCATCTCAGAAAGAAGTAAATATGTATGTATGTTACTGAAATGATATACACAAAGAAAAAGGTTAAGCTCATCCCCATTTCTGAACAATGACAAATGACAAAAATCATGGCATGGGATGACTGACCACAGGAGCTGGGCGATACCAATGTCATCGGATAGAACAAACATTTGACAACAAATAAAGAAGATATTGGTGAGTTGTGATTGAAATTTACTGACAAAAACATCATGGTTACAACAGGTACTGTGTTTGACCTTAGACAATGCCTCAAAAAAGTATGGAGGATTAAGTAAACGAGTTACGTTTGATGTTTCATGTGAAAATGTTCCTTGAAGTCTCTACTTGACATGACAAGTGAAACAGATCAGATCGGGTATAACCTCCACATGCCCGGATGACGCATTCCACCCTACGTCTCAGGCCTCCAGTCAGACGTTGGATCTGTTGATGGGTCAACAACAACCACTCCTGATGCAATGCTGCTTCCAATTGGCATAAATCTTGTACAGGTGGATCTTAAGGCCTGTATGCGCCGCCCCAGAATATCCCAAACATGTTCTTGGGGGGTTCAAATCTGGGCAAGAGTCGTTATTGCATTGGCCCTCATGTAATCCACGACTGCATGAGAACGATGAGGCCTGGATTGTCATCCATGTACTGAGGTCGAGTAGCAAGAGGGCGGTTGTCAAAATGAGGAACCATGACTGGCCTCAAAATGTCCCGGATGTACTAAGCCCCTGTTAAGTTGCCCCTTACGGTGACCAAATCCAACCTGCAATCATGAGAGATACACCCCCAACCATTACCGAGCCCCCGCCGTATGCAACAGTCAGTTTAATGTTCCTGGGGGTGCCTCCAAACTCTCATTCTTCCATCAGTGACATGGAGCAGAAAGCGACTTTTGTCTGACCAAAGGATCTGTCTCAAAGTTCTCAGATTCCAGTTCTGTCGCGCAATACACCATGCTAAATGAGCAGCTTTGTGGTGACTCGTCTAGCCCTCAGTCCTGCTGCTTTCAGCCGGTTCCTGACGGTTCTGGTGCAACCACAGCTGTTTCAGACAGGTACTTGTCAAAAAGGGTTCTTGGCGTATGAGACGAAGAAGGTCCCAGTCTTCGCTATGTGTCAGCACAGGAGGTCTTCCAGATCTGGGACGGTCCTGTATATCACCGGTCTGAGCATGTTTCTCAACTAAACGGCTTACGACAGTGTGATGATACCCCAAATTCCGACCAATGGCATTACAAGACATTCCTGCGTTATGCATGCTGATTATTTGCCATCTTGTGGCGTTTGATAATCGCCTTCGTGCCATGGTCACACAATGTCATGGAATAACTGTTTAAAACCGAGGTTATGAAAGCAATTTTAACGTTTGGATAAACTGCTTTTAGAGATACTCAAGGGTAGCATGCTGCACGAGTATACTATGCATGGCACGCGAGCTTTCGTCACGCATGACTGATTACATCATCTAAAGAAAACACAATTCTTCCCGTAATTATATCTTTCATGACTGTTACAAATATTGGGACCAAACAATAATGAAAAATATTAGGGTGTGGTTAACTTTTTTCTTTGTGTCTATTAAACATCCTGCATTTTATACAAAACTAGCAACATCTCCAAACGGACCAACCACAACAACTACACAAATCTATTAAAACAATTGTTGACCTATCAAAGCAGTTTGGATAACAAATACACAAAGAATAGAATGAAAAAGAAAGTGACATGTTTCAGTGACTACTTCTGTTAAATGAGTGTTTGTTTATTTTAAAAAATTTTTACGCCGCACTCAGTAATATTCCAGCTATATGATGGCTGTCTGTAAATAATCGAGTCTGGAGCAGACAATCCAGTGATTGAAATCATAAGCATCGATCCACGCATTTGGGATCGATGACATGCATCAACCAAGACAGCAAATCTGACCACCCGATCCCGTTAGTAGCCTCTTACGACAAGTGAATGAATGAGGGAGGAAGAAAGGGACTCCTGAGCAAATACTGAGTGAGTGAGTGAGTGAGTGAGTGAGTGAGTGAGTGAGTGAGTGAGTGAGTGAGTTGTTCCATGTGACACAACACCACAGTTACGTCAAACTGATAGTAACCTTACTCTGATAAACTGTCTGAAGTCTGGTCAAAGGGAAGTAACTCTGTGTATTTTCTTCTGTTCAACCCATGGCCCTTCACAGTAATAACAACGGTAAAAGAGTGAGTGAATATGGTTTTACGCCACTTTTAGCTATATTCCAGCAATATCAGGGCAGGGGACACCAGAAATGGGCTTCACACATTGTACCCATGTCAGGAATCGAACCCGGGTCTTCGGCGTGACGAGCAAACGGTTTTAACCACTAGGCAACCCGACCGCCCCAACGGTAAAAGAGTTCAAGTCTGTGTTTACACAACATGGTAGAAGCAAGGTCTGGAAAATTTACACTTTTCCATCTACAGTTTTGATGCATATGAAAAACATAATTTCAATTTGTATAACTTCAGGGCAAAAACTCATTTTCCATAAATGAATATCACATGAAGGATAGCATGTTATTTCCATGTATATGTCCACAAGCAATCTGAGTAGGATCAGCATATAAATTCCCAATTCACCCTTCCTCCCTAGCTAGCCATACGAGAGATGACCTAAATATCCCCCAAGACCTCTAAGTTATGCTCCGATGGGTTCTGTCACTGACTTGTGTTTGAAAGCAAAGCATGTCAATCCTCTTCAAAGGTTTTGCCTATGCCTAATGAATCCAAAGGTTTTTCTAGATTGAACTTTGTGGTTGAGGTCACAGACGGCAGGGTTCTATAAATTAATCAGAGCAGGCACACCCAAAGTAGTGGTGGATAGTGTGAACATCGAACCACAGCCTTCATGGTGTGATGAGATCTGGTGTCCCATGTAGTTCCAAATACCGGAGAGTAGGGCTGGGACGAGGCCAACTTACTACCCAGGTATCCGACCCCTTAATACCCGACCCTACCCGGATACCCGGTGTAGGTCTCAAGAGATGCGTACAAAATGTCTGATTGGGAAGAGATTGACTGCAGCCCTGGCAAAATGTATTTAGATACACATATAGAACGATCTGGTCATGCATATATGAAAGTTGACTGAAACTTTATCATTTTTCAACCACATCAAAGTCAGAAGGAATGTGTGCTTAGTAAGACATGAATGTGAACATTTGGGACTTGTAGTGTAGCAATGGAGCTCTAGATAATTTTTGTCACTAAACAATATATCACATGACTAACCATGGGCCCGGGTAGTCCTGTACCCGGATCCTACTCAGAACCCGCCCGACCCGAGTACCCGAGTTACCAATCTCAGCCCTACAGGTTAGGGAGATTGCTGTAACGCTTCACATACTTTGAACTTTGAACAGTACCGGTATTTCAGTTATTTCAGCGTTACCTTTTATGTGTGGGAAGCCAAACTGAGGCAGGTTGCAAACATCTACCTCTTTGGTTTAAGCCATGGTGAAGGCAGATGAAGGATTACAATCTGGGTGATTCTAGGATCTAAACCCATGATCAGCGGATCCTGCAGGGGTAAGGGCCACAACTCTCTATGCAGAGAAACAAGTTCAGTGAACCAGGTGAAAAGAGATGCAACTCAGCCTAGTGAGCCTTTGTACCAATTCAAGTTCTTGCCATACAAGTCAGCCATTGTGACCAGTGGATCCACCATGTCAATAAAACACAAACTGCAAAAAAAGGTTACAGATTTAATTATTCCTCAAAGACACACACTCGGCAGAGTCACTGTGTCCACCTCCAGTTTAACATCATCAAACCACATCACCCACCTCCCTGCCTCCACCAGCTTCTGAAACCAATGTCTGATATGTTGGGAATAAGTACTTAGAACACACTCTGGCACACTGAACGAGTACACTGTATGGGAGGGCAGTTTGAGATGGTCCCTCACGTTGTCATGGCAACAGCCGACAACTTTGTAGACAGTGAGAGGTTGACAAGAGAGACAGTTCGTTGATGCATTCTCCTTCATAGAATACCAGTAAATCACAGGAAAACCCAGGAGCAGTCCAAATAAGGATGACGGATTAAACATATTTTCTTGTAAACAAGTCATATTTTTTCCATCAGTTGCCATGTCTTTGTATTCCTGGAAAGTGGTTTGCAGTCCTGTCTTGTCGTCCATCGCTTCCGGTTGTTGCAGCTGACTTGAAACGTTCACTACCTTCATGTCATCCAAACATGACACAGAGTGATCTCCCTTTAATGAATCCAAATTCAAAATCAGCATGTCCATCTCTATGGTTACCACAGTGAGCGTGTTTTTAAGGAGACAGTTTTGTTTTGCCTTTTTGAGTAATTGTTCCATACCCTCAACATTCGGTTTCCCATAATCCCACAGCAGTCCTGGTTTGAAGCCGGAATCCACAACAAGGATGTCAACGGTCATCTCCCGCCATTTTTTTACGTGTTTACGCTCAAAAGCCACTTCCAGCAACTCTTTCCAAAGAGAAAATTCTTGTTGCTGCGACATCAGGATAATGGTGGTCCTTAAAAAGAAAAGAATTGACAAGATGGCTCAAGGATTAACTGTTGGATTGGCATTCTAGAAGTTGGCAAAATAAGTAAGAAAAACATAAAACTTTATGGCTAACAATTTCTGGTTTATTGCATATAGCGACTTTTCGATGTAGATTCTTACACTGTAATCAAGCTGGAGTGACATATTTGTCATAAATTGGCTTGAAAAGGATATCGGAACATTAGCTTAAATGACTGATATTTTTTTTTTTAAAAAATTTTTTTAACTAAAAGCCTAGGCAAGACTAGATCAAACTTAACCATGTCTCGTTTCCTTGATTCCACATGAAAACAACAGAGGGGGAAAGGTTCTTTTTAAAAAAATATATTACAATTATTTTAAGGAAATATTTTCATAGGCGAAGTGTTAGTCTAATAAAGGTGTCAGCCCTGGGCAGTAGCTTATCTAGGGGTTCTGTTATAAACATCATGGTTCTCATGCTATAAAAAGTCAATACAAGTGTTTGTGTTCAGCAAGCTGCTGACAAAACAGGTGCCACTGTCCTCACGGCCACACGATTAGCTCAGGTTGGTCCAAGCTGCACACAGCTGTGTCTTGTTCCTTGAGGACACAAGAATTGTAACAACTATATGTAACACAATGCAGAAAGCCCTTACCAAGACTGGTTCATGGTCGCATATGCATTGCATTAATTTTATGATATGTAGCACTGACAGTTTGTTTGTTTAACTCCGCACTCAGCAATATCCCAGCTATATGATGGTGGTCTGTAAATAATCGATTCTGGACCAGACAATCCAGTGATTGATATCATGAGCATCAATCCACGCAATTGAGATTGATCACATGCATCAACCAAGTCAGCGAGCCTGACCACCCGATCCTGTTAGTCGCCTCTTACGACAAGCATAGTAGCAGAGATAGATTCTTGACAACATTTTGGCTAGTTGCGATATCATAGCTATATGTATTTCTTCACCTTTACTATCCAAAAGCCCCTAGTTGCTAATACATAGCTACGATTAATGCCGTGATATAACTGGAATACAGTTAATCCCAACTCACTCACTTACTATTCTGACAAATGTCTGGATTTACAGTTGTTGAATGTCCTATATCTTTGGCCAGAGACCATATACCGATATATATCCTCCGCTCTGGCGTTGCAAAAGACAGGGCCTAAAATAAAATATAAACTGGAATATCTATAGAAATGTTTCCACACGTCAAATCCAAATGTAGCGGCCATGCAATCTTCGAACCAGAGACATTGTGATAAGAGGTTGGGCACCTTGTCCACATGACCAAAGTGGGTAACAAGCTGACAGGGTAAGAATGTTATCTCTGTGTTGAGTGACATGACTTCACGCTCTGCTACAAAAACAAAATTAAAATAGTCAAATAAAATAAATAACAAAAATTCAGACGATAGATTTGAACGTGTGTTATGAGACCACAGACTGAGGTGAGCCTTGGTGTACAGGTTTGTTATCATGTTTGCATACTGCTCTTCAGACATACCTGTTCAACAACACCTGTAATTCCAAGTTTCCTGAATATGATGTTTACATTCAGAACAGCATGAGCTTGGCAAGCTCCTCACAGCGATAGCCCGTTCGCGGAGCTCTCTATACTATGTTACCGAGAGTGTAACGAAGGTGTCAAGCGCTAGGAAGGAGCTTGCGAGCTTGCAGTTGAAGGGAGGTAACTCTAATGACCATCTGCAACTTTCAATCTGAATGACCACTCAGCCAGTTGAGGGAACTTGAGATCGAGTCCCCATGCAGCATACTAGATGTTTTATATATCTTGTGCGAGTTTCAACGTCGCTTTTGAAAAATAGAAATTGATGTTGACATGGATGTAATATTCAAACAAACAAACATTTCGTGATCGTGCTGGTGTTAAGTCCTCGAAATGGGGGAACCCCAGGGCAGGTAAGAGTATCCATAGGACACTACTGCATGAGAAGCAGACCCACTCCTAGCATGAATTATATCAACCTAATCACAAAGCGCAGGACATAAGGTCAACGTTCCTTGCATGTATATTGTATCTGCTGCCTGACGTACGTGCAGCTGGTCTTGTGTGGAGAAGGCTGGGGTCTTCATCTCTTCTCCATCAACTTCTCCATTGTCTTTCTTCTGTGACGGTAGAGGGCGCCGCTCAGGCTTAAGAAGAAGCGGAATCCACATCAGTGTACAGTCCATGCATTGGTGTTAGTAGTGTTATCTCGTCTCCTGCTCTCTATCTCAGATCAATGATGAACTGTGGACGATAAGCATCATCTGGGGGATGTGTGTTGTCTGCAGCTGTCCTTACGAGGTCGCAACAGTTGCGATCCTCCCTTTACAAGGCTGTAAGCGTATCTCCAGGTCTGTCTGTCGGGAAGCAAGTACCTTTCAAACAGAATTTGTAGAGAGCCTCTCTGCGATCTAACGTACTGAACCTGTCATGCGACAAGTCGGCACTTAAATACTATGTTACAAGACCCAGGGGTGTTATTTTATAGTGGTTGCGGCTCTGTGATCACAAATGATGTGAAGTTTTATATAGAATGCAGTTCAGGTTTACGTTAATATTTTACTTTTACCTTGGTTATTGTGTTTTATTTTATCTACCCTGGTATGTGATTTGAGTTAGGTTTCCTCGGGTTTCCCCATGTTAATAATGCAGCAACTGACTGTGATTGGAAGAAAAGTTACAAGGATGAAATAACCAACTCAAATCATTTATGGCATTTGTCGTTTCTCGCGATCGAATTCCGACGTAAAATGTATTGACCCCTATGTTATGAGTTTGATTGTAGTGACTAATTTTACGTCAGCATTCGATCGCGAGAAACGGGCGTGTTAAAGGGACATAACTCGCGAGGGCCTATAGCAGTTAGCCGCTGATCGTAACATCCCACTAAGTGTAGGTTGTCCTCAAGGTTTGCCAGCTCTGAAGATAGAGGGAGATGGCCGATATTGAACCTTTCCCTGGAACCCCGCAAAATGTTATCACTGATATCCCGGTGTTTGGTAATACACCGCTGTCTCTATACTAACAGAAGTTAAATCAGCTGTGCCCTTTAAACGATTATTACTGATGAATTTTGACAATGTAGACTATTTTCGATATATTGTTTTTGCAAGTCTAGCTATACGGGTGATGCACAGGTGATGCACATATCAAGTAGAGGCGATGCACAGCTGCACAGGCCTGCAGATGATATACACGTGATATACAGATGGTAAAACAAGTGATATACAGATGATATACAGGTGATATACAGATGAGATACAAGTTATATACAGATGATATACATGTGATATACAGATGATATACAAGTGATATACAGGTGATATACAGATGATATACAGGTGATATACAGATTATATACAAGGGATATACAGATGATATACAGGTGATATACAGATGATATACAAGTGATATACAGGTGATATACAAGTGATAAACAGATGATATACAAGTGATATACAGATTATATACAAGTGATATACAGGTGATAAACAAGTGATATACAGATGATACACAGGTGATATACAGATGATATACAGGTGATATACAAGTGATATACAGATGATATACAGGTGATATACATATGATATACAAGTGATATACAGATGATATACAAGTATTATACAGATGATATACAAGTATTTTACAGATGATATACAAGTGATATACAGATGATATACAAGTGATATACAGATGATATACAGGTGATATACAGATTATATACAGGTGATATACAAGTGATATACAGATGATATACAGGTGATATACAGATGCTATACAGGTGATATACAGATGATATACGAGTGATATACAGATGATATACATGAATGTTATGAAGTGGTCACTTCTTCAGTTACGTGTATTGTGTTTTGTTTTATCCAAGATGGCGGACGTGTCCTATCGAAAAACGTATATAACGAACAACGTATATAACGAACTGATTTGTCCGGTCCCATGGAGTTCGTTATATACGTGTTCTACTGTACATTTGAAATACAAGTGTTTTACCGGCGGTGCACAAGTTATCAAAAGGCGATACACAGGTGATGCAGTATTGGTGTTCAATGATATAAGGCGATGCACATGTGATTTGCACGTGATATACAGGAGATATACGGGACATATACACGTGGAATACAGGCGATACACAAGTGATATGTACATGATATCAATCAACTTGGGATACATCGGTGTCAAATATTTGATATAACAGTCAAACAACCCATGTTTGATGTTCACCGCTCTATCGTTTTTCATGAGACAAGACAGTTATATATCTTATATACACTTCCTTTCTGTATACCGAGATACCATATGGCTTTTGCCGCTAAACCACAGACCCGTGAAGATCCGGGTTAGAATAGGTCTTCAGCAACCCATACTTCCCGAAACAGGCGACTATGCTTATCGTAAGAGGCGATTAACGGGATCAGGTGGTCAGGGTCGCTGACTTAGTTGATGCATGTCTCGTATCCCAATTGCGTAGGTCGATGCTCATGTGACAATCACTGGATTGTCTGGTTCAGATTCGTCATATAGCTGGAATATTGCTGAGTGCAGCGTTAAACAACAAACAAAACAGACAAACCAAAGACGTATATAGATGTATATTGTATATACATCTTTGGACAAACAAACAAAGCTAAACCACAACAGGTGAAACCGAAGGCAAGGGGAGCAACTCTGCCTGATATCATTCTCACTTTCGGCTGTTTCCGTCAACCCTGTTTTCTTCAAACATATTCGTGAACACTCGCCAGTTTCCACAGGCCTGCAAAATTACCGAAATGACACGAGCAGTCACGAAAGAGCACGACGCATATAGCTGTGAAACCCGAATACAAGCATATGTATATATAATATATATATAATATATATATGTGGGAGTACAAACAAGGGGTGGGTGAAAAGAAACAGAAAACTTGACACAAGCTGAAAAGCTGCGGACTAAGAAACATAGCTTCTCTTTCCCTTTCACTGTGAAAGAACGAACGCCCATTTAACCTGAATTGGAATTCACGTCTTTTTATGTGCCAATACTTGGGTTATGTTTGAATATATCCACCAGGATCTATTAATACACCGTCATTGAAGTAGGTACATTGGTATTACATGGCTGTGTACACTATCTCGCCCAGACTTGCATATTGTACAGATTGTATATAACTGCTTGTGAGTTTCTGAAGACGACCCACACACTCTAAAGCTGCCGTATGATTTATGGGGTCAGTGCTCACCTCAGAAACAAAGTAGCTCCCTATGTGGACAGGGATTGTCTCCTTCAATAGCGGTTGTTTAGGCCGCCCATACCAAGTACCTTTCATAACGTAAGTGGATGCAGATTAACGCCGAGTCGGCAAAATTCAAATTGTATTAGGGCGGCCTGTATTGGGTTGAGTCTGAACCAGACAAGCCTGTGATCCACGCTTCACTGGCGCGATGATATCCAACCAGCCACGTCACGTGGTCTGACAACCCGACCCACTTCGACGTCTATCGCGTGCAACGGTGGCGACGGAGTGCTGGCAGCTGTTCCCACCGAGGTCCTACCTTTTTTTAGACCAACAGATAGTCCCAGAAATAAGTTATTTAAGAATATTTATCTACAAAAATAGAAGTAGAATCCAAATAAGGCCAAAGAACAGCGGTTATTTTCTAGAAATGAGGCAGTCTATAGACTTGCCAAATCATTTTAGGCTTGAGTTGGGTTCGAAATTAATTTATGCTCTTGGGTTTTGGAGGCGGTTCTGCTATGCATCTATTTAGCTGGAACACCCATTGCACAAACATCCAAATCCCACTCACTCACTCACTCACTCACACATTAAGCTGACACGTCGTGATATAACTGGAATATGTATAGTGTTATCTTATCTTAATACTTGTGTGTGTTTATGTACACAGGAAATTGAATCAGAAGAGCATTTCTTTGCGATTGTCCCATGTCTAGATATAGAACACAACTCATTCACTCACTCACTCACTCACCTACTCACTCACCTACTCACTCACTCACTCACTCACTCACCTACTCACTCACTCACTCACTCACTCACTCACCTACTCACTCACTCACTCACTCACTCACTCACTCACCTACTCACTCACTCACTCACTTACTCATCTCATCTTTACAAAGCAGGATGGTCTTGTCTAAGTTGTTTATATTTTACACTGTGCTATTGATATTATAATATATATATTCACATTCAAAAGCCGCGAGTATGACACGGTTATGCTTCCGTAGTTTTGATTTCCACAACAAATACATGTATGTAACAGTAATGTTGTCAAATGATACTATATAAGGAGGTATATCTATATAACACTTATGCCCGCCATATAGACATATCAGTCGAGGCCTACATTCTACGTCAACTTGTTTGATAGTGTTTATCAGTATATTCAGGTGTTCATCAATGTGTATATTATTGGTTTGATAAATGATCCATATTATCACCGACATGAATGTTATCGCGCTTGATTCCTCGCCGTGGAGCAGTGAGTCACGTTCAGTTTCCGACAACGTGACTTATGTGGTATGAAGGCGTGCTGCAGGTAACCTCGGTCAGAGGGTGAGTGAGTGAGTATGATTTTACACCGTTTTAAGCAACATTCCCTCCATATCACGGCGGGGGACACCAGAAATGGACTTCAAAGCTTTGCCAGAGACAAAAACGCCACTCTTTCGTCTGCAGTTAAATGTTACAAATCTAGCGTTTACGTTTAAGGTGAATGTTGTTGTCCGACGCAGTACGCGATATTTCATTTATCAGGTGACGGGCTTGTCCTGACCTGGGAAGGCAACTATGACGTTGGTGGCATGAACAACGATCCGTGCCGTGTGTGTCGTGTACGTCGTGTGTGTCGTGTGTGTGTCGTGTGCGTCGTGTGTGTCGCGTGTGTGTCGTGTACGTCGTGTGTGTGTCGTGTACGTCGTGTGTGTCGTGTACGTCGTTTGTGTCGCATGTGTGTGTCGTGTACGTCGTGTGTGTGTCGTGTACGTCGTGTGTGTCGTGTGTGTGTCGTGTACGTCGTGTGTGTGTCGTGTACGTCGTGTGTGTGTCGTGTGCGTCGTGTGTGTCGCGTGTGTGTCGTGTACGTCGTGTGTGTGTCGTGTACGTCGTGTGTGTGTCGTGTACGTCGTTTGTGTCGCATGTGTGTGTCGTGTACGTCGTGTGTGTGTCGTGTACGTCGTGTGTGTCGTGTGTGTGTCGTGTACGTCGTGTGTGTGTCGTGTACGTCGTGTGTGTCGTGTGTGTGTCGTGTACGTCGTTTGTGTCGCGTGTGTGTGAGTTGTGTACGTCGTGTGTGTGTCGTGTACGTCGTGTGTGTCGTGTGTGTGTCGTGTACGTCGTTTGTGTCGCGTGTGTGTGAGTTGTGTACGTCGTGTGTGTGTCGTGAACGTCGTGTGTGTCGTGTGTGTGTCGTGTACGTCGTTTGTGTCGCATGGTGTGTCGTGTACGTCGTGTGTGTGTCGTGTACGTCGTGTGTGTCGTGTGTGTGTCGTGTACGTCGTTTGTGTCGCATGTGTGTGTCGTGTACGTCGTGTGTGTGTCGTGTACGTCGCTTGTGTCGCGTGTGTGTGAGTCGTGTGTGAGTCATGTGCGTCGTGTGTGTCGTGTGTGTCGCATGTGTGTGAGTCGTGTGTGTGTCGTGTACGTCGTGTGTGTCGTGTGTGTGTCGTGTACGTCGTTTGTGTCGCGTGTGTGTGTCGTGTACGTCATGTGCGTCGTGTGTGTGTCGTGTACGTCGTGTGTGTGTGAGTCGTGTACGTCGTGTCCGTCGTGTGTGTGTCGTGTACGTCGTGTGTGTGTCGTGTACGTCGTTTGTGTCGCGTGTGTGTGTCGTGTACGTCGTGTGTGTGTCGTGTGCGTCGTGTGTGTGTGAGTCGTGTACGTCGTGTGTGTGTCGTGTACGTCGTGTGTGTGTCGTGTACGTCGTGTGTGTCGTGTATGTCGTTTGTGTCGCGTGTGTGTGAGTCGTGTGTGTGTCGTGTACGTCATGTGCGTCGTGTGTGTCGTGTGTGTGTCGTGTACGTCGTGTCCGTCGTGTGTGAGTCGTGTACGTCATGTGCGTCGTGTGTGTGTCGTGTACGTCGTGTCCGTCGTGTGTGTGTCGTGTACGTCGTGTGTGTGTCGTGTCCGTCGTGTGTGTGTCGTGTACGTCGTGTGTGTCGTGTACGTCGTGTGTGTCGTGTACGTCGTGTGTGTGTCGTGTACGTCGTGTGTGTGTCGTGTACGTCGTGTGTGTCGTGTGTGTGTCGTGTACGTCGTGTACGTCGTGTGTGTGTCGTGTACGTCGTGTGTGTCGTGTGTGTGTCGTGTACGTCGTGTGTGTGTCGTGTACGTCGTGTACGTCGTGTGTGTGTCGTGTACGTCGTGTGTGTGTCGTGTACGTCGTGTCCGTCGTGTGTGTCGTGTGAGTCCCGTAGTGTGAAGCAAGACTAGCCGACCCTCATTTTAGAGGGCTCTCACAACAATCACAGGGTGAGAGGGACGTACTATGCCCCGGAATCCACGTACGGCCGTATTTCAAGTGATAACATATGTGTGACATTGCTTTCTTTGCGTCATGACATGCAGAACCAGGTCAGGAAATTTATTATTAGAGATATAACCACGTGACGAGTGTCTCGCGCTGGAGGAGTGACAAGAACAATTAAAAGTCGAGTGGTATTTTATTGCTTGTCATTGGTGTGTTCCGAATGCATAAACATCTCTGTGTTTTTCAAAACTTTTTTGCTTAATTTAAAGTGCGTGTTATCACACAACATAACATTTTATAATGTCATCATAATTTGACAATAAAATAGAGGCTGGTTTAGTCGGGTGTATTGTGGGGTGTGTGTATGCCTGGGGTGGGTTGGTTGCTGGTGTTCAAGTTTCCTATTTTCAACATTCACCATACTGAAAACAATGTTTTCATACAAGCCATCCTATAAAGGAACTACGAGATACTATGCACAGAATGGACAAGAGGTAGAACATTCGTGATCATCACTCCCATGGTCAATGATATTTGATGGGTGCACTCTATAATTCCGGCTTCTACACTGTTTTTATGAAAATTTATCTGACCAGATGAATATATTCAATAAATCCTCGAATAGTTCATTGTAATGAATATCTTTTTCTGTCTCCATGCTGTTTCTCTCTGCATAATACACACTGGTGTCCATCCCAGTTCTCGGAGAATCGCGTTGTTTTTTATTTGCCAACACTTACGTATAAAAGTCGGGTACAGTTTAAGTTGGTTAGTTGGTTGGTTGTTTAACGCCGCAGTCAGCAATATTCCAGCTATATGACGGCGGTCTGTAAATAATCGAGTCTGGACCAGACAATCCAGTGATTGATATCATAAGCATCGATCCACCCAATTGGGATCGATAACATGCATCAACCAAGTTAGCGAGCCTGACTACCTGATCCCGTTAGTCGCCTTTTACAGTTTAAGACTGCGTGGATGCAGGAATGGTCTTGTAGCCCCGACGCACACGACTTGCTGACTGGTCTCCTTCTTCATCACTGATGCGGTCGGTCAGGTTGTCACCCGCTACGAGCACCGGGTAACAGAACTACCCCTACACACGTGGATATCCGCAAAAAGTACGAAATTGTCAGCGTACTGAAGATAAATATCACATCTTCCTTGGCTTAAACACGGATTCCCTGGCTCTTCGTAATCGCTTGGTCATTAATGAAGAGGGTGAAGATAATAAACATCCTTGCCATACCCCACAGTTAATGAAGGACCAGTTAGTTTCTAAACCATTAATCCTTACACTGCATGATCCGAGGGTTGACTGTCAGGGTTGGTAAGACCTGAGCCTAACATAGAAGGAATTGAGTAATAGTGAAATCTTTTGTTGTGGATATACCATGATTTGTTTGTTTGTTTGTTTGTTTAACGACGCACTCAGCAATATTCCAGCTATATGATGGCGGTCTGTAAATAATCGAGTCTGGACCAGACAATCCAGTGATTGACATCATGAGTATCGATTTACGCAATTGGGATACGATGACATGCATTACATATCGTACACACTGTAGACATCGATTATCGTACACGTCGTTCACACTGTAGACATCGATTATCGTTCACGTCGTACACACTGTAGACATCGATTACAGTACAGATATAGATTATCGTTTAAAAAGACATATTTTCTATTAACATGACAGGCACATGGTTAGAACTAAACTCAAAAAGCTTTACTAGCCCGGGTGAACATAAAATGCCCTTGTAATGTTAAAACACTGGGGAAATTTGGACATTTGTGCAAGCCCGCAGGAATTTGTACTAGACCCGGGCTAGCGGGCTAGTGTTTATTTCTAACCCTGTTAAAAGCTGTCCCTGTAACACAATCTTTCAGTGATTTCATCGATTTGCACTAATCTTCATCAATGATATTAATCACTACGCTTAAAACCGAAGTAATATTTTGAACTAACAAAGGGCCTGTACCCTGTTCCAATCCCGGGCCTGTTTCACAAAGCGATCGTTAAAGGCGGACTCACACGGGTCGGGCCCTCTAATCGATATGCCGAATTGCTACAATCGTAGCGCTAAGATCGCTTTGTGAATCAAGGCCGTTGTATTGAGAGGCAAGTGAAAACTGAGACACATAGTAATCATTACTTACGAAATTACAATACATCATAAAAACTGAATTTCAGACGAACAAAGCTGGTGTAGAATAGCATCAAACAGACTGGGCAGGACTGCCGGGTCGAGTGAAGCTCCCCTTTAAAACAAAACAGCTCAAGCAGCGCTGCCTCAATGACGTCCTACGACACACAGTGCAATGAATATGTTTAAATATTATCTTGACCCGTCTCGCTTCAAATAAAATGGCATGCATACATTATTCATGTATGTGAACAAGTTATGGGGGAGTTCGGATTTCCAGCGTTGTTTATAGAGCCACTCAGTGGTGTCGTGTAAACAAAGGTACGTTACGTGTGTTGGTACGGCTCGACACAGTTCGCCGGGACATACTCAGTAGAGCTTTACAGACCTAAACATCATGATTCATATCTTGGTTTTTCAATGTCGTTTTGGTGTATTTTGTGTTTGTAAACGCTGTCTCTCTTTAAATGTAACGCTATATTATGGTAAAAAATGGAGAAAAGATTATTAAGATACAGGAGGATTGTGCGAGGCAACTATAACGGTTCTTTGTGTAGTATTCCCGTGATCTGAGGGCAAGGTCACCAAGGATGGAACCCGGGTCTTAGGTGTGACGAGCGAACACTGTAACCATTGCCCCAACCTTCCCTGTATATCATATACAGTCAAGTCCCGTTAATCCGACATGGTTGGTTGCATATGATTATGTCGGATTAATGACTATGTCGGATAAACGAAATTAAGTAGTATCAACGTTTGTGGTCGTGTATGGTCGCCCTTGGAATGAACCACATTTCCTGCCCAGATTACAGTCCGTTTTGCTCCAGATGGGAACGACGAATTGCAAAATAACTCAAAATCGGGAATAACCTATTAAATGTCAATACGGTACACGGCAATTAATTCCCTGTATACCAAACAATATCTGATATTTGTTATTTTTTTCCCATCATGGCAAAGTTGTTAAAGAAACTATTATGTTGTTATGCGTACAAGTTGACATCTTGAACGGAGGGGGGCACAACGGTAGGAGGAACAGCACAAACATGTACTGCACGGGCTACACATTGGTACAGGGTGAGTGAGTAAGTGAGTTTGATTTAACGCCGCTTTTAACAGTGTTCCAGTTATATCACGGCGTGTCAGCTTAATCTGGAAGGAAAGCCCGAAGTGATGCAGGTCTCAGACGTTAACCACTTCGTTGAAACCCACAAGCACGGGTATGGTGCTGACAAACCTAAAACAATAATCGGGGCGAACCGGGATTCGAACCCACAATCATAGGTACGCAACTCTGCACAGCGAATCGCGGCGCCTAAGGTGACTGGGACATCCAATGCGTGAAGCCATTCTTTTAGTGTTGCACGTCACGATACCGGTGTAGTACGGGGTCCCGTTCCACAAGGCGATCGTAGTGCTACCGTTCTCGTAAATCAACGTTAAAGTATGGTAGTTGCATCACCTTTGCGCTGAGATCACTTTGTGGAACGGGCCCAGTCACTGGGGCTCGGCGTGCACGGCGATAGTTTCACCAGCAAGCCCGACGTGGACGGACGTATATAGTTACACCATTAGCCTTCAACCGGACGGGTTAACTATACCTACTGGCGGTACACTTCAAAGGAAACCGATAGAACCTTAACGATGGGGCTGGTGTTATTTTCTGTGTGGAGAAATATGTGTGATGACAAGAAGGTACAAATTATATTACATTATTGTTCGGCTATATTGCTGAAGTTGAGCAAGGGGACGCAGCGTACATTGCATATTTAGAGAAGCGTGAGAATGTTTTGATAATGGAATACGCCACATAAATAGACCACACATGGATTAAACTTTCTGGGTAATTGTCAAACTATTTATTAACTTAACATCATTGTCTCTATCGCGAGGTGGACTAACTTTATAAACGGCCCAGTTGGTGTCATCAGGGCTCATCCTCCCGAGGCAAGGGAATTAACTGACAGTAAAAGTCCAGTTTCCACCCTTGCCGAACTGGGCTGGAATTTCAGGGCTCGATCGCAGCGCAACCAGTGGCGAGTTATGTCCCTTCTATGACCCTCCGACTGACCAATCAGATTCAACCTCTCATATCACTTGCATTTGCATCGAAAAAAAATGCGGAGTCCTGTCAATACTATCTGATTTTCAAAATAAACATCTATATTGCAATAAAACAGTCTTACTTCGCGAAGTGCATCAAATCGCGTGAGCACATTGATTAAATACACGAAAAGATTTAGAAAATATCTGTTGATGCCGAGTTGACGGTAAACATGTTTTGCAAATCCTGCAATCGACCGAAATCTGCACGTCAGTTTACGAACCGGATGTCGATTTCGTTGTGTGCGATAATGATTGGACTTTGCATACACTCGTAAGTCCAGCCAAACTATAACTCCATAATGCCAGCTAGTTCGGCAAGGGTGGAAACTGGACGTTCATAGTCAGTTAACTGAACTTAACTCCCTTGCCTCGGGAAGATGTCAGGGATCCTTGTCAATGACAGTAAAGGTCATAAAGCATCTATGTGTTTCACAAGCTCAAAGTGAGTGAGTGAGTGAGTGAGTGAGTGAGTGAGTTGTGTTCTATATCTAGACATGGGACATTCAAAAAAGAAATGCTCTTCTGATTCAATTTCCTACGAGCACGTGAATGGTGCTGACAAACCTTGAAACATAATCGGGGAAAACAGGGTTTCGAACCCACAATCATCGACGAAATCACAACAACTCTGGGCAACGAATTGCGTCGCCCTAGATTGGGCCACCCGTGCCCCCAGACAACCAGAGAGTAGTGTTAGGGATGCATACAGCACGTCGCTGACATATCTACTTCATCCTGTATCTTTCTGTAACCTTTGTTCCCGAGATAATGACGATGTCATATGCAATTTACTGATAATTGATAAATGGAAACTCACGATATTGCAGTGTAGGCCAATGTGTGTGTTGGAGTGGACTATTTCTAGCTGTGATTGTCTTGCGTACAGGGCCAGTGACCTGCATGATACCCGCATCTCTCTATTAACAACCTGAGTGAGATGTTTGTTTTGTTTGTTTGTTGTTTAACGCCGCACGTAGCAATATTCCAGCTGTATGGCGGCGGTCTGTAGAAAATCGAGTCTGGGCCAGACAATTCAGTGATTGATATCATGAGCATCGATTCACGCAATTGGGATACAATGACACACATCAATCAAGTCAGCGAGCCTGACCACCCGATCCCGTTAGTCGCCTCTTACGACAAGCATAGTCGCCTTTTACGGCAAGCATGGGTTGTTGAAGACCTATTCTACCCCGACCTTCATGGGTCGAGTGAGATGTATCAGCGATTGGGTGCAACATCGCCAGGTATATTCCCGTCAACACCGCAGCTTACAACACCTGCAACATCGCCAGGTATATTCCCGTCAACGCCGCAGCTTACAACACCTGCAACATCGCAAGATAGCACCCCGCTGAGCACTGGATGCCCCGGGAGACAGGGTTTAACATCTGGTGTGATGACGACTTCGCCCGTGACATGTGTCGTATATCTATATACATGTTGACAAGAACCAGTCAATATGTCGCTGATTAAAATAGATTTGTGACAGGATTACAGTTCGGTTTGTCACGGAAATATTTGACTGATGGTCAATGAAAGTAGGCGCTGGTAACTGTGATGAACCGACTGACCGCTGAAATCTGTTCGTCACACACATCCGTGTGTCAATATAAAGATATGGATTAGGCCTTAACGACTTCATACAGTTTGTTGGTTGAATTCGATACAGTCTGGTATATGTGTGCATATCGTGGCGGGGAACACCAGACATGGGTTTCACACATTGTACCCATGTAGGGAATCGAACAGCGTGACGAGCGAACGCTTTAACCACTAGGCTACCCCACCGCCCCCGTCTATTTATGTACGTATGTTTGTATGAGTGAGTGAATGTGATAGAGAGAGAGAGTGAGCGAGTGAGAGTGAGTGAATGAGTGAGTGAGTGAGTTAGAGAGAGTGAGTGAGTGAGAGAGAGAGAGTTAGTGAGTGAGTGAGTGAGAGTGAGTGAGTGAGTGAGTTAGAGAGAGAGAGAGTGAGTGAGTGAGTGAGTGAGAGAGAGAGTTAGTGAGTGAGTGAGAGTGAGTGAGTGAGTGAACAAAAACCATCTTCCCACACACACCATATGATCACAAGAAATAGCTAGCATCCTCAGAAGTGTCGCATTGCTCCGCATGACTAATATGTTTATTAAAGAGTAAAGTCTACCCATGTCTATCAAAGTTGTACCGTCACACTATTCACCACACTCAATACAATAGTAACTCTAACAATTCCAAATTTAAAAACATATCCATACAATCAGTATTTAAAATGTACACATTCCATAAATTTGTAACGGGTCCGTTTCATTACTGCCTGTCTCAAGATGAGTGAGCGTGTAAGATGGCCGGGCTGACCTGCTCCACACGCAGAGACAGCCAGGTAAGTAATTCAGGTGAGATGGTGCATTGTTCGCTGTCCAGGTACCGCGTGTGAACGAGGCCCTGTGATCTGTCAGGTTTTTTTAATTTACATACATTCAGCTGGGAGCGGACTCAGATCCCGCAATCTCATGGAAATACGACATTGCAGTGTACAAAGGACGGTATTATACGTGTGTCTCGTAAAGATATGAAAGTTATGGCTGTCCCGACGAGAGTGTACTAGTTGTTAACTCATTCTTGTTTCTCTTGCAATGACACATACACTTTATGCGAATGACGAATCAGAGACATTGTGTTTAATGTGAAGTAGCGCACGGCGAATGTGTCGAGATGAGAGTTGAGAAAGGTCGCTGGATTAGAAAAGGGAAAACCTGTTTTATCAGAGTAAGTTGTGAGGGCAGTAGCACAATATGTCTTTGTTTGATCGTACTGCTTGCCTAACGACATTGCATCATACCCCAGTCTCCCAGCAGGTATCTGAGACTTCTTTGTGTCATCTTTGTAACATATCTGTTGATGTTGCTGGGATATTGTAAAGACGGACGTAACGGTGCACTCTCATCTTTCATATGTGTGTGTGGGAGGAGAGCGGGTGGGGTGGTGTGAGGGGGGTTGGGGGGTGGAGGTAGGGGGAGGGGTGGTGTGATCCGGTGCGCTTTCCCTTCCCCCATCATTTTGAAGCATACAAAACAGTTACACATTCTGAAATTGTATAGAAGATCGGGTATTCTCAAAATAAGCATGTAACATTACTGCTAACTCTAATGTCTAATTTCATGACGACTTCATGCTTACTAAACGCGAATTGCCAAATTAAAAACGGAAGACCTCTTTAACAACAAGCGATCGTATCCCAATTGCGTAAATCGATGCTCATGATGTCAGTCACTGGATTGTCTGGTCCAGACTCGATTATTTACAAACCGCCGTCACATAGCTGCAAAATTGCTGAGAGCGGCGTTAAACAACAAACATACAAAAAGCTGCACCATGCTTGACTATTACGAGAGAGTGAGTGAGTGAGTTTAGTTTAACGCCGCTTTGAACAGTATCCCAGGTATATCACGGCGCTTGAATATTATGGATAACGATATAGTAATCTTTATCAAATTCCGATATGACTGACATTACCTTGATGGTGAGCTCTCAGATGTGGAACTGCTGACAAGATTTGATTGTCTTGTTGTCTGAACGGCTGCAGGATTAAACCAAGTTCATGCAGTGCAGATCTGCCTTACGGAATACAGGCCTTGCTTCAAAGAATGAATTTAAGTATCAGAAACTTATATATTCAGTAAAACACTACTGTGAATTGTTTTAAAGACATATTTAACTGAACTGATTGAAATGAACTAATGATACGGGTATCGTGAACAAATATTTGACAATTTCTGAAGATTGAGTAAATTGTGGCTGACATCTTGGCTTTTCGTCACCACCAGGGGGCGCTGCATACTATATTTGAATTATATATAGCATTGTTGCAATAAATCCGGCATAAGTTACTGAGATTGACCAGATAACTATGATATATTAAGTTACTGTATAGATTGGCAGCGTAAGAGATTTCAACCAAGTTGGCGGCCATCTTGGATTTTCTACTACCAGGAGGCACTGCAAACTATACTTGAAGTATATACAGCATTGTTGAAATGATTTCTGAATACATTTCTATGGATATCTGTATAAACTGATCAGAAACTTATGAAATATTGAGTATAGAGATTTAATTAGAGATTTCAGCCATGTTGGCGGCCATCTTGGCTTTTCTTCCAACAGGGAGCGCTGGATCCATAGCCAGAAATGTTTGCAATGGTTCAGTGTATAAGTGTGCCACGTTTGGAGCCTTTAACCAAAGTCCAGCCTTAACCGCCCCACTATAAGGAACAAGGTAGGAGAGGTGAGATTGTGTCTCGGTGGAATATCTGCTGAGTTGGCAAATTATATTCACGGCGTATGAGAGGCCCTCGTGATGGGCGAACTGACAGGGACACTATCAACATTTATATATGCAAAATCATGCACACTCGACATTTTATCTCTTATTTGTAGATCCAGAGGGCTATCAAATAGCTGACTGGTCGGACATTGTATTGGGTTCTTTGAGAAGAGATGGGACGATGGGGTGTGGTCACATGCCCGTTCATCTTGCAAAATGGCCGGGTTCGATCCCCCACATGGGTCAACATGTGACATCGATTACATTATCACCCGCCGTGATATGGTTTGAATATTGCGAAAGCCCCACTTACTCCCTCACCAACTAACTCACTCACTCTGTTTTACCTGAGTTTCAAACTCGTCAGTCTGTTTCACCTGTGTTTTACTTGTCCGTCTGTTTATCTAAGTATGAAATCTGTCCATCTGTTTATCTAAGTATGAAACCTGTCCATCTGTTAATCTTAGTATGAAATCTGTCCGCCTGTTTTATCTGAGTATGAAAACTGTCCGTCTGTTTATCTAAGTATGAAATCTGTCCGCTTGTTTTATCTGAGCATGAAAACTGTCTGTCTGTTTTATCTGAGTATGAAAACTGTCCGTCTGTTTTATCTAAGTATGAAACCTGTCCGTCTGGGATTTTTTTAGTATGAAAACTGTCCGCTTGTTTTATCTGAGTACGAAACCTGTTCGTCAGTTTTACCTGTCCGTCTGTTTTATCTAAGCATGAAACCTGTCCGTCTATTTTATCTAAGCATGAAACTTGTCCGTCTGTTATACCTGTTTATCATCCAAAACTGGCTCCCACAGGAGATATCGCTTGGATGAGATCAAGCGATATCTACACTGTAGATATCGCTGCAATGAAATTACATCACAATGCTTTGCAGACCATTGTGACGTCACTGGTTACCATGACATCACAATCAAATGACATCACTAATTGGCTCTGCTACTGAAGCTGTTTGCAGTACTTTTTACACTGAAGACACTGCTGATTACTGTCTACAAATTGAAAAAGTTGAAAGAATGATGTTGGATGATAAATAAAATCTCACCCTCGTGTCTTTTTATATCAAATATATCAACACTCGTTGATAAAAGTGGCAAAAATCCTCGGCAAGCCTCGGAATTTTCCCACTTTTATCAACTCGTGTTGATATATTTGATATCAAAAGACACTTGGGTGAGATTCTCTATCTGTCTGTGTACCTGTCCGTCAGTTTTACCACAGTATGAACTGTCTGTTTTACCCGTGTATGTATCTGCCTGTCTCTCCACAGGTGAACGACCCTACTACACTGGGTGTCGTGTACGACAATGAACAATTAGGATGTAGGCTAATACATCTTTGCTTGCCTGTGTAGACACCCCATGGAAATATAATCTCCCTTCAAAGGGAAGTACATGCATGTCTCCGTACGACCGCCTTCCTCAGGCCACTAAACACCGCCGGCCTGGAGATGTATGTATGACGTCTTCATAGGGCAAACAGTGAGTGAGTGGGTGAGTATGGTTTTACGCCGCTTTTAGCAATATTCCAGCAATATCACGGCGGGGGTCACCAGAAATGGGCTTCACACATTGTCCCCATGTCGGGAATCGAACCCGGGTCTTCGGCGTGACGAGCGAACGCTTTAACCACTAGGCTACCCGACCGCCCCCTATAGGGCAAACACAGGAGATACCGTAATACGCATGGCTAGCGGTCGTTATTCATATTTGATTGACCTCTGGGCAATACCGTGGTGTGGAATACATGAATTATAGCACCGTCCCTGTGTGGGTGAGCTAATATTATGATTTATTATGAAGAGGACAATTGTCGAGGATTTGACAAGTGTAGGTCATTTTACATAAGACATACTTGATTCACCATGCCGTTGCTACCATAGGACGGGGGACATGTTGGAGGGTATGGGTATAGTACTCGCTCGTCACGCCGAAAACATGGCTTTGATTCCATACTCGGTACGATGTGTGAACCCCAGTCTCTGTGTCCCCACCTGCCACGGTGTTACTGGGAAATGTTTGTTTGTTTGTTTGTTGTTTAACGCCGCACTCAGCAATATTCCAGCGATATGACGGCGAGTCTGGAAAAAACCAATCCAGTGATAGACATCATGAGCATCGATCCATGCAATTCGGATACGATGGCATGCATCAACCAAGTCAGCGAGCCTGACCACCCGATCCCGTTAGTCGCCTCTCACGACAAGCATAGTCGCCTTTTGCGGTACGCATGGGTTGCTGAAGACCTATTCTATCCCGAATCTTCACGGGTCTACTCGGAAATGTAGCACTCAAACACCCACTCAGTGATACACAGCGACAAACAAAGGTCCCGCCTATCCCTGTTCATAGTACATGACCAGACCTATAGACTGATCTGTGTCAGGTAGTTGATAGTGGCTGTAGATAGTAGAGGGTTACAATCCATGATGTACCCCTCCGTTATATCCCTCACTCACTCGCCTACTCACTCACTCATCCACCGCTCACTCATCCACCGCTCACATCTCGCATCTCGCTCGCACACCCGAATCCCACTCACTCACCCACCCGCTCCCTCACTCACCCACCCACCACTCTACCATTTGAAGCCTCTATCGAGTTGTCCCACCCACGTTCTGTCACTGTCATGAGATATAGAGGTTATCACGCGAGTGTGTTTGGGGATGGTAAATATCCTGCATTAGGAATAAACATTGTATTTAGCGAGCCTTGGCGAGCTAAATACATAGTGTTTATTCCTAATACAGGATATTTACCATCCCCAAACACACAAGCGTGATAACCTCTTTATCATATAATGTCATGCTTTAATTCTGTGCTTTAAAATCGCTTTCCCTCTCTCGCAAACATTACCAAAACATTGCGAGTTTTCCTGGAATGCGCGCATTAATATTTATTACGTCACAGGGTAAGTGATGTGTCAGTCGGACAGTGACAGTAGCCAATATAGTTCCAACTGAAATCTGTTTCTTATACAGTGGCGAAGCAACATATACGCAAAACAACAGTTGTTTTTAATTGCCTTTCGCGGCAATCCATCGGTCTGTCCGCTAGAGTAACCGCCCTTTGTCAAAGGGAAGCTACTCTAACCCTAGTCTATGAGACGTCACGGGCACGGTCAGACGTTGTTGACAGTCGGTCTGTCCTGTCATAACGTTAAGAAGTGTAGTCAGATGTACACACAGCGACAAAACCAAACAAGGTAACAATTCAAACATATTTCGGCTAAATCCATTTTTTTTAATTTGTGGAGAAGGTTTCAAGTCGCAGAGGTCTACAAGCACAGATATTGCTACTGATCCCGCTTGGCTAGGCCTCGCGCCCTCGCAAAATTGTTTCGAAATTTATACCTCCAAAGTAGCCAAAACTTATAAAATGCCTTAGCTACGTCACAGTTAGACACTGATTTTCAGTATATTAGACTGTTCTTTTGATAATGATAGCAATTATCCCTGTTGTTTATCCAGATTCCCGATGGTTAATTTTGACTCGATCGCCGAATGACGAGGACGACGCCATGTTTGTTTATAAACAGTGAAAGTAGTCCTACTTGACCTTTGATATTTGCATCTCTATCCGCATATGACCCCAACGGATATCGTTTTTATCCGTTGGCTTTATCCTGCCGAGAAACCTGCCCATTATATGATAAATATAGATACATGAAGCATGTAGCATACTGACATCAATATGTTTTGCGTTTATGGAGGTGAAAACCGGTAACCACACTGTGTACTCTGTCGATGGACAAGGCCAACGCCATATTTGTTTGCAAACACCGATAGAAGGACCTGCCTGACGTTTATATATATATGTGCATATTTATGTAAATGGCCCTAAATGATACCGATTTTATCCGTTAGTTTTATCCTGCCGACAATATTATACATAAAATAGGTCAACAATAACTTCACAGGTTGCATTTGATTATATTGTATATCATTTTTTATATTCTATTGAATCCTTAATACAAAACAAACTTTAGACAACGAAAGGAATTCAGCGCAATAACACAACACAAACCCCATTTATTTATTTATTTATTTATTTATTTATTTATTTATTTATTTATTTATTTATTTATTTATTTCATGACTTCAATATTGTGTGCATACTTCGTACATATTGTGTTATGTCTGGTCATGTGGTTCTGTATTGACAGCAGGCCCCTAACTGCCTTGTCGAAAGTGTGGCAACACCTATATGAAGCAACATTGCCCTAGGCTCTTCAATATATTATTTCTCGGGTTACAGAGCGACACAGGGAGACTGTGACTTGTGCATCGTCACGGAGATCTACGGCCTCACTGAAAAGCCTGGGCTCCATACTGCTCCATGTAGATGTTGCTGAAGTCATAGCTCGGAGTGACTTTACACTTTCCACAAGGCAGTTAGTGGTCTGCTGTGAATGCAGACCCACGTGACCAGACATTCCACAATACGTACGACCGGTTGAATATGAAAGGAATCAGCTAGAACGGTTCAGATATAAAATAATCGGATATAAGAGATCAGATATATAGTAATCGGATATATGAGATCAGATATAAAGTATTCGGATATAAGAGATCAGATATAAAGTAATCGGATATAAGAGATCGGATATAAAGTAATCGGATATAAGAGATCAGATATATAGGAATCGGATATAAGAGATCAGATATAAAGTATTCGGATATAAGAGATCAGATATAAAGTAATCGGATATAAGAGATCGGATATAAAGTAATCGGATATAAGAGATCAGATATATATAGGAATCGGATATAAGAGATCAGATATATAGGAATCGGATATAAGAGATTAGTTATTAAGTAATCGGATATAAGAGATGAGATATAAAGTAATCGGATATAAGAGATCAGATATAAAGTAATCGGATATAAGAGATCAGATATAAAGTAATCGGATATAAGAGATCAGATATAAAGTAATCGGATATAAGAGATCGGATATAAAGTAATCGGATATAAGAGATCAGATATATATAGGAATCGGATATAAGAGATCAGATATATAGGAATCGGATATAAGAGATTAGTTATTAAGTAATCGGATATAAGAGATGAGATATAAAGTAATCGGATATAAGAGATCAGATATAAAGTAATCGGATATAAGAGATCAGATATAAAGTAATCGGATATAAGAGATCAGATATATAGGAATCGGATATAAGAGATCAGATATAAAGAAACTGGATAGAACGGTTCGAATGTAATGGAACAGGACAGTATGGATTTGATTTTACCAGGATCAGCAGATCCTTGCAACTAAGGTACACTACTCTAACAGCCGAACTCAACCAATGAGTTGTGCATGCAGCACTGGTTCGACCAAGGGACAAATCGAGTCTCGCAGTCCTAAACCATATAATTTCCCCTTCCACCCAGTCCCGACGGTAGAGCCCTGAATGAAGCAAGTCTAGATTTTCCACAACAGCTGAATCTCTCTGGGGCTCCTTTTCAATTTTAATGTAGCTGCCTGTTTCTCTTAAACAGAGAGGCAAAGCGTTGACCCAGGGCAAAACATGCAGAGACAAAGTATCTCTCAAACGCCTACGTAATCTGAAAACATGCAAAAACTGCGCATTAACCGAAACATCTTGAAAACTGGGTCGTGTCTCCTTGCCTTTGTTTTCCATTTATTACTTCGCAGACGTCAACCCGGCAGCTACAATGGCGGCGACGCTAGACAAACATGGCCGCGGATAGCGCCTCCCACGCATCTGCTGGAGACATAACGCAGTCACTCATTTCTGTGATAGGTGGAGCCACTTGTGCAAGGATGAATACCAGCTCGGGTAGATACGGGCCCCTTGGGAGTAATGCGTTGCATATGTAATAAAACATGCATGTATTTACATTGTCTGAACGCTGCTTGGTACGTTGTTGCAAGACACAGCTCTGGGTTGCAAGTTTTTTAATTTGATTAATTTCTAGCTTAGGGCTGTCACACATTCAGGATTTTTACTGCCGTCCTTGATAGGACCATTCCCGATTAAAATTTGTCAAAAGTCTGATCAATATCCTGTGATTCGACGCGGGAAATTCACGACAACAATCAGATGTTGTTCAGGAAGCGTCCCGAACCAGCCGTTTCCAGCCGAAATCGTCCCAATTCTCCTGTTCTCAATCCGAATTTGATCCGATTTTTATCTTCCGCTATGTAAAAAACGACCGAATCTGTCCCGACAGCGTGCCGATTCTCCCGAATGCGATCCGTCGGATATAAGACAGTGACCGGACAGTGAACCGACAAATACGGTTCGCATTCGGCAAGAACTGGACTCAATCGACAATAAACGGCAATGAACAATTTCTCCAAATCACACCCGTTCATCACGACAGCGTCCCGATCCACAGGACACCGCCCAGACTACACGGGACATTGTAACGATTTTGATCCGATACAACAGAATCTGCCACGACATAGTCACGATTGTCATCCGACTAGACAAAATCGGCCGAGTTTCACACGACGCACCACACTGTCGGGAGTGCTTGGCCGCCTCTCTGGACCTTTGCCGATCCGTAGGACTCTGTTACGAACGTATAACTGCGTTCAGACAATGATAGGACGTTCCAGATCATTGAGGATGGTAATTCGACTTTTTCACTTTTCGTGTCGTAGCGCTGTCTGATCTCAAACGGGAGCCCTAATCGGCACTGTGTGAACACAGCAATATTCCAGCTTTATGACAACAGTCTGTAAATAATCGAGTTTGGTCCAGAAAATCCAGTGATTGATATCATGGACATCAGTCACGTGATTGGGATAGGATGACGTGCATCAACCAAGTCAGCAAGCCTGACCACCCGAGTCGTCTTTTACGACAAGCATAGTCGCCTCCTACGACAAGCGTGGGTTGTTGAAGACCTATTATAACCCGGATATTCACGGGTCTGCTTGTTTCAGGGTCTGTATGACAGACTAGGTGGTAATGTTCCACTGAATGATGCTTCAACGTATCAGTGAGGGGTCGAGGCATCGATCGGACACAGCTGGACACCGGCTAACACAAGGCTAATTGGCAAGAAGGAAATTCTGTTGAAGCGGAGATGTTGGTGTTCATTTCCAGCAAGGTGCAATTAACGCCATCGAAATCAAAGACAGCATTCTGACAACACAGGGCGGTCATCACCCCGTCTCGCTTGATCTTGATGGTTCGTGCTGCTTTGTTAAAAAAAACACCAAACATTAGTGCGGGTGGCGGGTGCAGGGTACGGATGGCCGTGATGTAAGGTGCAGGGTACGGGTGGCCGTGATGTAAGGTGCAGGGTACGGGTGGCCGTGATGTAAGGTGCAGGGTACGGGTGGCCGTGATGTAAGGTGCAGGGTACGGGGGGGCGTGATATAGGGTGCAGGGTACGGATGGCCGTGATGTAAGGTGCAGGGTACGGGTGGCCGTGATGTAAGGTGCAGGGTACGGGTGGCCGTGATGTAAGGTGCAGGGTACGGGGGGGCGTGATATAGGGTGCAGGGTACGGATGGCCGTGATGTAAGGTGCAGGGTACGGGTGGCCGTGATGTAAGGTGCAGGGTACGGGTGGCCGTGATGTAAGGTGCAGGGTACGGGGGGGCGTGATATAGGGTGCAGGGTACGGATGGCCGTGATGTAAGGTGCAGGGTACGGATGGCCGTGATGTAAGGTGCAGGGTACGGATGGCCGTGATGTAAGGTTCAGGGTACGGGTGGCCGTGATGTAAGGTGCAGGGTACGGATGGCCGTGATGTAGGGTGCAGGGTACCGGTGGCCGTGATGTAAGGTGCAGGGTACGGGGCGCCGTGATGTAAGCTGCAGGGTACGGATGGCTGTGATGTAAGGTGCAGGGTACGGGTGGCCGTGATGTAAGGTGCAGGGTACGGATGGCCGTGATGTAAGGTTCTGGGTACGGATGGCCGTGATGTAAGGTTCTGGGTAAGGATGGCCGTGATGTAAGGTTCTGGGTACGGATGGCCGTGATGTAAGGTGCAGGGTACGGATGGCCATTATGTTGGGCTCAGGGTATGGATGGCCGTGATGTAAGGTTCTGGGTACGGATGGCCGTGATGTAAGGTGCAGGGTACGGATGGCCGTGATGTAGGGCGCAGGGTACGGATGGCCGTGATGTAAGGTTCAGGGTACGGGTGGCCGTGATGTAAGGTGCAGGGTACGGGGGGGGCGTGATATAGGGTGCAGGGTACGGATGGCCGTGATGTAAGGTTCAGGGTACGGGTGGCCGTGATGTAAGGTGCAGGGTACGGGTGGCCGTGATGTAAGCTGCAGGGTACGGGGGGGGGGGCGTGATATTGGGTGCAGGGTACGGATGGCCGTGATGTAAGGTGCAGGGTACGGATGGCCGTGATGTAAGGTGCAGGGTACGGGGGGGCGTGATGTAAGGTTCTGGGTACGGATGGCCGTGATGTAAGGTTCTGGGTAAGGATGGCCGTGATGTAAGGTTCAGGGTACGGATGGCCGTGATGTAAGGTGCAGGGTACGGATGGCCGTGATGTAAGGTGCAGGGTACGGATGGCCGTGATGTAAGGTTCAGGGTACGGGTGGCCGTGATGTAAGGTGCAGGGTACGGATGGCCGTGATGTAGGGTGCAGGGTACGGGTGGCCGTGATGTAAGGTGCAGGGTACGGGGCGCCGTGATGTAAGCTGCAGGGTACGGATGGCTGTGATGTAAGGTGCAGGGTACGGGTGGCCGTGATGTAAGGTGCAGGGTACGGATGGCCGTGATGTAAGGTTCTGGGTACGGATGGCCGTGATGTAAGGTGCAGGGTACGGATGGCCGTGATGTAAGCTGCAGGGTACGGATGGCTGTGATGTAAGGTGCAGGGTACGGGTGGCCGTGATGTAAGGTGCAGGGTACGGATGGCCGTGATGTAAGGTTCTGGGTACGGATGGCCGTGATGTAAGGTTCTGGGTAAGGATGGCCGTGATGTAAGGTTCTGGGTACGGGTGGCCGTGATGTAAGGTTCAGGGTACGGGTGGCCGTGATGTAAGGTGCAGGGTACGGATGGCCGTGATATAGGGTGCAGGGTACGGATGGCCGTGATGTAAGGTGCAGGGTACGGATGGCCGTGATGTAGGGTGCAGGGTACGGGTGGCCGTGATGTAAGGTGCAGGGTACGGGGCGCCGTGATGTAAGCTGCAGGGTACGGATGGCTGTGATGTAAGGTGCAGGGTACGGGTGGCCGTGATGTAAGGTGCAGGGTACGGATGGCCGTGATGTAAGGTTCTGGGTACGGATGGCCGTGATGTAAGGTTCTGGGTACGGATGGCCGTGATGTAAGGTTCTGGGTACGGATGGCCGTGATGTAAGGTTCAGGGTACGGGTGGCCGTGATGTAAGGTGCAGGGTATGGATGGCCGTGATGTAAGGTTCAGGGTACGGATGGCCGTGATGTAAGGTGCAGGGTACGGAT
This sequence comes from Haliotis rufescens, assembly GCF_023055435.1. Taxonomy (NCBI): domain Eukaryota; kingdom Metazoa; phylum Mollusca; class Gastropoda; order Lepetellida; family Haliotidae; genus Haliotis; species Haliotis rufescens. Next base: position 58,502,340 of record NW_025964334.1, read on the forward strand.
GGCCGTGATGTAAGGTTCAGGGTACGGGTGGCCGTGATGTAAGGTTCAGGGTACGGGTGGCCGTGATGTAAGGTGCAGGGTACGGGTGGCTGTGATGTAAGGAGCAGGGTACGGATGGCCGTGATGTAAGGTGCAGGGTACGGATGGCCGTGATGTAAGGCGCAGGGTACGGATGGCCGTGATGTAAGGAGCAGGGTACGGGTGACAGTCAGTGATGTTCACCTGTCTCCAGGCTATGTGTTTGGCCACCGCTTCCACACTGTAAAAAATTACCGTAGATTTCACGGTAGAAATCATGTGAAATAGATACAGAGGTGCACCGTTACTGGTTTAACGGTTCGTAGAATGTTACCTGGTCATTCTAACGGTACAATACCGTCAAGTGCTGCATGATGGGAATGTATCCGGGTCTTCAACGTCGAAGCCGCCATTGTTTAGTTGTCTTCTAGGAAGTTCTTGGAGCATTCATTGTGGCTTTGTAAGTGTATCAAGGTATAATCTGTGTACAAATGATGTCAAACGGTCACAAAACATGCGCTGTATCTTTCTAGCGCTTGTCTGCATCGTTGTCTTTCATATACACCCCTCGCTCTCTTATTGTTACGTTAGGCCCGCTTATTTCCCACCCACGGGGTATCGTAATGTGAACCAGCATGGGGCGTGCAAACACTTTCAAATAAAAATGTATGAGTGTAATCATTGTTCGTTTAGTGCGTCGAAATTAGCAAAGTACGTTTCACATTATAAATTTCACAGAAATTTGCCAAATATTGTATATCCATGTTGCATTGAAACATGCAGCGAAAAATTCGCAACCTACTCTGCTTTCAAATCACATGCACAAAGGAAACATGTGGCTAGGACAGTTACTAACTTAACTGAAGATCGTAGCACATTCAGTGGCGGTCAAATTAATGATAAATCTAATGGAGAGGTACAGACTAGATGCAGTCAAAATGGTCAGGGTAGTGTATCATTACAGTGTGGCAAAAAAGATTGCTCTAAGTTCTTCGAGAGGACCCCCTTGCTTATTGCTCATCTAAAACTGCACATCGAGCGTCATGAGGAAATAGAATGTCCAGTTCAAAGTTGCAAATCTAGATTTGTCAAGAAAACCTCTTTCTCTTCTCATTTGTCACGTAAACATGCAAGTTTGAAAGAGAACTGGTCAGGTTTAAAATGCTGTCCTGATGAATTGCATACAAACGCGAGTCAATCGGAGGGAATAGATCTAGGAACAGATTCTGAAAGCTTAAATGATTTGCATTCACCTGTCCCTATGAATACTGAATTGTCTCAGGAAACTGTCGGCCAAGATGATTTTGATGTTTCAGAAGAAACAAACTCAGAATTTCTGAAGTGCCTGGCCACATTCTACTTAAAACTTCAAAGCAAATATTTATTGCCAGTTTCTCTAATACAAAATATTATAACTGAATTTGAATCTATGCATGAAATCAGTATTAACATCATGACAAAGTGTTTGGGCAGAAAGATGAGGGAAAAGAACATAGACATAGATGTGATAAACAGTGTTATGCATGAAATGTCTGAGACTGATCCATTTTCTTCCTGCAACAATGGGCCTTTGAGGACTGCACATCGTAGAAATTCCTTCTACAGAAACAATTTTGCCCTCAATGAAGCAAAAGAAGTATTCCTTACTGTTGATGACAACGGTAAAACACTGTCATACCAGTTTGTACCTGTTAGTGAATCCATTGCTACACTTTTTCATCATTACAAGCCCCACTTTACATTTCATAGAAATACAGATAGTAATGGTTCTAACAGAAATATCCTGTATGATGTACAAGATGGAAATGTGTTCAGAAGAAATCAACTCTTTGCTAGCTGTGACAAAGTGTTTGAAATAATATTATTTCAAGATGCCTTTGAGGTGGTGAATCCCCTTGGTTCTGCCAAGAAAAAGCATAAGTTGTTAGGGGTTTATTTCAACCTTGCTAATTTTGATGCCAGTCTGAGATCAAATGTTGACCATATGCAATTGGTTCTTCTTTGCAAAGAACGTGACTTGAAACATGTTGGGAAAGATAAAATCTTTGAGGAACTTGTAAATGATCTAAAGAATATTGAATCACATGGCATTACTGTGGGTGAGGAAAACATAAAGGGAGCCCTTGTGGCTATAGTAGGTGATAACCTTGGTTCACATATGATAGGTGGCTTCCTTGAAAGTTTCACAGCTACACACTTCTGCAGGTACTGTGATATTGATCAGGGTCAGTTCAGAGCTTCAGATATCCTTGAAAGAGGTACTTTTCGTACTGTCCAAAGTTACAATGATTCTCTTGCTGCTTTGAATCAGGATGGGGGAAGAGATTCAGTTTGTGGTATCAAGTCCAATAGTATTTTCAATTCTTTAGCCTTCTTTCATGTTGCAAGCCCAGGCTTGCCACCTTGCCTCGGTCATGACTTGTTTGAAGGAGTTGTGTGTTATGATCTTCCTCTGATGTTGCACTACTTCGTTTCCTTGAGCTGGTTTACTTACTTAAAGCTAGGGAGATTAATGGAAAGATTTCTTTTTATTGGATCAGATGCTTTAGACAAGCCACCACCAATTTTCACTAAAAGTGATAAAATAGGTGGTCATGCGGTTCAGAACTGGGTTTTTCTCAGGTTATTGCCACTGATCATTGGTAAATATGTTGATGTACATGATAAAGTGTGGCAACTTTATCTTTGTCTGAAAGAAATAGTTGAGTATGCTTGTTCACCACAAATCAGTTTCGCCCAAGTGGCGTATTTGAATGTGAAGATTGAGGAATATCTGTATGGTAGAAAAACATGTTTTCCAGATGTTCCACTTCGACCAAAACACCATTATCTTGCCCACTATTCAGAGTTAATACTAGAGTTTGGACCGCTAATTCACCTTTGGACTTTGCGGTTTGAAAGTAAACATACTTATTTCAAACAGTGTGCAAAGAAGTTGCACAATTACAAGCATATTTGTAAGACTCTTGCATGTAGACACCAGCTGTTGCAAGCTTTATACTCCTGTGGGTCCTTGTTCCCACCAGAAATTACGTTCAGCGACACTGTTCCATTTGAAGTTAATCTTTTTAGCCCTGACATTCAGTCATGTGTTAAGGGATTAAATTTCAGCAGGATAGACACTCAAATGACTATGAAAGTAAAGTTTAGAGGTCACTGGTATAAACCAGGCACTGTATTCATTCTTGATAAGAACTCAGATGGTTTAGTACTTGGTGAAGTAATGTTTATGCTGTCTAAAGAAAAAACATTGTATTTTGTGCTCAACAGATTTCAGACACTTTGGTTGAGTGATTATGGCCTGTATGCTTTCAAAATCCACTCTGAACATCCTAACTCCCAGGTTTACTGCTATACACCTAGAGAAATATTGGACATCAACCCACTGCCTGTATACATAGTGGACGGTGTGAAATACATCTCTCTTCAGAGAGCAGTCTGCTGTATCTGAGTACATGGATTATGGAACCCAGCAACAAAGGTAACAGTGCTGTAACCTACATTCATTTCACCTTCTCTTGACCATTCAGGGATTGAACATCCTTCACTTCACTGGATTGTCAAAGATAATGACAATGTGGACAGTAATTCACTGTAATGTTTAACTCAATGAAATGAACATTGCCATGCCTTTGTTTGTAACGACAATATACCAAAGAAGCAATAATTTCACCATACTAAAAATTAAAAATGTTAAAGCACTGCAACACTCATTTCATCACATTAAATGTTACAACTATTTTAAAAAAACACTTTAATTTCATATATTTAACTTGCAGGTTGTTTGGGAAGAATGGACTGAAAAACTAAACAGCATGGAGCTTGCTGGAGCTTTTGTGTTTTTTTCATATGTAGAATTTGACAAATTTGTTAGACATATTCTGTCAAGGATACAAGTACTACCAACAAATGTTCTAGCGAAAGTTATTTCTGGTCGCTATCTTTTGATAATTTTTCCAGCAAAACATTTATTCACAGCTGCCTATCATCTGTTGTGTAACAGCTTTCCTGATATCAAGTGCATTGTGTATCATTCACCGTTGCCGGGTTTTATACTTGATGCTGCCTTCAGATTCCAAAACAGGTGCATAAACTGATAATGATTGGTACTAAACCACCACAATACTTACATATTTTGGTCAGAAAACAACTAAAGGAGATTTCCAAAATTTTCATGACAAACACTCAATTATGATCGCCTGTTTAACTTTAAATAACTTTTTCTTAACAAGGGTGTTGCCTGTTAATACTAAGACTAGTATGTTTGATATTTTCTCAGTCAAACATATATCATCATACAGGCTAGATGTTCTTAAAAATATATACGTTCCTATTATTCCTATTACATTCCTATTATTGATTATGGACAGTCATACTCGATCATTGCATCGGATTAGGGAAACGGATCAGTTTTTGATTATAATCGATCATCAGCACATCACTACTTTGTATTGTAATGCATATGTAAATACAGTAAAAACCCTAATTCATTACACCGTACATTTTGATAACTAAATGTGTCAACTCTTAACTTAAACTTTAGTGACACATGTTATATGACAGCAAGTGACTATTTATTAGTCGTCGGTATGTCCGTCTATCCGTCTGTAATAATTATGTCCGGAGCATATATCCTAAACCATAGCTTCACAAAACTTGGTACACTCATTAATCAGGTTGAGTACTCATGGTTCTAGTGCCTTTTGCTTTTCAGATATTTTTAAAGTTTGTACTTTAGTTGTTTCCATGGAAACATGATGAACTCAGGAAATTTGAGAATAGTGTCCTTGTCCGGATCAAACCTCCATGGTAACTTAATTCAGTTTGGAAATTTTAGGGGTACCAAAGTATGCTCAGTTTACTGACATGCCACGTCAGGGGGATATGTCATCATCAGATGACTCTTGTTGTCATTGTCAATGTCATTGTTATTTCAAACCAAAACTAAACTGTCCTTATATGTTTGGCAGTATCTGGTATGGAGGAAATCAAAAGAAAATTGAGGACAACGCTGCCCTCTCTGGATGACCTAGCTGTGAGGGTTTTGTTAGAGAAGCTTGACAGCCTTGGGGTGGAGAATTTGGCGGATCTTGGCCTTCTTCAGTATGAAGACTTGAGTGATGTGTTAAAACCAGTACAGATCAGGAAGCTGTTGAGGCAGGAATGCTGTGCAGGTACATGTACTTTACTTTGACCACTTTTCAAATATGATAATTGTCTATAGTTTTAACAATCCAAGGCCAGCCGATTGAACTGGGCATACGTGTGTGTTCAGGGGAGTTGTTTCTAACATGATATAGTAATTAGTGCTGGAGCAATCAATCGATCAATCTGTGCATGCAAAACGATTATCAACTGCTGTACAGACTAATCGATTATCAAATTAAATATTACCTGATGTACTTTTCATCTAAAAAACATGAAAAAAGCAACTAGAAGATTTTTTTCTCCATTTAGTATTTACAACACGGTACTCGATAGGAAGTGGTTAATGGATTTGTTTGTTTACTGAATCACATGTTATCATGTGCAGTTTTGATGTGTATAAGCATAATAATTAAGTGATTATTAATCGATCTGAGACCACTGATTATCAATCTATAGCACTAATAGTAATTGAAGAAATGTTATTGCATTATATTGTGTGATATTTTTAGGTGAGGTGAGGTGAAATTGGGTTTAACGTCGCGTCCAAGATTATTGCACTTATATAGCGACGTGCATGCACGTGTATGTGTGTGTGTGGCTGCTTGTACTAGTCCGGACTGATGCCGATTTATAGTGCTAGCTCACTGAGATACCATGCCGCAGTTTAACATGAATACCCCACTCAGACACAGTATACTGACTCCGAGCCGACCAGTCCTTGTTTTAGCCCCTCAATGCCGAGCGCCAGACAGGGTAACAACAAGTACAATCTTTTAACGTCTTTTTGTATGACGCGGCCCGGGATCGAACCCTGGACCTTCCGATCTCCGGGCGGACGCTCTACCACAAGACCACGGATATTTTTAGGGGACTGCACAGAATATATCTTTGCCCTTAACTATTCGATTAGCAGTGCTTTGGGGATAAAATAGTTTCACGAAGCTACAAAAGTTCAAGAACAAGATTGGTTTTCTTTCTTGACAATTATTAGTAACAAACCTTTTTTATTGTACATACAGACGCTTCAACAGCTTCAACAAGTGGCCAAGCATCATCACAGAGTTCTTGTCCTACAAGCCCAGAATCTGTGGGATCAGTCATTACTCCACGTCCTATCCATATTTTCCGTGACTCATGTAATCAGAATCCAAACTGGGCAATGACTCTGCAGTTGCCATGGGAGGAACTGCCTGACATAGTGACACTACTTGAGCAAGGGAAGCGGCTCCCACAACCCCTTAGATACACTCTAGTGAGATCTGTGACTGATAGAGTGCGGACCAAGACACACAAAGCTACAAAGCGCCAGTTTGGTATAATAGCCCAACGTATGGTGTCAAAGTACCCATCTTCTCTTCAAGATAAAATTGACAACCTTATAATTGGCACTGGGTATGATTCCATTCAGGCACAACTAGTTTCCAGAAATGAAAACCTGAACAGGCCAAAGGACTCAGCTCTTACCTTGAGGAGAAGATCTGCCTCCAGTGAAGGAGAAGATGACAAGGTTTCTAAAGTGCCACCTAAGAGAAAAATGGCAACCGATTCGTATGGATGTGTGAATTGGGAACCTGTTGTGAATGACGATCAACTTCCTGATCTTGAGGATAAAAAGAAGAAACTCCAAGACCTACACAAATGTGACCCCAAGGATTATGATTGGAGCAGGATAGAAACATTAATGAAGGAAACGTTTCCTTTACAGAGACATTGTATTAACTACTCTGTTTTGGATGAAACTCTAACAAAGGATTGGCCATTTTTGGGAGATCAAAGGGGACTCCTATGTCATTTTGAAAGCTTGATTGGTTTTCATGCGAGAACCATGTTGGAACAGGCATATGACCGCAAAGTGCGCACACTAAACAGATACTTTCAGAGCGATGGTTGCGCAATCAGAGAAGCTGCAAATGAACTCTTTGCCAAGGCAAAGGAACAGTCAGAGCAGGATAATGTCAAGGCTTACTTACCTGTGGTGATTCTGTGCCTAATGAAGTTCTTCAGTGAGAAAGAAGAGAGTCTCTTTCTTGTTGTTGATGTAAGTTAACGATTTAGGGGAACCTCCATTTAGGAAAAAGTAGGAATATTTATCTGGCTAGTGTATGAATAGTGGCCTGCTTCAATCATTTCACTGAAACAATTGTAATTTATCTGTTCTTGGGACAGGACATTGTTGTGTGCAGGTCTTGATATTGATACATTTACTAGCCTTTTAAATCATTAAAGCAAACAGATCTATCTATGCCTTTTCAGGCCCCAAGTCTGCAGCAAATGTCGTTAAAAGTCCCCAGTTTGCAGCTTAAAAATCTCCATATAGGTTTGAAGAAAACAGTAGATCTACCTCAAAAGTTTTAAAATGGTGAATTCTTAAAATCCCAATTTTGATATAACATAACCCAGTTGTTTCCTACTTAATCTGCCATGGGCACTTAGTCAAAATTCCTGGCAAATATACTTCACAAAGTAATAAACATTTTAACAAATTTATTTAATCCACAGGCTACGAAGACTTCGACTGAGGTTGAAGAGGAGAACAGCATCAACTGGCCACGGATGGTGTTTCTTGGTAAAGTTGTGAAATCATTGCTTTTTTAACTGCCAGTGCTGTAAAACCTCCAAATTATCAGCTAATGCATTACCAGTGACTTAAATCTTAAAAAGCAAAATCATACTCCTCTCCTGTCCACTGAAACTCAGCACACACCAATGTTTTTTTAAGGGATTTTGATCGATTTTAAATATTATTGCCATGGTGGCCAGATTGATAAGCCACTTGGGGCCATTTGTCAGATCTTTTTGCAATGATTGGGCTGAAAATTGGTCTGTGAGTAGCTGGTAACTGTACCTAGTAACAAGACATTAGACTGGTTTTGTGAAATTTTGAAATTTGACCTTGATTTGACCTCGTAACTCAAACCACGCCAGTAATGTTATGTTAATATCATCTTCTCCAAAGACAGCCAAACTGAATATGACACATTTAAGATAGTTTAGTTTCTTGCAATTTATAAATTTACAATGTCGAAACTGTTAACATATTTTCAGTTTTATAATCATTTGCCTTAGCCATTGCCCAAATTTAACCAGATGTAACCTAGGTGAGCTGTTTTTCCAAGTTTTTCCTTGCAGTGATTGGTGGACAGTAAAGTACTTTTTTAGTCTAAATTAACTTGTCAACTCTTGTTCACAGGTGATTCATACCTAAATGCTGAGCAGTTTATGGTTCTAGTTGACGGAAGAGTTCTGGTGAAAAGAATGACCAGCTTCATCTCCAGCCTTGCTGTTTTGTTTGGGTCTTATTATGTTTTCAACATTCAGTATCCAGCAAGTGCTGTTGCAACGCTTGAGTTCATGCAGAGGTAAGCTAAATGTCAAGTCAGTAGATTATTTATCTCACCTCATATTCATCTTATGCTCAAATATTAATTGAGAGTAACTTTTTTCTTAAATTCCTTGTTTTAGTCTTTACCAGGATATGAACAATATTTAGAATGACACTGGGAAAGGATTGACACTTGGAGCAGGCTCAGCTGCCACAGAAAACTATTAAACACTGTAATGGTTCGCTCTCATCATGACTATACAATCACTGTGGACTGCAACCAATTTTTTTTGTATTTGTTCATGGTGTCCAGATTCAGTTTTCACATGGTTGCCAAGTTGGTCATATTAATGTCATTGGGGCCATATGAGATACAAGTTTATTGATTTTCAGAATATCCTTATAGCAGTATGTGTGTAGCCTTTATCATCATTTTAATTTGACACTGCCCAAACTGAATCAGATTATATGTAATTCAGATCAGCTGCAGTGCTCTTGGTACTATTTTTGTTATAGGAACATATTTCCTCTGTCCATGTTTCCTTCTTTCAATCCATCAAATTCTCAGTGGTGACAAGTTTTCTCAAAAACTAATGTAGTTATTCTACGCGCTCCTATGTTTAGTTAATAATAAATTCACTGTTATTAACTAGTTTATAAATATAAAAAATCCAAAGTGTTTGATAATAACTGCAGAGAGTTTAACTCAAAATACAAAAGTGCAGTGTTACTTCTAAATGTGGACAGCTGAACACAAAATGCAAAACTGCAATATTTGTTTCAGGTGCTTCTTTGAAATAAACCCCGACAAGGGATCCAAGGCAAACAAAAAGAAGAAGACTTCAGCAGTCAACCCCAGGGTGCTGAAACTAATCCACCAACTATCCAGTTTCGAATGGACTAATGGACTAATTCCTAGCTGTTAACTTGCTACTGACAGTTGTGAATTACTTTCAAACGAAAGCAGATGTTAGTTTGCTGTTCTTTGGTTTTTTTTGTCTGTGAATAGTTTCACCACCATTCTGTCTTTTGTATTTGAAGCTTTCTGACAGAGTACACTTCCCTTGTAAAGAGAGTTGTTAAAGACAGTTGTGAATTACTTTCAAACGAAAGCAGATGTTAGTTTGCTGTTCTTTGGTTTTTTTTGTCTGTGAATAGTTTCACCACCATTCTGTCTTTTGTATTTGAAGCTTTCTGACAGAGTACACTTCCCTTGTAAAGAGAGTTGTTAAAGACAGTTGTGAATAACTTTCAAACGAAAGCAGATGTTAGTTTGCTGTTCTTTGGTTTTTTTTGTCTGTGAATAGTTTCACCACCATTCTGTCTTTTGTATTTGAAGCTTTCTGACAGAGTACACTTCCCTTGTAAAGAGAGTTGGTAAAGACAGTTGTGAATTACTTTCAAACGAAAGCAGATGTTAGTTTGCTGTTCTTTGGTTTTTTTTGTCTGTGAATAGTTTCACCACCATTCTGTCTTTTGTATTTGAAGCTTTCTGACAGAGTACACTTCCCTTGTAAAGAGAGTTGTTAAAGACAGTTGTGAATTACTTTCAAACGAAAGCAGATGTTAGTTTGCTGTTCTTTGGGTTTTTTTTGTCTGTGAATAGTTTCACCACCATTCTGTCTTTTGTATTTGAAGCTTTCTGACAGAGTACACTTCCCTTGTAAAGAGAGTTGTTAAAGACAGTTGTGAATTACTTTCAAACGAAAGCAGATGTTAGTTTGCTGTTCTTTGGGTTTTTTTGTCTGTGAATAGTTTCACCACCATTCTGTCTTTTGTATTTGAAGCTTTCTGACAGAGTACACTTCCCTTGTAAAGAGAGTTGTTAAAGACAGTTGTGAATTACTTTCAAACGAAAGCAGATGTTAGTTTGCTGTTCTTTGGTTTTTTTTGTCTGTGAATAGTTTCACCACCATTCTGTCTTTTGTATTTGAAGCTTTCTGACAGAGTACACTTCCCTTGTAAAGAGAGTTGTTAAAGACAGTTGTGAATTACTTTCAAACGAAAGCAGATGTTAGTTTGCTGTTCTTTGGTTTTTTTTGTCTGTGAATAGTTTCACCACCATTCTGTCTTTTGTATTTGAAGCTTTCTGACAGAGTACACTTCCCTTGTAAAGAGAGTTGTTAAAGACAGTTGTGAATTACTTTCAAACGAAAGCAGATGTTAGTTTGCTGTTCTTTGGGTTTTTTTTGTCTGTGAATAGTTTCACCACCATTCTGTCTTTTGTATTTGAAGCTTTCTGACAGAGTACACTTCCCTTGTAAAGAGAGTTGTTAAAGACAGTTGTGAATTACTTTCAAACGAAAGCAGATGTTAGTTTGCTGTTCTTTGGGTTTTTTTTGTCTGTGAATAGTTTCACCACCATTCTGTCTTTTGTATTTGAAGCTTTCTGACAGAGTACACTTCCCTTGTAAAGAGAGTTGTTAAAGACAGTTGTGAATTACTTTCAAACGAAAGCAGATGTTAGTTTGCTGTACTTTTTTTTTCATCTGTGAAGGGTTTCACCACCATTCTAGAATTAGCCAAATGTTACTTTTCTTTTGTATTTGAAGGTGTCTAACAGCGTACACTCCTCTTGTAAAGAGTTGCTTGTTCATGACAGTTGTAAATTACATTTGAATGAAAGCAGATGTCAGTTTGCTGTACTTTTTTCATCTGTGAACAGTTTCACCACCATTCTAGAATTAGCCAAATGTTGCTTGTCTTTTGTATTTGAAGGTGTCTAACAGCGTACACTCCTATGACAGTTGTGAATTACATTTTAATGAAAGCAGATGTCAGTTTGCTGTACTTTTTTCATCTGTGAAGGGTTTCACCACCATTCTAGAATTAGCCAAATGTTACTTTTCTTTTGTATTTGAAGGTGTCTAACAGCGTACACTCCTCTTGTAAAGAGTTGCTTGTTCATGACAGTTGTAAATTACATTTTAATGAAAGCAGATGTTAGTTTGCTGTACTTTTTTTCATCTGTGAACAGTTTCACCACCATTCATCTTTTGTATTTGAAGCTGACTTACAGTGTATACAGTCAATTATTACCGAGTTGTTTATTAATTTCTGCTGAAAGAATTGGTTTGCTAGGATATTTTTTATGTGGATGGTTTCAGCTTTATTCTAAAATAAGAAAGATGAATAAGTGTGTATCCCAAACTGAAAAGTGTATAAGATAAGTCTGTTATCAGCAGTAAATTGTGTGTTCAGATTGTGTTTCACCCGCCATAAAATATTGGTTTGGGGATCAGACAAATACAACTAACACTGTAATAGAGCTGCAAAAATGTAAGTTGCATAATTTTCAATATGCACAATGTTTTGTAGTTAAGAAGAATGACTAGCCTTTAATTTCTGTACCTTGTACAACATATGTATTATCATATGAGACATTAAAGATTATCATTTTGTTCAGTTAGTTTCTTGTTTTTGTTTTAGGACATTGCTTGCTGAATCAGACTATGAATTCGTAAAGCTTCTGCTTATTATTTCTGTAAGCATGCAATTGTTGCATGATCATGGTTAAATGGTTATTGCTTAATTTTTGCTATTTACTTTATGATTATGATAACATTGAAGATACATTGTAAACTGTATATAAACCCTCCTGTGGGGTTCAAACTTAGGTTGGTGCAAGAACCAAGCTTTCACAGCTTTGCTACTGTATTGCAGTGACCTTATTTAAACTGTCAAATGAAATTTTGATGGTCAAAAAGGGTATAAAACCCAACAGTTATTATACCGTTAACAATTACGGATACCACCGTCAAAAGAACGGTAATGTACTGTTTGTATACTACGGTATACCGTTGGACTAACGGTAAATGTTTGGCAACCCAGCTGCCAGTCATTCTACCGTAAAAATAACGGGAATATTTTTACAGTGCAAACATGCTTTTTTAAGTGAAATGAGAAGTGGAAAAGTTTATTTTTGTGTTCAAAACACTTTTATTTTTCAGGATATCCAACACAAAATATGTTTCCAGGTTCCTACAAAATTTTCACCCACACCCTCCCCTACCCTTATATTAAATTGTCGGTCGCTTCCGGTTTCAGAGAACACGAAATGCAGGCTCAATGACGGGCGACCATGTCACTGACCGATTACATGCCCGTCTTTCTGAGAGGACGCATTGACCCTTCGTCCACTCAATCTCTCCTGCTGAAAGTATGCCAGTCGCCCCCGGCGGGTTGTCAATGGGGTCAGCGCCTCTGCGCGTTGTCCACGTGTGGAGTTCGGCTGTCTGTTCACCCGGTCTTCAGCTGCAAACAATCGGCCGTAACTTCTCGTAATCCCCGATAAGTTGAACCAACTCACGAAACGCGTGTGAGACAATTTGGCGGCGCGCAGAATTTGGGCAAACGTATTTGTGGCGAGGTTTACGCATGTTGTGCACGTGCAGGTCATGACGATGATATTGACAACGCTCCCGTGTTGCTCATAAGACTAAGGTCTGAACATAATCGAGTCTGGGCCAGATAGTCCAGTGATTTACATCATGAGCATCGATCCACGCAATTGGGATCGATGACAAGCATCAACCAAGTCAGCGAGCCTGACCACCCAATCCCGTTAGTCGCCTCTTAAAAGCATAGTCGCTTTTTACAGCCAGCATGGGCTGCTGAAGACTCTCTGAAAGTGGTTTGATAGAAGTTAATTACAAACAAATAAACATGTCAAAGGTAAGTAGAAGCATGGCCAAATCATACATTCCCAGGGTAGAGAATTGGCCAATAATGTCGTAAATTACATGGAGAAAGAATGTAAAATAAATCTCAAGCATTGTCAAAACCTAGCATTGCCACTGGTCAGTCTGCATCAAGGTAAAAGCGCTTCAGAGCAGAAGGTATCGCTCGTGACAAAGGAGTGAATCGCGAAATCGTCCAGTGATCAAATCCCAACTTGACGATAAGGACCAGTGCGGTTCGACAATTTATACACAATTCGTATGTAGTGCGAAAACAACTGCCAACTTTAGACAGTATCTGTGACATGATCAAAACTGATTTGATTTCTAGGGTTCTAGAGAAGCTTATAGTTATGTCTAAGCGATATCCAGCAAGTAATACTACGTTTACAGTATGCTGAAACCCCATAAACAATTAACATGGGATCAATTAAGGAGTGTGTCATTGTGTCAACTATCACCACGTCAAGGTCTCAACCTTCACAATCATTTGATGAATGGCATGACACGATTCATTATTGCTCCCTGGGGTAAATAAAAGTGTTCCATTTTTACAGCAAATAAAATCCCTTAATTGTCAGGTACCTCACATCAGCACGAATTATTATGTGCTATTGAACTCGCCACTAGAACTCCTTGTTAGCCGAGACAGGACACGCATATATCCATCGTTCTACTTGTCGCGGACCACCCGCTACCCCTTTCCTAACAATGGTACGCGCCAGTGGGTTGGCCTCATACATAGTCAGTCATGCGGGGTTAATCGTCAGGTCACAACTCAACTTATCAGCTTATTACCGGTTGTTATACTCACAAGTGACCATTATTGTCATGACATATATAACGGCGAATACTAATATATAAGAGCCATATATATTGTCGTGTTTGCGTAATAGTGATAGGTGAGAAGGGGTCACATACTATGTTCATGCTGCAGGCGACCCAGCTCGCCGTTCCTTTGCGCTTATATACCAGTAAATCAATCTTCTTTATCCAGAAAAAACAGAACGTGCTGATCATAAATTGACAACCATGGGGATGTGCATTTCGTAATAATAATAGTAGCACATGTCATGTAGTGCGTCCAGCCCTTAATTGACTTGTGAGACACTAAAATGTGTTTTTTGTTTAACGACGCACTCAGCAATATTCCAGCTTTATATGGCGGTCTGTAAATAATCGAGTCTTGACCAGACAATTCAGTGATTGACATCATGAGCATCGATCCACGCAATTGGGATACGATATCATGTATCAACCAAGTCGAGAGCCTGACTACCCGATCCCGTTAGTCGCCTCTTTCGACAAGCATGGGTTACTGAAGACCTATCCTAACCCGGATCACGGTTTACTAAAATGTATACACCTGTAGGATGCATTAAAATAGTAATTTAAAACAGTTTTAATGAGAAATACGTTATGACATTGTTTGCAGGTTTTAAAAAAATAAAAAAATAAAAGCTTCTGAAGGGTTGAAAATAAGGATTTTGAAGTTTAACATCAATATAATCAGTGGTGAAAAAAACAGGAACTCGTTATTGGTCATTAAAAAAAATAATATATATATATACCTCTATATTCTCTACTTACATATGGGGGGTATATATTTTAATTTACTGACGAACAACGAGTTCCTGTGAGAAAAAATCCCGAGGGCAAATAAAACTGCAGTGTGCGGCACGTGTTAACCATGCCTGTCTTCCCCTCGTGCGACGGAGTAGTTGTCACGTGCACGGGGGTAATGAGAAGCGTGCACGGTGGGACATTAACCATCCGTACCGCCGGTGCAGCACGCATGTCGGGTTTTTCACGGAAACTATAGGTCAAAAACGCTCGTGGTGCACGTGCGGTGTACAAACACCCGTGTTGTGAATGAAATCGCTGGGTGTCATGGCTGACTGTTCTACGAGCACTCGTACCGTTTGCCCATTTACAACTGACAGTCGTTTCTTTCCTGAACTTAATTTCTTGCTGATATTTTGCCCAAACCATTTTCAGGTATTATCTACAACTGTTGGAGCGTGTATTGATTGTTTGAGTATATGACACTGATTACTTTAGACACCAGTCAAATATTTTAGGCAAGGTTGCAAACATTCGATCTTCAGAGTTTTTGTTCCTTGTTTAACGCCGCACTCAGCAATGTTCCAGCTATTTGACGGCTGTTCGATCTTCTGGGAAGGAAGGTTATTAAATAACGAAGCCCCTGTTTTACTGAAAAAGTACATGTGCCGATATTGTAGGAAAAAAATAATATGTGTTTTCTTCTTGCAGACACGTGTCCTAAGATAACAGTTCGTTTTTTATGTACATAAAAAATAATGATTGAGCACCTGTTAATGTTTGAAAAGGTAATTGAGCTCCTAAACATTACAAAATTATGCTGGTCTCAACCCCCAAATTCCACCCCCTACCCCCGAAACTGTCATGGTTGCTCCCTCATCGTGAAGGCGTGTCACTTTTTAAACAAAATATTCATGGAGTCCCCCACCACAAAACTCACCCCGAAAGCATTTTGCAGGTGAATATATTTGCCCTGACATTCTTCTCATACCTGTTGACATGCAAGCACAATACCTGCGAGATAAACAACAATACGTGATTTTAATCCCTTCCTACCACAGGCCTTCCTTGTCGCCTCCTCTGTGGCCACCGCGCACATTCTTTCAACATACGTGCGTAAAGTGCGTCGTTCCTGGGCAGGGGCCGGTCTCACAAAGCGACAGTAGCACTACGTCTGTCTTAAGTTCCTGTCTCCCAGACCCATGAGATTAAATTTAAAAACGAATTCAACTCAAGTCTAGAATGATAAAGAAAATCTAGATTACCTCAGCTCCCTGGAACTTATCATTGTCTGGGTTCCTTTGAAATTTACGCTTTATATTAATAATAATGATATTTATAATTCGCCAATCCACACCCTAAAGCATGCTCAAAGGGCTGCATTATTACCCTGGTGAATGGATCAGTGTGTACTCGATTTTCATTGTTATCTCCCTTTGGATATTAAACAACCCAAGCTGCGGTCACATTACCATCTCATCCTACCGGGTACCCATTCACTGCTTGGTGAACATACGCACATTTCGAACAAGGTCACTTGCCTAAGGAGACACCACATGTGCTACATGTGCTTCAGTGTGTGGCAGGACCGAAGACGTAGAAACCCGTACGGTCATCCCTCCAAGTACTCCGCGACCAAAGTAGTCTAACTTCACCTGATTTGTGAGTGAGTTGGTTTGGTTTAACGCCGCTTTTAACAGTTTTCCAGTTATATCACGACGTGTCAGCTTAATGTGGGAGGAAAGCCCGAAGTGATGCAGGTCTCAGACGTTTACCACTTCGGTGAAACCCACGAGCACGGGTATGGTGCTGACAAACCTAGAAACATAATCGGGGCGAACCGGGATTCGAACCCACAATCAGAGGTTTCTGGCGAATCGCGGCGCCTTAGACGACTGCCCCCCCCCCCCCCCCTGATTTGTGACCTGTGCGCTGCACACAGGACCATGTGTCACAAACAAAGGTTTGTCTAGGCGTAAGTCCACGTTAATGTACATGGACCCTGCCTCACCCAACCCTGGTCCTGCGTCAGGTGTGTTTGAGGGAGTGAGTGGGGAGCGAGTTGGGCTTTACCTGCATTTCATCAATATTCCAGCAATATCATGAACGGGGGCACCAAACATGGGTTCACACATTCTCGGGTAGGGAAAAGAAACCGGGCCTATGGCGTGAGGAGCGAACGTTTTAACCACCCCTCCTCCCCGGGTGTGTGGGGTGGGGTGTGTGTTCGGTGGGGGGTGGGGGGTGGGGGGGGGATATTTCAAATATTCCTGATTACTGAAACCTTGTATTTGTAATGATAACGATGCTCAGAGCATTTCGGAAAACTCCATCGTCCAGCGTACTACACCCCCGTACTATTATGAATATCATATCACACTGGATAATCGACGCTGCCTGAAAACGTATGTTAGATATCGCGGACGTTGCATGCCTTACAGAAACACCACCCCGTTTGCGATCTATACTACTCATCTTACGAGAGGGATTTTTAATATGCATATCTGATTATCCCTATCAAACGTTGTGTAGTATACAACGCGTACTTATTAATACCAGGAAAACGGAACTAGGAACCAGTGCAAGGACAAGTGGATATTAATGATCTCAATGAGCTTCACTACCCGTGAACATCCGGGGAAGAAAAGGTCTTCAGCAACCCATGCGTGCCATAAAAGGCGACTATGGTTGTCGTAAGAGGCGACTAACGGGATCCCAATTGCGTGGATCGATGCTCATGATGTCAATCACTGGATTGTATGGTTATTTACAGACCGCCGTCATATAGCTGGAATATTGCTGAGTGCGGCGTTAAACAACAAACAAACAAACAAACAAACAGACAATGCGCTTCACATATAGTACCATTATTGTTCATCTTCCCGAGGCAAGAGAGTTCGCTGACTCTAAAAGTCCGGTTTCCATCCTTGCTATGCCGAACTAGGCTGGAACTATTGAGTTTTATTTTGGCTGGACTAACGAGTCTATGCATAGTTCAATCAATATCGTGTAGCGAGGTCGACATCCGGTTCGTCAACTGCCGCGCAGATTTCGGTTGATTGCAGGATTTGTAAAACGTGTACCGCTAACTTGGTCAATAGGAGGGTCATTGAAGGGTCATAACTCGTAAAAGACACTGCATGGTGGTGCTACGATCAAGACCAGAAATTCAAGCCTAGTTCGGCGGGGTGGAAACTGGACTTTTACAGTCAGTTAACTCCCTTGCCTTGGGAAGATGTTACTGTTACGCTACAGTAAGTTGACAATTTGCTTTGATGTGCTGAAAAAGTTTTTTTGTACTATTCTCGTTGCTAAATGGCTGCAGAAATTGCAATTGCAATAAATGTTAGCTCACGCATTCACACATGGAACACACCCTTGAATCCCGCATACCATCCAGTAAGTCTCATTGCTCACCCCTGAATCCCGCATACTGAGCATTGAGAAAAGCATTGAGAAAAATGTGCGTTTGAAAAAGTACAATGTGTAAAGGACACTTCTTACGAACACCATTACTTTTTATTAAAATGTTGAATCTGCGTACCAAATTCAATGATATTTGCGTCCCGCATACCAGACCGATGAATCCCGAATGCCCCCTAAATAGACCCGAAACCCGCGTACCAAGAGAGGGTTTGGCAGCCTCACATGTTGGATTCGAAATTCGAAAGGGCCTTTAGCGTGACGAGCGATAACCACAAGGCTAGCCCACCGCCCGTATATACGGGGTGGTTGGGTAGCCTAGTGGGTAAAGAGTTCGCTCGTCACGCCGAGGATCCGACATGGGTACAATGTGTGAAGCGCATTTCTTGTGTCCCCTGCCGTGATATTGCTGGAATATTGCTAAAAGCGGCATAAAGCCAAAATCCACTCACTCACTATACATATCAGGAGCTGTGGGGTAGCCAGGTGGTTAAAGCGTTCGTTCGTCACGCCGAAGACCCGGGTTCGATTCCTCACATGTGTACCAAGAGTGAAGCCCATTTCTGGTGTCGCGGTGATATTGCTGGAATATTGCTAAAAGCGGCGTCACACCAGACTCACTCACTCACTCACTCACAATACACATCGGCTTTGTCCCCAGTTTTCTAAGGACGCAGTTCTCCCACGGGGCCCGTGCCTTTCCCAGGCATTATAAACATATTACAATTTACAACTGAATACGATATTGCGGATCTCGATGGGGGGTCTTGCTCAGACCTTTAACCTGACCTACGCACGTGGTGACCTTGCCGTCCAGGCATATAAAAAGGGCGTTTAGTCCCCACTCAGTCGAGCGTCACGGGCGTGTACACTGTATGGAGTTTCACAAAGAGACATTCTCCGTGCAGTACAATTCGTTCACATCTAGCACGAATTGATTGATTTTTTAAAGGGGGTTAAATCAGGTAGGGACGTCTACAAAGATCTGTCAAACGAACAGGTGTTGAGTATAGTGAGAATGTAGGCCAAGCATGTCAGACATGGTAGCAGACACACGTGTGCACATAAATGCCAGAACAACTCCTTGAATGAGTCGTGATGTTTGGAATATATACACTAAGTAGTTCGTATCGATATTAGTAGCTGTTGAAGTTGTAGAGGTAGTAGTAGAAGTCGTGGTCGTAGTAGTAGTAGTAGTAGTAGTAGTAGTAGTAGTCGTAATAGTAGTAGTCGTGGTAGTCGTAGTCGTTTTAGTGGTCGTAGTAGTAGTAGTCGTTATAGCAGTGGTAGTCGTGGTCGTAGTAGTAGTAGTGGTATTAGTAGCAGTAGTTGTGGTAGTCGTAGTAGTCGTAGTACTAGTTGTAGTCGTCGTCGTAGTAGTAGTAGTTGCCTTGCTCCAAGATGTTTGAACACACATGCATGTGCTTGACACGAAATTATACTAGTCAGGATCCAAATTAGTTGCTGCGGTAGTTGAGTTAGAAATAGTCGAAATAGTAGAAATAGGCAGATGCAGCAGTAGTAGCAGTAGTAGTAGCAGTAGTAGTAGTAGTAGTAGTAGTAGTTGACCGGGTTAGAATAGGTCTTCAGCAACCCATGTTTCCCGTAACAGGCGACTGTGCTTGTAAGATCGTGTGGTCAGACTCGCTGACTTGGTTGATGCATGTTATCGTATCCCAATTGATCGATGCTCATGATGTCAGTCACTGGATTGTCTGGTCCAATCTCGATTATTTACAGACCGCTGTCATGTAGCTGGAATATTGCTGAATGCGGCGTTAAACAACAAACAAAGAAACAAACAAATCATGTTGCTCATGCTGTCACCCACATGTCTGTCTGATTTCGTCCAGCTGGTGGAACTTGAGTGGGCCCGTGCGGCGTAAAACTAATTATACTCACAGGGGCCGTCAACATATATCAGTTCAATTTCTTCCTACAGACAGAGCCGTTTGTAAAACACTTAACATGTGAGCACGTTCATCAGGTGAGGTTAAATGGGGTTCAACGTCGCGTTCAAGATTATTGCACTTATATAGCGACGTGCATGCACGTGTATGTGAGCTGCTTGCACGAGTCCGGCCTAATGTCGGTTTCACAGTGCTAGCCCACTGAGATGCCATGCAGCAGTTTAACACGGGTACCCCACTCAGACACACTGATGGACTCCCTGCCGACCAGTCCTTGTTTTAGCCCCTTAATGCTGAGAACCAGACAGGGTAACCAGTACCATCTTTTAACGTCTTTTGGTATGACATGGCAAGGGATCGAACCCCCGACCTTCCGCTCTCCGGGCAGACGCTCTATTTACTAAACAAAATTACTGTCGGAAATGCTAGAAAACTGCTTTTTGCCTGTTAAAATCGGATATACTTTTGCACAGACTGTTGTTATTGAAATATCGAATAACTACCGATCGCCCTACCTGTGGTTTGAAGTATTTCAGTCACAAGGAGTCCTGTCGACAAGTTTACAGGAGACAAATTCGAACGTCAACAGGAAGTCCAATGATGGCAGTCTGAAACGGACTATAGAAATATGCGCACGTGACTCCGTTACAATGATAATAATGTAGTCTTCATAAAACATCTACTCCACACACAAAAATCATTTTGAGAAAATTCTAGATGTGCATCTTCTAAAATGCGTTTTTTTGTTAACATTGCTCCGATGCATGGTACATTACACTTGCATAGCCATAACCAAGGTACACGACATGGAATCTGTACTTGGAAATGCATACAAGTTCTTCACACTTTAGAGAGATAGAGGGAAACCATTTATTAATTTTAGATAGGGTGAATTACTGAACCGCCCAAGCTATGGTGTTTTCAGTTCATACCATCAAGTCTACGGTATATGATAAGAAAAAACAAACCAGGTATAGGGGTGGTCTCAAAAACAAAACTGGGGCGTAAAAGGATATAAGACAGCTTTGATTCAGGGTGATTAGGCGTATAGTGTACAAGCTTTATGAGCAGAAGGTAACCCTGACTTGGAGTAGAATTTGGAAGGAATTAAAGATGCAATGAATGTTTCCCGGACTGCACTATTGGTCTCCAAGAGATGGGATTTAGATACACTGCGCGTGGCGATGACCGAGCACTTTTCAGGTGAAAATATTCCATCCTGTCTATGAGGTCACATTATCTCCGGACC
The DNA here is from genome assembly GCF_023055435.1 of Haliotis rufescens. Taxonomy (NCBI): domain Eukaryota; kingdom Metazoa; phylum Mollusca; class Gastropoda; order Lepetellida; family Haliotidae; genus Haliotis; species Haliotis rufescens. The sequence goes on from NW_025964334.1 coordinate 58,523,652, forward strand.
ATTCACAACTATCAGGGCGTCCAGATAATTTACCTTGATGAATCATTCCACTGACTACATGTGGCTATTGGCAGATGGACAAAAAGCACCCATGGTACCATCAGGTAAAGGTAATCGTGTCATTGTTTTGCACACTGCAACCCATGATATGGGACTTGTTGATGGATGTTTTCGAGGCGAAAAAGAAAACTGGTGATTTTCATAAGGAAATAGGAGGTGATGTGTTCAAAGACTGGTGGGGGGTGGGGGGGGGATATTTCAAATATTCCTGATTACTGAAACCTTGTATTTGTAATGATAACGATGCTCAGAGCATTTCGGAAAACTCCATCGTCCAGCGTACTACACCCCCGTACTATTATGAATATCATATCACACTGGATAATCGACGCTGCCTGAAAACGTATGTTAGATATCGCGGACGTTGCATGCCTTACAGAAACACCACCCCGTTTGCGATCTATACTACTCATCTTACGAGAGGGATTTTTAATATGCATATCTGATTATCCCTATCAAACGTTGTGTAGTATACAACGCGTACTTATTAATACCAGGAAAACGGAACTAGGAACCAGTGCAAGGACAAGTGGATATTAATGATCTCAATGAGCTTCACTACCCGTGAACATCCGGGGAAGAAAAGGTCTTCAGCAACCCATGCGTGCCATAAAAGGCGACTATGGTTGTCGTAAGAGGCGACTAACGGGATCCCAATTGCGTGGATCGATGCTCATGATGTCAATCACTGGATTGTATGGTTATTTACAGACCGCCGTCATATAGCTGGAATATTGCTGAGTGCGGCGTTAAACAACAAACAAACAAACAAACAAACAGACAATGCGCTTCACATATAGTACCATTATTGTTCATCTTCCCGAGGCAAGGGAGTTCGCTGACTCTAAAAGTCCGGTTTCCATCCTTGCTATGCCGAACTAGGCTGGAACTATTGAGTTTTATTTTGGCTGGACTAACGAGTCTATGCATAGTTCAATCAATATCGTGTAGCGAGGTCGACATCCGGTTCGTCAACTGCCGCGCAGATTTCGGTTGATTGCAGGATTTGTAAAACGTGTACCGCTAACTTGGTCAATAGGAGGGTCATTGAAGGGTCATAACTCGTAAAAGACACTGCATGGTGGTGCTACGATCAAGACCAGAAATTCAAGCCTAGTTCGGCGGGGTGGAAACTGGACTTTTACAGTCAGTTAACTCCCTTGCCTTGGGAAGATGTTACTGTTACGCTACAGTAAGTTGACAATTTGCTTTGATGTGCTGAAAAAGTTTTTTTGTACTATTCTCGTTGCTAAATGGCTGCAGAAATTGCAATTGCAATAAATGTTAGCTCACGCATTCACACATGGAACACACCCTTGAATCCCGCATACCATCCAGTAAGTCTCATTGCTCACCCCTGAATCCCGCATACTGAGCATTGAGAAAAGCATTGAGAAAAATGTGCGTTTGAAAAAGTACAATGTGTAAAGGACACTTCTTACGAACACCATTACTTTTTATTAAAATGTTGAATCTGCGTACCAAATTCAATGATATTTGCGTCCCGCATACCAGACCGATGAATCCCGAATGCCCCCTAAATAGACCCGAAACCCGCGTACCAAGAGAGGGTTTGGCAGCCTCACATGTTGGATTCGAAATTCGAAAGGGCCTTTAGCGTGACGAGCGATAACCACAAGGCTAGCCCACCGCCCGTATATACGGGGTGGTTGGGTAGCCTAGTGGGTAAAGAGTTCGCTCGTCACGCCGAGGATCCGACATGGGTACAATGTGTGAAGCGCATTTCTTGTGTCCCCTGCCGTGATATTGCTGGAATATTGCTAAAAGCGGCATAAAGCCAAAATCCACTCACTCACTATACATATCAGGAGCTGTGGGGTAGCCAGGTGGTTAAAGCGTTCGTTCGTCACGCCGAAGACCCGGGTTCGATTCCTCACATGTGTACCAAGAGTGAAGCCCATTTCTGGTGTCGCGGTGATATTGCTGGAATATTGCTAAAAGCGGCGTCACACCAGACTCACTCACTCACTCACTCACAATACACATCGGCTTTGTCCCCAGTTTTCTAAGGACGCAGTTCTCCCACGGGGCCCGTGCCTTTCCCAGGCATTATAAACATATTACAATTTACAACTGAATACGATATTGCGGATCTCGATGGGGGGTCTTGCTCAGACCTTTAACCTGACCTACGCACGTGGTGACCTTGCCGTCCAGGCATATAAAAAGGGCGTTTAGTCCCCACTCAGTCGAGCGTCACGGGCGTGTACACTGTATGGAGTTTCACAAAGAGACATTCTCCGTGCAGTACAATTCGTTCACATCTAGCACGAATTGATTGATTTTTTAAAGGGGGTTAAATCAGGTAGGGACGTCTACAAAGATCTGTCAAACGAACAGGTGTTGAGTATAGTGAGAATGTAGGCCAAGCATGTCAGACATGGTAGCAGACACACGTGTGCACATAAATGCCAGAACAACTCCTTGAATGAGTCGTGATGTTTGGAATATATACACTAAGTAGTTCGTATCGATATTAGTAGCTGTTGAAGTTGTAGAGGTAGTAGTAGAAGTCGTGGTCGTAGTAGTAGTAGTAGTAGTAGTAGTAGTAGTAGTCGTAATAGTAGTAGTCGTGGTAGTCGTAGTCGTTTTAGTGGTCGTAGTAGTAGTAGTCGTTATAGCAGTGGTAGTCGTGGTCGTAGTAGTAGTAGTGGTATTAGTAGCAGTAGTTGTGGTAGTCGTAGTAGTCGTAGTACTAGTTGTAGTCGTCGTCGTAGTAGTAGTAGTTGCCTTGCTCCAAGATGTTTGAACACACATGCATGTGCTTGACACGAAATTATACTAGTCAGGATCCAAATTAGTTGCTGCGGTAGTTGAGTTAGAAATAGTCGAAATAGTAGAAATAGGCAGATGCAGCAGTAGTAGCAGTAGTAGTAGCAGTAGTAGTAGTAGTAGTAGTAGTAGTTGACCGGGTTAGAATAGGTCTTCAGCAACCCATGTTTCCCGTAACAGGCGACTGTGCTTGTAAGATCGTGTGGTCAGACTCGCTGACTTGGTTGATGCATGTTATCGTATCCCAATTGATCGATGCTCATGATGTCAGTCACTGGATTGTCTGGTCCAATCTCGATTATTTACAGACCGCTGTCATGTAGCTGGAATATTGCTGAATGCGGCGTTAAACAACAAACAAAGAAACAAACAAATCATGTTGCTCATGCTGTCACCCACATGTCTGTCTGATTTCGTCCAGCTGGTGGAACTTGAGTGGGCCCGTGCGGCGTAAAACTAATTATACTCACAGGGGCCGTCAACATATATCAGTTCAATTTCTTCCTACAGACAGAGCCGTTTGTAAAACACTTAACATGTGAGCACGTTCATCAGGTGAGGTTAAATGGGGTTCAACGTCGCGTTCAAGATTATTGCACTTATATAGCGACGTGCATGCACGTGTATGTGAGCTGCTTGCACGAGTCCGGCCTAATGTCGGTTTCACAGTGCTAGCCCACTGAGATGCCATGCAGCAGTTTAACACGGGTACCCCACTCAGACACACTGATGGACTCCCTGCCGACCAGTCCTTGTTTTAGCCCCTTAATGCTGAGAACCAGACAGGGTAACCAGTACCATCTTTTAACGTCTTTTGGTATGACATGGCAAGGGATCGAACCCCCGACCTTCCGCTCTCCGGGCAGACGCTCTATTTACTAAACAAAATTACTGTCGGAAATGCTAGAAAACTGCTTTTTGCCTGTTAAAATCGGATATACTTTTGCACAGACTGTTGTTATTGAAATATCGAATAACTACCGATCGCCCTACCTGTGGTTTGAAGTATTTCAGTCACAAGGAGTCCTGTCGACAAGTTTACAGGAGACAAATTCGAACGTCAACAGGAAGTCCAATGATGGCAGTCTGAAACGGACTATAGAAATATGCGCACGTGACTCCGTTACAATGATAATAATGTAGTCTTCATAAAACATCTACTCCACACACAAAAATCATTTTGAGAAAATTCTAGATGTGCATCTTCTAAAATGCGTTTTTTTGTTAACATTGCTCCGATGCATGGTACATTACACTTGCATAGCCATAACCAAGGTACACGACATGGAATCTGTACTTGGAAATGCATACAAGTTCTTCACACTTTAGAGAGATAGAGGGAAACCATTTATTAATTTTAGATAGGGTGAATTACTGAACCGCCCAAGCTATGGTGTTTTCAGTTCATACCATCAAGTCTACGGTATATGATAAGAAAAAACAAACCAGGTATAGGGGTGGTCTCAAAAACAAAACTGGGGCGTAAAAGGATATAAGACAGCTTTGATTCAGGGTGATTAGGCGTATAGTGTACAAGCTTTATGAGCAGAAGGTAACCCTGACTTGGAGTAGAATTTGGAAGGAATTAAAGATGCAATGAATGTTTCCCGGACTGCACTATTGGTCTCCAAGAGATGGGATTTAGATACACTGCGCGTGGCGATGACCGAGCACTTTTCAGGTGAAAATATTCCATCCTGTCTATGAGGTCACATTATCTCCGGACCATTCACAACTATCAGGGCGTCCAGATAATTTACCTTGATGAATCATTCCACTGACTACATGTGGCTATTGGCAGATGGACAAAAAGCACCCATGGTACCATCAGGTAAAGGTAATCGTGTCATTGTTTTGCACACTGCAACCCATGATATGGGACTTGTTGATGGATGTTTTCGAGGCGAAAAAGAAAACTGGTGATTTTCATAAGGAAATAGGAGGTGATGTGTTCAAAGACTGGTGGGGGGTGGGGGGGGGATATTTCAAATATTCCTGATTACTGAAACCTTGTATTTGTAATGATAACGATGCTCAGAGCATTTCGGAAAACTCCATCGTCCAGCGTACTACACCCCCGTACTATTATGAATATCATATCACACTGGATAATCGACGCTGCCTGAAAACGTATGTTAGATATCGCGGACGTTGCATGCCTTACAGAAACACCACCCCGTTTGCGATCTATACTACTCATCTTACGAGAGGGATTTTTAATATGCATATCTGATTATCCCTATCAAACGTTGTGTAGTATACAACGCGTACTTATTAATACCAGGAAAACGGAACTAGGAACCAGTGCAAGGACAAGTGGATATTAATGATCTCAATGAGCTTCACTACCCGTGAACATCCGGGGAAGAAAAGGTCTTCAGCAACCCATGCGTGCCATAAAAGGCGACTATGGTTGTCGTAAGAGGCGACTAACGGGATCCCAATTGCGTGGATCGATGCTCATGATGTCAATCACTGGATTGTATGGTTATTTACAGACCGCCGTCATATAGCTGGAATATTGCTGAGTGCGGCGTTAAACAACAAACAAACAAACAAACAAACAGACAATGCGCTTCACATATAGTACCATTATTGTTCATCTTCCCGAGGCAAGGGAGTTCGCTGACTCTAAAAGTCCGGTTTCCATCCTTGCTATGCCGAACTAGGCTGGAACTATTGAGTTTTATTTTGGCTGGACTAACGAGTCTATGCATAGTTCAATCAATATCGTGTAGCGAGGTCGACATCCGGTTCGTCAACTGCCGCGCAGATTTCGGTTGATTGCAGGATTTGTAAAACGTGTACCGCTAACTTGGTCAATAGGAGGGTCATTGAAGGGTCATAACTCGTAAAAGACACTGCATGGTGGTGCTACGATCAAGACCAGAAATTCAAGCCTAGTTCGGCGGGGTGGAAACTGGACTTTTACAGTCAGTTAACTCCCTTGCCTTGGGAAGATGTTACTGTTACGCTACAGTAAGTTGACAATTTGCTTTGATGTGCTGAAAAAGTTTTTTTGTACTATTCTCGTTGCTAAATGGCTGCAGAAATTGCAATTGCAATAAATGTTAGCTCACGCATTCACACATGGAACACACCCTTGAATCCCGCATACCATCCAGTAAGTCTCATTGCTCACCCCTGAATCCCGCATACTGAGCATTGAGAAAAGCATTGAGAAAAATGTGCGTTTGAAAAAGTACAATGTGTAAAGGACACTTCTTACGAACACCATTACTTTTTATTAAAATGTTGAATCTGCGTACCAAATTCAATGATATTTGCGTCCCGCATACCAGACCGATGAATCCCGAATGCCCCCTAAATAGACCCGAAACCCGCGTACCAAGAGAGGGTTTGGCAGCCTCACATGTTGGATTCGAAATTCGAAAGGGCCTTTAGCGTGACGAGCGATAACCACAAGGCTAGCCCACCGCCCGTATATACGGGGTGGTTGGGTAGCCTAGTGGGTAAAGAGTTCGCTCGTCACGCCGAGGATCCGACATGGGTACAATGTGTGAAGCGCATTTCTTGTGTCCCCTGCCGTGATATTGCTGGAATATTGCTAAAAGCGGCATAAAGCCAAAATCCACTCACTCACTATACATATCAGGAGCTGTGGGGTAGCCAGGTGGTTAAAGCGTTCGTTCGTCACGCCGAAGACCCGGGTTCGATTCCTCACATGTGTACCAAGAGTGAAGCCCATTTCTGGTGTCGCGGTGATATTGCTGGAATATTGCTAAAAGCGGCGTCACACCAGACTCACTCACTCACTCACTCACAATACACATCGGCTTTGTCCCCAGTTTTCTAAGGACGCAGTTCTCCCACGGGGCCCGTGCCTTTCCCAGGCATTATAAACATATTACAATTTACAACTGAATACGATATTGCGGATCTCGATGGGGGGTCTTGCTCAGACCTTTAACCTGACCTACGCACGTGGTGACCTTGCCGTCCAGGCATATAAAAAGGGCGTTTAGTCCCCACTCAGTCGAGCGTCACGGGCGTGTACACTGTATGGAGTTTCACAAAGAGACATTCTCCGTGCAGTACAATTCGTTCACATCTAGCACGAATTGATTGATTTTTTAAAGGGGGTTAAATCAGGTAGGGACGTCTACAAAGATCTGTCAAACGAACAGGTGTTGAGTATAGTGAGAATGTAGGCCAAGCATGTCAGACATGGTAGCAGACACACGTGTGCACATAAATGCCAGAACAACTCCTTGAATGAGTCGTGATGTTTGGAATATATACACTAAGTAGTTCGTATCGATATTAGTAGCTGTTGAAGTTGTAGAGGTAGTAGTAGAAGTCGTGGTCGTAGTAGTAGTAGTAGTAGTAGTAGTAGTAGTAGTCGTAATAGTAGTAGTCGTGGTAGTCGTAGTCGTTTTAGTGGTCGTAGTAGTAGTAGTCGTTATAGCAGTGGTAGTCGTGGTCGTAGTAGTAGTAGTGGTATTAGTAGCAGTAGTTGTGGTAGTCGTAGTAGTCGTAGTACTAGTTGTAGTCGTCGTCGTAGTAGTAGTAGTTGCCTTGCTCCAAGATGTTTGAACACACATGCATGTGCTTGACACGAAATTATACTAGTCAGGATCCAAATTAGTTGCTGCGGTAGTTGAGTTAGAAATAGTCGAAATAGTAGAAATAGGCAGATGCAGCAGTAGTAGCAGTAGTAGTAGCAGTAGTAGTAGTAGTAGTAGTAGTAGTTGACCGGGTTAGAATAGGTCTTCAGCAACCCATGTTTCCCGTAACAGGCGACTGTGCTTGTAAGATCGTGTGGTCAGACTCGCTGACTTGGTTGATGCATGTTATCGTATCCCAATTGATCGATGCTCATGATGTCAGTCACTGGATTGTCTGGTCCAATCTCGATTATTTACAGACCGCTGTCATGTAGCTGGAATATTGCTGAATGCGGCGTTAAACAACAAACAAAGAAACAAACAAATCATGTTGCTCATGCTGTCACCCACATGTCTGTCTGATTTCGTCCAGCTGGTGGAACTTGAGTGGGCCCGTGCGGCGTAAAACTAATTATACTCACAGGGGCCGTCAACATATATCAGTTCAATTTCTTCCTACAGACAGAGCCGTTTGTAAAACACTTAACATGTGAGCACGTTCATCAGGTGAGGTTAAATGGGGTTCAACGTCGCGTTCAAGATTATTGCACTTATATAGCGACGTGCATGCACGTGTATGTGAGCTGCTTGCACGAGTCCGGCCTAATGTCGGTTTCACAGTGCTAGCCCACTGAGATGCCATGCAGCAGTTTAACACGGGTACCCCACTCAGACACACTGATGGACTCCCTGCCGACCAGTCCTTGTTTTAGCCCCTTAATGCTGAGAACCAGACAGGGTAACCAGTACCATCTTTTAACGTCTTTTGGTATGACATGGCAAGGGATCGAACCCCCGACCTTCCGCTCTCCGGGCAGACGCTCTATTTACTAAACAAAATTACTGTCGGAAATGCTAGAAAACTGCTTTTTGCCTGTTAAAATCGGATATACTTTTGCACAGACTGTTGTTATTGAAATATCGAATAACTACCGATCGCCCTACCTGTGGTTTGAAGTATTTCAGTCACAAGGAGTCCTGTCGACAAGTTTACAGGAGACAAATTCGAACGTCAACAGGAAGTCCAATGATGGCAGTCTGAAACGGACTATAGAAATATGCGCACGTGACTCCGTTACAATGATAATAATGTAGTCTTCATAAAACATCTACTCCACACACAAAAATCATTTTGAGAAAATTCTAGATGTGCATCTTCTAAAATGCGTTTTTTTGTTAACATTGCTCCGATGCATGGTACATTACACTTGCATAGCCATAACCAAGGTACACGACATGGAATCTGTACTTGGAAATGCATACAAGTTCTTCACACTTTAGAGAGATAGAGGGAAACCATTTATTAATTTTAGATAGGGTGAATTACTGAACCGCCCAAGCTATGGTGTTTTCAGTTCATACCATCAAGTCTACGGTATATGATAAGAAAAAACAAACCAGGTATAGGGGTGGTCTCAAAAACAAAACTGGGGCGTAAAAGGATATAAGACAGCTTTGATTCAGGGTGATTAGGCGTATAGTGTACAAGCTTTATGAGCAGAAGGTAACCCTGACTTGGAGTAGAATTTGGAAGGAATTAAAGATGCAATGAATGTTTCCCGGACTGCACTATTGGTCTCCAAGAGATGGGATTTAGATACACTGCGCGTGGCGATGACCGAGCACTTTTCAGGTGAAAATATTCCATCCTGTCTATGAGGTCACATTATCTCCGGACCATTCACAACTATCAGGGCGTCCAGATAATTTACCTTGATGAATCATTCCACTGACTACATGTGGCTATTGGCAGATGGACAAAAAGCACCCATGGTACCATCAGGTAAAGGTAATCGTGTCATTGTTTTGCACACTGCAACCCATGATATGGGACTTGTTGATGGATGTTTTCGAGGCGAAAAAGAAAACTGGTGATTTTCATAAGGAAATAGGAGGTGATGTGTTCAAAGACTGGTTGGAACTTCAGCTATTGCCCATTTTAAACAACGCCAGTGTGATTGTCATGGATAACGCCAGTTAATATAACGTCCGGGAATCAGACACTGTCGCCCAAACCATGAGTAGCCTGAAGGCGACCATACAGGAATATATGGCATTGTCGACTACAGACCATATGAAACGAAAGTTCAACTCATGGAGAAAGTTCAGCTGAATAAGAAACCAGTAAAGTACAAGACACATGTGCTGGCGGCACAACACGGTTACGTTGTCTTACGTACGGTAGTCAGACATTGTGAGCTCAACCCTGTTGTGTCTATCTTGCCTAAAGTACAGGGTTCGTGGCAAGACATAACACAACATTCAAAAGTACAGATTCATATATACTCAACAACAAAAGTTCCCGTGGCACCAATATTTTAGTGTATTTTTCAAACAGGTAAAGTTTGGTTTTCAGTATTGTAGTACATGTATGGAATCAAGTCACAAAAACGCAACTGCTACAGAAAAGCATGCATTCCATGCAAAAGTTGACTTTTATGCAAGCCCCATGCATTTCACTACCAAAGAATGGATATAAAAACATGAGGGTTAACGGGATTCCATATGCATTGTTCAGCATCGTTCTGACAACAACCACTCAAAAAAAACAACAAAATTACGCAATTATTCAACATTACGAAATGCCACGCCTGTCCAAAACTGAGCGTCTGCGAGCCATTGGTATGCTTGAAGCAGGGTGGGGTCAACGTGATGTTGCAAGACAATTAACGTCCACAGAAACACCATTTGGTGTTTATGGCAACGTTGGCAACAGACGAATGCAGTCAGAGACCATCCTCGGAGTGGCAGGCCACGCGTAACCAATAATCGACAAGACAACTGGATTCGAACAACACACCTACGAAATCGATTCCAGCCAGCAACAGTGACTGCAAGAAGCATCCCTGGCCTTCGACGAATATCTCAGATGTGCAGGGATTGTCGCCAAAAGACCCGCCAGACGTCCCATTTTGACAGGAAACCACCGTCAAGCACGTCTACAGTGGTGCAGACAGCGTCTACGCTGGACGGCCATGCAGTGGGGACAAGTTCTATTCACTGACGAGTCTCGTTTTTCACCTCAGCCACAGCGATGGACGAATTCGGGTGTCCCGACGTCGAGGTGATCGTTACGTCAATCATTGTGTCAAGGAAGAAGATCGGTTGGGGGTGGCAGCGTTATGGCATGGGGTGGGATTACAGTAAGACAGAGGACCCGTTTGATAGTGGTAGAGGGAAATCTCAATGGACAGCGCTACCGCGACGAGATCATCGGCCCTGTTGTTCTACCGTTTTAGCGTCGTCATGGCCCAGGCATTACCTTTCAACATGACAACGCCCAGCCTCACATTGCTCAACTTGTTCAGGATTCTCTTCAACAAAACAATGTGAATGTCATCCCCTGGCCGGCTCGCTCCCCTGATCTCTCACCAATCGAGCACATGTGGGATGAGATGGATCGGCGCCTTCGACGTCAACCACGTGTTCCACAGACACTCCAGGAACTTCGAAACATGCTCCAGCAGATATGGACAGATATCCCACAGGACTTTGTGCGACGCCTGGTCCATTCCATGAGACGAAGATGTGTTGCTTGCATCGCAACCAGAGGTGGACACACACGCTATTGATTTGTAAATTGACATTTTGGCATGTTCATGTTTTTTTTATAAAATCACGCATTTTCTGAAGTCAGTATGGTAAATTAAACCATTTGAACACTTACAGGAGTCTTTTATCTGTTGCAAACCGAAATTGTTTCAGATTTGGTAAAAAACGTAACCTTGCACTAAATCTTATTCAATGTCACAGGAACTTTTGTTATTCAGTATACGTCATCAGCGGAGATAAATGCTACCTCAAGAAACCATCTGTAGAACAACAAATACTTCTGGATTCCAAAACCGCAACCTTCTAATACTCATCCCGTTTCATAGCTCTTAACTAGTCCATCATGTTTCCAAGCAAATATAATGCAGTACATATCCTAAATTGCTACCTCATCAAAGCATGTCAATTAAGTACAATAACAGCAATATTTTGAGACCACCCCCAACTCGGTGACATTTGCACCTGGGAGAATGCACGGGACTGTGTGAGGTCATCACCTCGGGACAGGTGTTAGGTTATTACCTCAAGTTATAGGCCATTTCATACATGCATGACAACACGAATATATTCTAAGTTTATCATCATTTTACCCGTAAAAGTACATTTTAAGGGTAATCACAGTGTCAGTTGGGACAGGCTAGATGAGGGCGATTCGCGTTATTTTGATATATGCTCTCTTTATAAAATGAAGCTAGAAAAGAAGTTTTCTAGCATTTCCGACAGTACTTTTTTTTTTTAGAGTACTGAAGCAGCCTACCCCACTCAGACTCAGTATACCGACTTTGAACCGACCAGTCCTTGTTAAGTCCCTTATTGCCGAGCGCCCGGGAGGGCAACAACAAGTACAATCTTTTAACGTTTTTTGGTATGACGAGGCTGGGGATCGACCCCCGACCTTCCGCTCTGCGGGCAGACGCTCTATCCACTGGAAACTGAGTAGGTCTCTTTCAGTACAAGAGACTTCAGCTACTGAAGTGGGCAGCTGGGTAGCCTAGTGATTAAAGCATGTGTAGGTCACGGAAGCATCTCATTCACTGAACCCAAGGGGATTCCAGGTAAGAATCTAACAGGTCACCATCAACCTATATTTGCAAAAAGCGACTAACGGAACCAGGTGGTCAGACTTGCTGGCTTGGTTGATGCATGTCATCGTATCCCAGTTGGATCGATGCTCATGACGTCAATCACTGGATTGTCTGGTCCAGGATCGATATTTACAGATCGTCGTCATATACCTGGAATATTGCTGAGTGCGGCGTTAAGCAACAAACAAACAAAATGTTGTGAAACTCGACTGCTTTCATTAAACATGCAGAGTACAATGTTCAGCGTGACCCAACAAACGTACAACAGCAAAATGACAGCAGGCAGTGACATGCCAAGCCGCCTGTCTTCACACAGTAGGCGAGTCCTCGGTGGGAAAATATTTAAGATATCTAATCCTCACGGCGTTTTCACGTTTGAAGTACGGCATTAACCGGGCGTGTAGTGTCTTCAATGCGTGACACCTACTCATATGGGCTACAGGAATGTAATACGCAGCCAGTGAAATGGGTGTGGAATAAACTCGTTATACCACCTTGTTGATAATACGCATTATGAAATTGACATGCTATTGACCCGTATAACACAGGCCGTGATAACTGGTGTATTTTCTTTCTGCTTCGGTTAGCCTTTCTTTCATATACATCATTCTAAACTTCGTAAAGACGAAACTAGCAAAAGTTGAATGGTCAAACTGTGACACCCCTTGGACGGGGCACGGAGGCGCACGTGACCTAAGTTGATTGGTTGTTGACATCATGTGACTTTGCACGAGCGACGCCATATTGCCGAGCTATCAATTGGCAGACGACGGGACAGGTGGTTGGCAAACAAATCTCACGATCACAAGTTAGGCAAGATGAGTCTGAACGGCACGGATACCCACCTGAAACCTCGCCTGTGTCATCTCTTAAAATGGCCCGATTTTAATGGATACGGCTTCAATCTCCATGCGGAGAAAGGTAAAGCCGGACAATATATCGGGAAAGTTGACGACGGATCGCCAGCTCGGGCTGCAGGTTTGAAAGACGGTGACAGGATCGTGGAGGTGAATGGCGTAAATATCGGCAATGAGAATCACCAGCAGGTTGTTAGCCGAGTGAAGGCTGGAGGGGAAGAGACACGCCTGCTTGTGGTGGATAACGAAACAGATCAGCATTATAAAGATGAAAGAAAAGTCGTTCGGGGTGACCTCCCCGAAGTGGTTACCATCCACAGCCCGTCTCACGATACAGGTGAGTGAGCGTTAATGTGTCATCTGTAGTATCTACCTGCCAGGTAATCTAAGTAATTAGGCCCCCAGAAAACGCCCCAGAAAAGAAAGTTGTTCTGATTACGTATTACCTTCAAGATCTATATGGTATTGACTAGAGGGAGTTTGTTTATTTCGATTACGTTTGAACAGCCGCCAGGTATCGATAAGGGATCGCTGTGCGCCGCTGTGTACATTGTTCGTTGTGATATATGGACCAGGGCTAGCCCACTGAACGGGGCTGGCGCTTTGCATTACTTTATGGCTGTCAGATCGACAGAGATTTGACAGGAGCAGAACTTGTTCTAAAACTTGAACGCCAGCACTTTAGTAGATGTCAAAATAACTTTTGCAAATGCCCTATATTATTTGTATGATTTCAATCTACAGTCGTTTTTAGAAATGTTACGGTGAATGAAGGCATACACCCTATATCTGACTGACCGCATGGAATCTGTGCCCCTCCCCCTTTTAGAGACTAAAGGATTTGACCTGTTAGCCGAAGTTGGTGGGCGTTTAGAGCTAGAGTGACAATCGGGGAGCAATGCTGGAATGGTTGCTTTTCTTGTTGGGATACATGTGTGAACACACTCCTATTTCCAAGTACAATTAACTTGGAATTTGTTTATCCCCCAGGGACGAAACATGAAAGGGTTTAAAGTGAACCCACTACGACACCACATGGCCCTCAGTCAGGTTCCAGGTAGACCTGTGGGCTAAAACATTAGCTGTATAGAATATCCTTCATGTGTACTTATGTAAAAAAGGTGTGTTTTCTTGCAACTGAGAAATTAGCACAAGATTTGACGAAGATAGTACAAACGTTTTTATAGGTAATGGAATAGTTGCAGTGTAGTATTCACTTTGTGTGGACTAAGCTCTATAAACAGTACATATCATGTGATTATTCAACAGTGAACAATAAGTGATGGTGTGCATATGTATACATTGTAACTATCATTATGATGAATGTAGCATTTTCTTCTAAAATGCTTAGTTGATAAGCATGATTAACAACATTGCATAATGGGATGCAACACTGCATATTACAATGTTAGGCTATAGCCACTTCTTTTTCTAGACATGGTTGATATTGATAAAAAATAATTCAACATTGTTTCTTTTTATGAACACACTGCTACTCATTACAACACTGTCATAAAGTCTATTAGGTTACAGCTATGTTGATGTTAAAATACTTTCTCATTATCATTTCTTTCCTGTATTTTCCTGATTATTATAAGGAGGTTTTATAGCCTGAACTTACCTTGGACTGAAACAATATTGAATGTATCTCCAGCAGACTGTTGACAGTGAGTAGTAAGCCAGACTGGTGTGTAGTTAATGGTCAATCAGGTGTTAGATTACAACATGTTTGCACTTGCTGAGGGAACATCACACCTCAGCACCCAGATAAACTGCAGTCTTGTCTACATGATCGTATTATTAGCAGCAACAGATATTTATTTCATATCCTGATCCTGCACTTACCTTACTATTAACTAAGCAAACATTTTAATCAGGTCAATCCCCTTGATATAAGAGGATCACTGAGCTTGATGTAACATGCTTTGATTGCATCAAATGACTGATTATTCATAGCCGATTAACTTTGTTTTGTTAATTTCTTACTCCTTGCTGAAGTCAGTGTGGGTAATAGGGGTGTTTTTCATTCATGCATCCCTGTAACAAATACATCTTGGCAGCCAGGGAACTACAGAGTTAAGCGTGAGGTAACAGTGTAAAACTTCACGTTAAAGTACAGTTTTTTGTTTTGCAAGACAATATAAAGACAGTGTTCACACACATTGCTGGTAGATAAAGGCTAGTTTGTAAGATTTTCGTGCAAAAAGTTATAATATAATAGAGTGGTAATCATTTTGTGTTCTTATTAGAATAAGCCATGATGCATTGACCATGTGGTATAAAAATTAATTTTTACTTAAAATGAAAGGAGGGTTGATCTTAAAGTGTTTCTTGTGAGTAAGCAGATATGCAATACTTACCATACTTACTTGATGCAGTAATTCAATACTTACCATACTTACTTGATGCAGTAATTCAATACTTACCATATTTACTTGATGCAGTAATTCAATACTAACCATACTTACTTGATGCAGTAATTCAATACTTACCATATTTACTTGATGCATTTTGGCTGGGTTTCATTTCACTTTTTTTATGAAGAAACAAACTACTATCTTGGTGTCAAGTCGCAATCTTTCTATTGAAATATTTACTACGGCATAAATGTATCTTTAAAGCCCGAGTATGATTACATTGGTTCCTCATTGAAGGGATATGTGGGTCAGTCCTGGCATTCTGTGTGTAGGTCGTTGTGATTGTACATATTTAATTAATGAATATTCAGACACATGAATTAAGTTCCTTAGAGATTATATAGTGAAGTATGTTGTTACATATTACAAAATAAATCCACCCGATCATGTTTAAATTTACATTTGTTATTGGGCTTCCCAGGACTTCTAAACAAGAAGTAAGCATAATTTCTGACTTGCTCATGATAGATAAGATATTTATTGTGTAGTATTCCATCAGGAAATGGTGGCAATAGTCTACAAACTGCAAATATATGAACAGGAAGTACAAAACATGCAGGCACATTCTACATATACATGAGGTATGTTGTAACATGGTTATACCATGGCATGTTTGTTTGTTGTTTAATGCCGCACTCAGCAATATTCCAGCTATATGACGGCAGTCTGTAAATAATCAAGTATGGACCAGACATAACAGTGATTGCCATCATGAGCATCAATCCACGCAATTGGGATACGATGACATGCATCAACCAAGTCAGCGAGCATGACCACCCAATCCCGTTGGTCGCCTGTTATGACAAGCATAGTCACTTTTAACAGCAACCATGGGTTGCTGAAGACCTATTCTTCCCCGGATCTTCACTGGTTACTACAGCATGTCAGCATGGTGCGGGATGAAAGCCGAAATGATGCATGTCTTAGACGTTTACCACTTTACTGAAACCCACGAGCACAGGTATGGTGCTGAGAAACCTAGAAACATAATCGGGCGAACCAGGATACAAACCCACTATCATAGGTTTCTTGCATGCCCAAGGGATGCAACTCTGCACAGCAAATTGTGGTGCCTTAGACGACCGGGCCACCCATGCCCCCACCTCAACAGATGGTTTCTGCTTTCCCTGAATGTTCATTCATGTTTTTTTTATGAAGCAATGCAACAGTTGATAAAAAGCTTGCGTCAAAGTAATTATTTTTTCCAAAAGGGTAAAATAGCAAACACAGGACAGTGGCTGTAAGAATGTACATGGTATTGATGGATTTATTACAGGAGAGAATTACAAAAATATATTTTTGAACAAAGAATTTTAAAAACGTCTGCTCCATACTTTCAATACAAAATTGCTAAATAAATAATCAAGTTTCAACTGCTGGAGTGTTGACATGTAAATGTCGACAGGCTGTCGCATGCAATGTATGGCTCTTAGTATGGAGATTTGTACTGCTGTAAATCAACAATTATCAACACAAGTATATTGTATGTGCCAGAAACAGACACTACCAGATTTATTTTTTCACTGCACATGTTTTTGGACACTCTGTCAAATAAAAACATTAGCTTATCTCCTCCTAATGTCTCACTGTCCTTCTTGTCCAGGTCTTCAGTTTTTTAGCCTGTACGACATGGTAAAGTGAAACCTGGTCAAACGTATTAACTTGATGCGTCATATGAGATGATATCACTTGATGGGGCCTGATCCGCAAATGGCCACAGTCTTAACATGCTTAAGCCTATAGTAAACTAATGAGGTTAGGACAGTTGTAATTCTGTTTTAAACTATAGACTGGAGGTTGTGAAAGTCATTTATTTACTTCATGTATTGGGCACTAGTAGAATCCTTATGCATTAAGGTACTTTGTTCTCTTATTTTTACAATATCAATATAGCCAATACTCATTCGTTTACAGATTTAGATGGTAAGTATGTGTTCATTACAGAATTCAGAAATTACAGACCTGGGGGATAATCTAGTCTTCACTCAAAGTGGGTAATAAAAGCGATAAGCTCTCATTTTGTTGCAGCCGGTGAATAAAAGATAATATTATACTGCTTATGGGCACTGACATGCCTAACCCTGTGCTGAAAGCCACTGATATCACCAGATAAGCTGTATCTCACCAATATTTCCCCCACCATACTGTAAACTGTGATATAAAATGATTTATCCAGTGACACATTGGAGTTTATGACTACCTCACTAACCTGTTGTCTATCTCCCAAAGAGTATATAGCTTATCATGCTACCCAGTATACACAGATAACTGTTGCTGGGGACGCCTGCTGGCTGCAATCTTCAAGGCTACACTGTTCCAATTCCACAGGGTTATGGCTTAATTTTTAAGGCTAGCATTTCATATGGATAATACGAAAATATACTTGCTCGGACCTGTTGGAGGAAAGTGTACGAAGTGAAATTTTCCTTACCATGCTTATAAGCATGATTAAAGTAACTGTTCTAACCTTATCGTTGCTTATGGCTAGATGCCTCTTTAAAGGAGTGTGTATCATTTCTTGTGAATCATTTTCTCAACTTTAGTTTTGGTTGGTTGGCCCAGTACTCAGTGTCATTGGAGGTGCCAGATGATTAGTTAAATGTTTAACACATGCCGTCCACAATATTCCAGCTATGTGACAAGAACCTATAAATAATCCAGTCTGCACCAGACAGCCCAGTGGTTGATATCATGAACAGCATTTCATGCTATCATAGTTCAGTGACGTGCAATCAACCGACTCTGACCACTTGATCCACTGAATAGCCTCTTAGGACAACCATAGGTTGCTGGGAACCAATTCTAACCCCATGGGAATTGAAGCTCCAGAATCTTGGAATCATACCTGATAGTGCATCTACTCTAACATACCTCCATTAAACTAAATGTGTACTACTACTTAGGCAACTAGTGTTAAGTCCCACTCATATTATGACGTCATGGATTGTCAGGTTTTATGGAGTTCATACATCATTACATGTCATATGGTCCTGAGTGAAGAGGGGCGGTGGTGTAGCCTAGTTGTGTGGTGCTCATTCTTCGTGTCCCCTACCATCCAGGCTGTAATATTCCCAAAAGCTTCATAAACTCATTTTGAGCAGCATCATCTTGAAATCTAGGTGTCTAAGTTAATAGCCCAGGAAATGGATGTGGTGGTTAAAATCTGGCTTGTCTTGCCTTTCAGTTGAATCCATTCGTTGATACTAGAGCAGTGAAGGGCATGTGGTATTGGTCGTAAACAACTCGGTGGAATGTGATATAACAGTTATACCATCCCTCAGGACATCTAGTTTGTAATGCGTCATTCTGGTGAAAACAGACATTGTATTATGTTCTAAGATACTATGTGTTTGAAGTCTGATTTTTATTGCTCTCAGGTGATGAATAGGAGTAATTATCATGCTTATTCTAGGTTTGTCCCTTTTTAGGGTCAATTGCCCATGGTCTGAGCAGGAATGTGATATGAGGTATAATTCCCGAGTAGTTACCACCATAATAGTGCAGCTGTAACAGGAAGTTGCGATGTAATCATGAATACTTTTAAGTCTTTTTTTTACATATTCCATGGTAAGCACAGTATTTATTTCCTTTCAAGGGCATTGACTGCGATTGAACATGTTTGACAATAACAGAAAGAAACTGATAAGGAAAGGCAAAGTTGCATGGCAATTATCATGACTACAGCAGAACGGGGAAAGAGAGAAAAAAGGAGAGCCAGAGAGAAAGTTAAAAGATGAGAGCCAGGAAGCTCGAAACTAGTAACTGATACCAGAGATTACTCTTGGGTTTTAGCCCTACACTTCTTAAAAGAATATGAAGTCCAGAAATAGTGATATTGCTGGAATATTGCTAAAAGCGGCGTAAAACCATACTCACTCACTCTCACTCACTCACACTCACTCACTCACTCACTCACTGTTAACCCTGAAGCAGGTAGGGATTTTTGTTGGGTGATATAGCACGGAGAATTGTTTGATATAGGGACAGGAACATGTTCTATATGGATGCTCATACGTCTTAGAACAAAGTGTATTTTGGATACAAATGAGTCGTAATGTACTTGCTAGAGATGTTGAATTTCAGTCCTTTTTACATTTGACTATGAAATGTGTTGTGCTGTATTGATATTAATGTTTTAACTTTTGATATGTTCCCTATAGGACATAGCACATCAATGTTTTCATCAGTTAATTAATTAACATGCACTGTCACCGTGTCACGGTGGACAGTCCTTACTGTGTCCACCAATCAACATGCTTGAGCTTCTGACACAGCCAATACCTACCATCATGTGCTGTCATCATGTCAGCGGCAGGGCATCAATGGTGTGATCTGTGCCTTATCTGTTCGAAATGCTTGAGCCCCTGACAACCATCATCTCTAGGGGTAGCCTAGTGGTTAATGCATTCGCACGTCACACCAAAGACCCTGGTTCGATTCCCCATATGGGTACAATGTGTGAAGTCCATTTCTGTGGTCCCCTGCCGTGATATTGCTGGAATATTGCTAAAAGTGGCATAAAACACTACTCACTAACTCACTCAACTGCTATACTCACTGACTACCAAACTAATGCAATGTATCAGGTTAGATGAGATGTACTATTTGGTATGTGGTTTTGTGTACAGTATTGTGTCAAAAGTCAGATGAAGTTGAGCACTGTTGGTGGCAGAGAGTTGTTGACGTTGGTGACGTCAGCTTGACTCCTTAGAGTTTCTAGGGCTAAGGCCCTGTCCCACACTGAAGCTCATGAACACATGTGGTGTCTCCTTAGGCAAGAGCAGTGAGAGGGTACCCGGTAGGATTAGATAGAAAGGTTTGACCGTTTACCCTCTAAACAGCTTGGTTTGTATACTCCACAGGGAGCTGAGAATGAAATCGAGGGCACACTGACCCATTGACCGGGATAGTAATGGAGTGCCTTGAGCATCCCTTATGGTGTGGATTTGGCTCATTTATGATAAATATGCACAATATTATTACTATGAAGCAGGCATTGAGTCCCTTTACATCTGAGAGTGTGAGTAGGACTAGATTGGCATTGTTTTATCAAGTGTATGATCTGTGGGAGAGACCAACTGTTGGCATGACTTCAGTTGAAGGTGGCCATACTGTGAATGGAGACAAGCACATGGTGTGTGAACTTGGCCACGGAGGGGTGTGTGTGTTTGGGGTTCGTCACATGGTGGATGGAGACGAGTACATGTTGTGTGGACTCTGCCAATGAGTGGTGTATGTGTTTGGGTTTCTTGAACTCCTGATCTCGGAAGAAGAACCTGTTGTACCCTAGCTTCTGCTGTGTTTGGAATAGCTTTTAGGTAAACTTGTCAAGGCACATCGTTGTTGTTGTCCCACACCAGACAGGCTCGGTCAACACTTGTAATCTTCCACGCTCCTAAATCTATGGCTAGCTGTGTTTTGTGGATCTTGTATTTGCTTCCTAATATCTGGAGGTGGGACAAAGGTGATTCACATGGGATGTGGGTAATCTTCTTGGGCTGGTGATGATTGAAGAGGAGGGCTTCTTTCACAGCCGTAGTGGCTTGACGTTGTCCGGGTCTATTGTGTGTATACTTGACATGTGGTGTCACGACTTGACATTGTCCGGGTCTATTGTGTGTATACTTGACATGTGGTGTCATGGCTTGACATTGTCCGGGTCTATTGTGTGTATACTTGACATGTGGTGTCATGGCTTGACGTTGTCCGGGTCTATTGTGTGTATACTAGACATGTGGTGTCATGGCTTGACATTGTCCAGGTCTATTGTGTGTATACTTGACATGTGGTGTCATGACTTGACATTGTCCGGGTCTATTGTGTGTATACTTGACATGTGGTGTCATGGCTTGACGTTGTCCGGGTCTATTGTGTGTGTACTAAACATGTGGTGTCATGACTTGACATTGTCCGGGTCTATTGTGTGTATACTAAACATGTGGTGTCATGACTTGACGTTGTCTGGGTCTATTGTGTGTATACTTGACATTGTCCGGGTCCAAGTGGGTATACTTGACATGTGGTGTCATGGCTTGACGTTGTCCGGGTCTATTGTGTGTATACTTGACATGTGGTGTCATGGCTTGACATTGTCCGGGTCTATTGTGTGTATACTTGACATGTGGTGTCATGACTTGACGTTGTCCGGGTCTATTGTGTGTATACTAGACATGTGGTGTCATGGCTTGACATTGTCCCGGTCTATTGTGTGTATACTTGACATGTGGTGTCATGACTTGACATTGTCCGGGTCTATTGTGTGTGTACTAGACATGTGGTGTCATGACTTGACATTGTCCGGGTCTATTGTGTGTGTACTAAACATGTGGTGTCATGGCTTGACGTTGTCCGGGTCTATTGTGTGTATACTAAACATGTGGTGTCATGACTTGACATTGTCCGGGTCTATTGTGTGTGTACTAGACATGTGGTGTCATGGCTTGACGTTGTCCGGGTCTATTGTGTGTGTACTAAACATGTGGTGTCATGGCTTGACGTTGTCCAGGTCTATTGTGTGTATACTTGACATGTGGTGTCATGACTTGACATAGTCCGGGTCTATTGTGTGTGTACTAAACAGTGGTGTCATGACTTGACGTTGTCCGGGTCTATTGTGTGTATACTAAACATTTGGTGTCATGACTTGACATTGTCCGGGTCTATTGTGTGTGTACTAGACATGTGGTGTCATGGCTTGACGTTGTCCGGGTCTATTGTGTGTATTAGACATGTGGTGTCATGACTTGACGTTGTCCGGGTCTATTGTGTGTACTAGACATGTGGTGTCATGGCTTGACATTGTCCGGGTCTATTGTGTGTATACTTGACATGTGGTGTCATGACTTGACATTGTCCGGGTCTGTTGTGTGTATACTTGACATGTGGTGTCATGACTTGACATTGTCCGGGTCTATTGTGTGTACTAGACATGTGGTGTCATGACTTGACATTGTCCGGGTCTATGTGTATACTAGACATGGAGTGAGCTGGGGTCTGATAATCAGTACCTGGGACTTGCGCATCTGTTGAGGAATGGCTGGCCCAGCTGTCCTACGCACAACAATTAGCTCATCTCCGGAGTTCCAGCTTAGTCCCTTGATCCATTGAACCTGGTCTGTCAGCAGCATACCCCTGTCCTTGTGGGTCATTATGTGTATTTGTCCACGTTTTAGGCTTTTACTTTTGTAAAAATAGTCACACATCACTTCTTAGCTTAGTTTGTCATTAAAGTGTTTAACACCAAATCCTTCTTGGTGCTTGTTGTAGGAGGCAAGAGTGAACTGCGTGGGCCGGCTTGGCGACTTGGTTTATCATGTTTATTGCATGTCATCCTAGGCTAAGGGCGTAGACCATTACGCATAATATCAATCACTGTATTGTCTGGTCCAGACTTGATTATTTACTGACAGCCATCATGTAGCAGGAAGTCTGCTGACTACAGCATTACAAACAAAGGAGTAATTCTTGTACTATCATTTAAGTAATGTGACACTGGTACATTGTAACTTGATCTGCATGTTAATTCAATAGGATAGAGCATAAACAGCATAAGGAAGAGCTTTTAGCAAATCATCTAATTCTACCGGGTGTTACAAGTTTTTATCTTTGAATGATGCTGTTAATAATATATTATTTATACAATAAAAGCTTCTATGTCCTCCAGATAACACACTGTCTATATCACGTTATTCCAAATACCAGCATTATTAGATCATGAGTTACCTCCCTTGCCTCCCAGTCCCAGGGGATTTGAATCCCTGATTTGCTCCGATCGTGATACTTAGTTTGTCAGCACTGTACATGTGCTCAAGTGTTACACTTTTGTGATTGTGGCCTGCAGTGCATTAGCCCCCTCTGTCCATTACTATGTTAACATGTGGTGATATATTTAATACAATAGCAGAAGTACTTTGGTTATGTTTGAGAAATATGATATGAAAAAGAGTAAACATTGTGCCTAGTGAAGGATTTCCAAAGATTTCCACTATCTGTTATGTGTAGGTGTGTTTTTGCAATATTTGATAGGTATTGAGGTGTCTAAGGTTTAGTAATCTTCTTTCAGTAAGAGACAATAGGTGGTGATATTCTAATATCTGTCATTATCTCTGATTATAATTAGTCATAATATTACACTTATTAATTAAAGCTCATTGAGAAGAATTAATCACCAAGAGTTTGGCACTACTACTAACTTCACCGGAGGGTGGTTCTCAATACACATATTCTCCAGCTAGGAGGTGAGGTGAAATTAGGTTTAACGTCACGTCCAAGATTATTGCACTTATATAGCGACGTGTCCAGCTAGGAGATAATATGTTGCAAGAAGGGCCTCGGTGTGCATAGTTGATAAGATGTTGCACGAATGCCGTAGAGGTTTATTAATACATTGATATAAGTCCTCCGTGACTTGTGTATGCTTTACATAAGACAGACGCCCTGATAAATCCACAGAGAGGAGTCAGTCGTCTCCTTGTATGATAAGCTGCATTCCTTTACTGAAATACACACCTGCATAGGTACACCTGTTGAAACTTGATTTGCTGATCTGCACAGTGCAAGGTGTTCAGTGCTGTTAAAATGTTTTAGGCAATATATCTATATAGCCTAGTGGTTAAAGTGTTCGCTCGTCACACCGAAGACCGGAGTTCGATTCCCGACATGCGTACAAGGTGTGAAGACCATTTTCTGGTGTCCCCCGCCTTGATATTGCTGGAATATTGCTAAAAGCGGTGCAAAACCAAACTCACTCACTCACTACAGCAACCTCATGCGAATGGACACCGAAATTGGCATTTGAGGTTTATGGACGCTAGGGTCAGTTTGCTGTCCTACCAAGTTTGAATCAGGTCAAACATCAATTAACTTGTCTGCCATCTCAAGTTTTATGATGTGGGTCAAAGTTGCAACTTATGATTGATTACCCTAGGTACTTGGGGACAATGTCTCAGTTTCTCACCAGGCATACCAGTGAGGATCTGGGGTAGAATAGGTCTTCGGCAACCCATGCTTGCCGTAAGAGGCGACTATGCTTGTCGTAAGAGGCGACTAACGGGATCGGGTCGTCAGGCTCCCTGACTTGGTTGAAGAATTTCATTGGTCCCATTTGCGTGGGTCGATGCTCATGATATCAATCACTGGATTATCTGGTCCAGACTTGATTATTTACAAACTGCCGTCATATAGCTGGATTATTGCTGAGTGCGGCTGTCAACAAACAAAACATCTCACCAGGCACCCACCAACCAGACCATGCCATCAACAGGTGGAACTGTGTTTGGGTAGCCTAGCGGTCGCTTGACACGCTGAAGGACTGGGTTTGATTCCTCAAATGGGTACAGTGCCTGTGGCCTTTTGCTTGTCTCCTGCTGTGATAATGCTGGAGTCAATGTCAGGCCATTCTCACTCAGTCCTAGCATATATTGGATGTGACACTCTCTCACTCACGTTTTTTGCTGTCCTGGAAAGCCTTTGATTACAGTTCTCCGAGAGAAAAGTCGACTAGTGCTGATGTCTGTGCCAGCTGTTACAACTTTATCAAGACGATATTGACCAGAGATACACACAGATTGTCGGGACATTGTCTAGTTCTTGTTTGATTTACTACTGTGAAGTGGGTTACCCTGGCATCACATACACTCAGTCTTTTTGTTGTGAATGTCTTTTTGAAGACTGGTTCAAATTATAGTACACTGATTATGTTGACTTATTTGTTATCAAGAAAGTCCAAAGATTCTTTTCAAAAAGTTTGTTTAAGAATTGTCTTCGCTTATAGAGGTACAAGCCTGACGTATGCTGTGTCTGTACTTAAGTATATAGAGCGTCTGCCTGGAGAGCGGAAGGTCCGGGGTTCAATCCCTGGTGATGTCAAACCAAAAGACGTTGAAAGATGGTACTTGTTGTTACCCTGTCTGGCTCTCAGCATTAATGAGATATTTCAAGGACTGGTTGGCTCGGGAGTCTGTACAGTGTGTCTCAGTGGGCTTGCACTAGAAAATCCGCCTTTGTCTGGACTGATTAAAAAGACCACACACACATACATGCACATCTCGAGATAAATACAGGACATTAATCCCCATTTCACGTCTCCTAAACCTCAAATATTTGGAAGTTGTGTGTTATGCAAGGAACCTGCCTTTATGAGTCAGTCGGTGTTGAAAAGATTATATTATGTTTCTTATTTGCATGAGTAGTGACGCAAGTTGCTTCGTCTGCCTTCATAAATAGTTTACACAATGTTACCCAGGCAATATATCTATATAGCCTTGTGGTTAAAGCGTTCGCTCGTCACGCCGAAGACCCGGGTTCGATTCCCGACATGGGTACAATGTGTGAAGCCCATTTCTGGTGTCCCTCGCCGTGATATTGCTGGAATATTGCTAAAAGCGGCGTAAAACCATACTCACTCACTCTAATACACTGACGACCCATTTTGAAAACACATTGGGTCAAATTGATAAGCGTAAATCTCACTCATTCCTCTGAACACCTGTGAAGATCTTGGTTAGAAGAGGTCTTTAGCCACCCATGCTTGTAGTAAAAGACGTCAATGCTTATCGTAACGAGACAGGCTCGTTGGCTTGGTTGATAGATCGTATCCCAATTGTGTGGATCGATGCACTTATATCATTCACTGGATTGTCTGGTCCAGACTCGATTATTTACAGACTGCCGTCATATAGCTGGAATATTGCTGAGTGCGGTGTTAAACAACAAACCAACCAACCAATCCAATTGCGTTGATCGATGCACTTATAACATTCGCTGGATTGTCTGGTCCAGACTCAATTATTTACAGACCGCCGTCATACAGCTGGAGTGCGGTGTTAAACAAACAAGAAATCATTCCTCGGCCATTGACATTGTAAACCTCACTCATGATCCATCTGACAGCCGTGAAGTCGCATCACTTAAGGTATTGGATATCCCCGACGTTTGATGCATGAAAGGGCCCTCAAGCTATGCTCAGTGTCAACCAGCTCCAGTTCAGTGTCCTTTGGTCCCCTGGCACTTTGTATGTCCTTGTATGGTTGCCAGTTGTATGCACGCAGGGTGGCATCATGATGTGATGGTGATTTGGATGCGGAATATTCTTGTGTGCTTAAGTGTGTCTCTTCTCCCTGTGATGGTGATTTGGATGCGGAATATTCTTGTGTGCTTAAGTGTGTCTCTTCTCCCTGTGATGGTGATTTGGATGTGGAAGATTCTTGTGTGCTTCAGTGTGTCTCTTCTCCCTGTGATGGTGATTTGGATGTGGAAGATTCTTGTGTGCTTCAGTGTGTCTCTTCTCCCTGTGATGGGTGTTTTGCTCCAGTCATTCAGTGTTTTTCCCTTATCAGCTGCTGGCTGTAAATATGCTTACGGATGGGGCAAGTTCACTGTAGTTGCAATAGGATTTTTTGTCCCAGTGTCTTCCAGAGTTTGTCTGTTTTGCTTAATGTAAAGTCAGGACAAAGTTTAGTCTCTCATCAATGATCAAACAATTCACCTGTTCGTTTCATGTTCTGTTATCTTATAATCAATCCTGACCTAGTTGATATTGAGTTGCTCCGAGAGGCGGTCTTGCGTTATTTGTCCTGACAGTAAGCAGCCCAGCATAGTCTCTTATCCCACACTGCTTATACCTGTTGCAGACAGGTATGACTCACTGCTGGCTGCACAATAACTTACCTGTAATCTCCTCACATGACCAGGCTAGGTTGTCGCCTTGTACCTGTCACAGTAAGGAATGATGACCTCGTCACATCTCTGCCCTGCCCCCTCTGTCACACCACCTGGCTGGGATCCTCTTTTCTTTATGGTGCTCAACAGCATCCTGTAACATTCCAGTCCCACTGCCCCAAATTGTCCCACACTCACCCCTACACCCACCCCTACACCCACCCCTATCCTCACCCCTACAATCAAACTCACCTCTACCCTCAAACCACATCCTTAGTAACCCTTGTTCCAACCCTCACCCCTACCCGCACCCCAACAATCACCCTCACCTCTACCCTCACCCCAACAATCACCCTCACCTCTACCCTCAAACCACATCCTTAGTAACCCTTGTTCCAACCCTCATCTCTACCCTCACCCCAACAATCACCCTCACCTCTACCCTCAAACCACATCCTTAGTAACCCTTGTTCCAACCCTCACCTCTACCCTCACCCCAACAATCACCCTCACCTCTACCCTCACCCCAACAATCACCCTCACCTCTACCCTCAAACCACATCCTTAGTAACCCTTGTTCCAACCCTCACCTCTACCCTCACCCCAACAATCACCCTCACCTCTACCCTCACCCCAACAATCACCCTCACCTCTACCCTCAAACCACATCCTTAGTAACCCTTGTTCCAACCCTCACCTCTACCCTCACCCCAACAATCACCCTCACCTCTACCCTCACCCCAACATCACCCTCACCTCTACCCTCACCTCTACCCTCACCCCAACAATCACCCTCACCTCTACCCTCACCCCAACAATTACCCTCACCCCACCCCAACCCTCATCCTACCATCATCCCACCTACACCCTCATCCCAACTCACTCCTGATATTTGTACTTTCAAATATGCCTGCAAAACCAAGATTTACAATTGTCACCTTGACAACCCTGATTTCTGATAGGTCCTTCTTCCTCTTCCCGCACCCCTTTTCCCAACCTTAAACAACATTTAATGATACTCTCTCCTATCCCTCTCCCACCTACACCTTCTCCCAACCCTCTCGGTCTCTTTATCGCAAACCTGACACCACCCCTTATTATAGTGCCCCTTCACCTTGCCCTGCTCCCTGTTGTGTCTCGCCATATGATAAACTGCTTCACAATGCAAGAAGTCTGCTTTCCCATCATTCTTGGCGTTTGTTTTTTTTGTTAAAAAATTGCTTATAGAGGAGTGACAGCATTATCACCCTGTTGAGCCATAGGGTTGTGTTCTCATGTAGACATATAATATATACTCACCGCCAAAAGAATCGCGAACACCATAGACGTTGGTTAATATATGAAGAATTACTCATATTGATATAGAGATATTAGATTGATTTGATGCACAAATGAACGTACTGGTATGTTGTGTGAACCCACGCTCATAAACGCATCACATATGGCGTCATAGATTCACGAGTCGAGATGCACCTTTTGACTTGCGCAGGATTTGCGTGTTAAGTTTGGAAATCAGGTGCAGCATATTGTGCAGAATAAAGACACTCTGTGGTAACACTTGACTAATTGTTAGTTTTGTCATTAAGTGGTACACATTGGAATCATCTCTTCCTAACATACATACTTCTTTATATGTTTCTATGTTTCACATTTTTTTTTGCGGTGAGTATATATGCAAGAACACACTTGCTGTTACAGTTATCAGGGTCTGCCCTTTGCACGTGTCATTTTGTACTCATGGTTTATTTGCCAAATGGAAAGATTTGTGTTTTTTTCTAAGCGGAAAGTTATGTCACATTGTTATAAGTGAAGCTCATTCTTGAAGCCCATCCTCGACAAGGATGGAATGTGTCAGATTAACATTTTGACTCTGAAATGAAAATATATATACATTTTGTTACTTTGTCATTTAATAAGAGAAAGTGTTTCTCGGTGAGTCTGTATGACACTATTGACCACAAAAGTTGCAATAAAATCCGACTCCCTCATTCTCCTGAATTAAAAGAAAACACCTTTGAGACTAACACATTTAGAGGTTGGTAGGTTGACTGTTTTTGTCATCTCTTAGGATCGGTCATGACAGCAACCCTTTCTTGTTACGAGAGGTGACTAACGGGTTCGGGTGGTCAGACTCAGTGACTTGGTTGATTCATGTCATCATATCCCAACTGCGTGGATTGATGCTTGTGATGTCTGTCTCTGGATTGTCTGGTCCACACTCGATTATTTACAGACCAACATTATCAAGCAGGATTATTGCTGAGTGCAGTGTTAAACATTAAACAAACCTACAAAAACAAACATAATCCCTTGTCTATTTGTTAATGTCACTTAACATGATCATCTCGATAGGGAAAACATAGTATCACACAACATCAATTCAGTCATCAATTATTCAGTCAAGTTGAATTTTTGACAAGACAATTTATCTGCCAATCAAACATTTTGACAGCTAAGTTTCACTGGAGGCTATTATCTTGGGTCCTAACCTTACAGCACAATGAGCTAATTCCAATGCCTGGAGCCATGGAGATACTGAATATACATGTCATAGTGGCACACAGTTGTGCTCATTTCTTAACAGATCTTCTCGGAGGGAGCAGCTACTAGACCTACATACTGGCACTATGGGAATCACAGGTTGTTATGATGTTTTATTTATTGGCCATTGATGTTCTTGTAAAAGGGTATGGACTTCAGTGCTAAAGTTTTCTCCTTGAAGAATGCTTCTATACCAAGAAAATCTGTCCCTAATTATGTGCAGTGAATGATTTGTATATACTTTCTTGTACTTAGTTGTAGCCTGTTGTGGCTTCACTGCCTGACTGGTTTGTAGGAAGGTGAGGTTACGAGGGATGTGGTATGTGTCGTATACACCAAGGTAAAATATGTTATGTTTACACAATGGTTTCTGTAGATATTATCAGTACATATTTGTACCTTTTCAAAAAATATTTGAGAACATTGTATCATTGGTAGACATCTGTGTTAACATGTTGCATCAGGTAGTATGTATTACTGTGTATGTCATATGTAGTAATGATCAGACTTCCTGGTAGAGGGAGCAAATAGTATACATTTCCTCTATAATCAACCCAATTCTTGCAGTGGTATTCACTGTGATAACTATACTGACCATTTAGAAACGGGATGAACCACAGACATCCAAGTTAAATGTGGGTCAGACTCTGTAATGCTGTCATGGTTGGACCAGTGTTTTCTAGTTAACCCTGGTGTACATTTGGTGTACATGATACATTGAAACTTGTGTTGAATTTCCTCTTTCTTTTAATTTGTGGTTTTATGTTCCGTCTCATTGAAGATCGTTGTGTTCATAGAGTGTTTAGTTTCAATATAGAATTAGTTTGTCAACCACTTAAGTAGATACGACTCTGCCTTTTGGATTTTGTGGAAAGTGGTATAATTGTTTGCTCATCTATACAGTGCCCAAATCAAACATTTTGTATTTGATTTTCTGAGATTGCTTTCACAATGTTCTCAAAGTGTGTCCTGTAAACATGGAAATCTTTGTATTGTAGTTTTATAATCTTCCTTCTCTGTCACATGTAAGACATGACCCGTGAAGATGAAAATGGGTCTTCAGCAACCCATGCTAGCTGTAAAAGGCAACCATGCTTGTTGATAACAGGATCAGGTGGTCAGTTTCGCTGACTTGGTTGATGCATGCACGAATCAATGCTCATGCTGTCAATCACTGGATTGTCTGGTCCAGACTCGATTATTTACAGATTGTGGTCATATAGCTGGAATATTGCTGAGTGCTGCGTTAAACAACAAAAACATAAACAAAAGTGTGTCCTGTAAACATGATAAACAAGATAGATGATGGAGATCTTTGTATTGTAGTTTTATAATCTCCCTTTCATTCTCAGCGTTTTACCGTGACCTACAAGTCTAGGGTTCCATGGGGCCCCAAATAATTAATGTCAAGGGTTCTTACTGGAAATATGAGGGTCCTGTTAAGTAATGAAATGCTGTAGTTGTGTACTATTAGATTTGATAATTACTTAAATTCCAGGACCTTTAAATTTCTTTTCAACAATTTGGTACAATGAAGATTGTTGTACATCCCTCGGGATGTTTTTTTCCTTTCCATTCTAAACATTTGTGAGTGTTGGACGCATGTCCGTGTCACGTAAACCCTGAACACATTTCATTTCATTTTAATGAAACTTTAACTGGTTCAAACTGTGTCACTTCCTCGTGTAGGACAAAACTCCACGAGGGAGTGATAAGAGTTCATGTGAATATGCCAATGAGATTTTTCAGTTTGTGTGTGTTAATGTTAGAGAATAACCCTTCAGCTATGTTATACAAATGTTATAGCCTATTGTTGCCTTAGGCAGTATATATCTATAAAATGTAGGATTCCTGATTACATGATGCAACATCGGTAAAGCACATGTGACTTAAACAATGGATATCATTATCAATGGATGATAGATATCATGATAAATGGATGAAAGATATGATAAAAGGATGATAGATATCATGATAAATGATTGATATGATAAATGGATGAAAGATATGATAAAAGGATGATAGATATCATGATAAATGATTGATATGATAAATGGATGAAAGATATAATAAATGGATAATAGATATCATGATAAATGATTGATATGATAAATGGATGAAAGATATAATAAATGTATGATAGATATCATGATAAATGATTGATGTGATAAATGGATGAAAGATATGATAAAAGGATGATAGATATCATGATAAATGATTGATATGATAAATGGATGAAAGATATGATAAAAGGATGATAGATATCATGATAAATGATTGATATGATAAATGGATGAAAGATATAATAAATGGATAATAGATATCATGATAAATGATTGATATGATAAATGGATGAAAGATATAATAAATGTATGATAGATATCATGATAAATGATTGATATGATAAATGGATGAAAGATATGATAAAAGGATGATAGATATCATGATAAATGATTGATATGATAAATGGATGATAGATGTCATGATAAATGATTGATATGATAAATGGATGAAAGATATGATAAATGGATGATAGATGTCATGATAAATGATTGATATGATAAATGGATGAAAGATATAATAAATGGATGATAGATATCATGATAAATGATTGATGTGATAAATAGATATCATCTTCAGTTTCACCACTAAAAAAACCTTGACATCACAGTGAGATTTTGTCACGGAGCTTCGTCTGTTGTCCGTCTGTTGATCCATCTGTTAGCATTGAACTTAAACCCATCTTTTCCAAAACTCCTTAACATGCTCTAGATGTCCCTGGTGACACCAAAGTCAAAGAACAAAGACATTTGCACTTTGCTTTGCAATGATGCATAGATAGGATCTGCTTTGCAATAATGCATAGGTTGGATCTGCTTTGCAATGATGCATAGATAGGATCTGCTTTGCAATGATGCATAGATTAGATCTGCTTTGCAATGATGCATAGATTGGATCTGCTTTGCAATGATGCATAGATTGGATCTGCTTTGCAATGATGCATAGATAGGATCTGCTTTGCAATGATGCATAGATTGGATCTGCTTTGAAATGATAGGATCTGCTTAGCAAGCTGAAGCCACATAGTGATTGTAAAAAGTTAATTTGTCACCAATAATTATCCACAACAGTTCCGGGTAATATTTGTATATTGGCTCTATCAGAATAGGGGCACATGATGATAATAACTATGCAGCTCTATTGCATGGTAGAATGAAAGGCCATGCAGGTACGTAAGCCACTGAAGTATGGACTCCTTTATCAGGTTTCTGTTCATGCATTCAGTGGTTGTAACCTGGAAAGAGGCTGCCTCAATGTAATTCAAATTAATCATATTTTGCTCAAGCTTTCATGTCTATGATTTAAAATGCCCATGTACAATGTATGTATTATGATGCTGGAAGGCAGGCTGCTTGATCTGGCATGTCATCTGTTAAAGAAGTAAATTGTCAAGCGATTTATCATGCAAGTCTTGTACCGTATTCAAACCTGTAAGAGTTTTAAGTCCATTAGTTTTAGTTTTGTTATCTGAAGTCTAACTTAGTTCGTGAACTAGTTTGATTTTTATTGTAATGTCCTCCCGTGGGGATTTTGGTTTAAGAGGCGACCAAATGAATTTGGTGGTCAGGCTGTGGCTGTGACTTGATGGCGTGTCATCATACCTCGACGACATGGATCCTTGCTCACAATTTCGATCACTGGATTCTTTGGTCCAGACTTCATTATTTAAAGGTGGCCATCATAGAGCTGGAATAATACTGAGTGCAGCATTAAACAACAAACAAATTTATCATGGTGTCCACATGGTATAAGTATTAGTATAAGCATGGTGTTGCAAATACATGATACAGTACTGGAATAAAACAGCAATGTAGGAGTTGCCATGACCTTGGTTTGGCATGACCCATGAGGTAATGAGAAGCCCGCAATGATGACCCAAAGCCGGACTCGTAGTGCTGATAAACCTTTTCCAAGGGACACCAAATATATAATTTTACATGAACTGTACCCATTAATATAGTCAGTGGTGTGATAAGTCCTGTTATCTTAATAGTTATACTAAGTTTATTATAATGTTCATTACTCTTATTCCATCTCATATCTAAAAGATTTGAAGTTTGACTTTTCACTGCTGTGTTGTAGGGCTGGATTCTCGTATCAGGACCCTTACAATATAGTAATGACCTCCCAAAGGGTAAAACCAAGAAAAGCCAAGGACCCCCTTAAATCTTTAATACATAATTGTATCACATTGTTGCAGAGGATGGTAGCTTATTAGATTAAGTGCGGTATGTGATTTGAGTAATGGATATTTATGTACATGTACATTATCTTGCTATGTCAGGTGTGTCGTAGTCCTGCACCATGACAGTGGAATATATTCATTTTATGAGAAAAAAACCCTGAAAAAGGTATACAAGAGCAAGTCTAGCCAGCTCATTGTCACATAGACATTAAGTCCAATGACAGAATGTGGGTCTCGTTTGACATGACACAAGGAAGTCATTGCCAATTTATGGTTGTCGTTAAACCAGCCATATTAATTGCTTAGGTTCTTGTTAAAAATTAGAGGTGGGAAATGAGTTTGATATGTCCCTGTAAGATTCTTGTGAAACTTTTACAATGGGATTCAGTGGAGAGACTATTATCAATGTTGCCTTCCCAGTACCCCATGCGTGTATACCCTTGGTGATTCCAGGACAGACAAGGTTGCTGGTACCCTGTGCTTGTCTCCCTGTGGGATTCCAGGACAGACAAGGTTGCTGGTACCCTGTGCTTGTCTCCCTGTGGGATTCCAGGACAGACAAGGTTGCTGGTACCCTGTGCTTGTCTCCCTGTGGGATTCCAGGACAGACAAGGTTGCTGGTACCCTGTGCTTGTCTCCCTGTGGGATTCCAGGACAGACAAGGTCGCTGGTATCCAATGCTTGTCTCCCTGTGGGATTCCAGGACAGACAAGGTTGCTGGTACCCTGTGCTTGTCTCCCTGTGGGATTCCAGGACAGACAAGGTTGCTGGTACCCTGTGCTTGTCTCCCTGTGGGATTCCAGGACAGACAAGGTCGCTGGTATCCAATGCTTGTCTCCCTGTGGGATTCCAGGACAGACAAGGTTGCTGGTACCCTGTGCTTGTCTCCCTGTGGGATTCCAGGACAGACAAGGTTGCTGGTACCCTGTGCTTGTCTCCCTGTGGGATTCCAGGACAGACAAGGTTGCTGGTACCCTGTGCTTGTCTCCCTGTGGGATTCCAGGACAGACAAGGTCGCTGGTATCCCATCTTGTCTCCCTATGGGATTCCAGGACAGACAAGGTTGCTGGTACCCTGTGCTTGTCTCCCTGTGTGATTAAAGGACAGACAAGGTTGCTGGTACCCTGTGCTTGTCTCCCTGTGGGATTCCAGGACAGACAAGGTTGCTGGTACCCTGTGCTTGTCTCCCTGTGGGATTCCAGGACAGACAAGGTCGCTGGTATCCCATCTTGTCTCCCTGTGGGATTCCAGGACAGACAAGGTCGCTGGTATCCCATCTTGTCTCCCTGTGGGATTCCAGGACAGACAAGGTCGCTGGTATCCCATCTTGTCTCCCTGTGGGATTCCAGGACAGACAAGGTTGCTGGTATCCAATGCTTGTCTCCCTGTGGGATTCCAGGACAGACAAGGTTGCTGGTACCCTGTGCTTGTCTCCCTGTGGGATTCCAGGACAGACAAGGTTGCTGGTATCCCATGCTTGTCTCCCTGTGGGATTCCAGGACAGACAAGGTCTCTGGTATCCCATGCTTATGGAGCTTCCAGGGGCTGTGCCACTTAAGTCATTACTCCCAGATTATGCTGACATGGCTACCAACTACAATATTGGTTGAAGAGACTTTGATCCCCTACTCACTCACTCACTCATATATGAAGGAACATTCCCTGCCATAATATTCAGAGTGGGACCCATTAAATTCTAATTCAAACCCCCAGCATGTGGAGGCACAAGTCAGGTTTCATGTACATGGCCATTAGGATTCACCCCTCTGGGTAAGGGCAGATCTTTTTGTGTGGCAACACTGCAGCATAACAACTGATATTCATCGGAGTCGCAGGTGTGCATGGGAAATGTTGGTCTTTCTAAAGTTAGGCAAGCTGGTTGGGACTTATGCTGGATAACTGAATAGGGACTGTGGGCAGGATATTGGCTCGTAATGACCTAGTTGGATACAAGCTCTTATATCACTATATGTTTCACTTGAGTTGATTGGCAATTTAGATGCAGTGTGTTTCTTCGGCCAATATGTAGTCTCTCATACACACCCTGCTACCAAAATGTCCCACCTGCTGAAAATATCTCTGTCAAAAGATGAATAATATATCATAGTTTCCAAGTACCATTGTGGATTCCACAGATCATGATACAGATATTAAATTACTGTTTTTTAAATGGATACCCACACTTTCAATTTAGAAGAGTATCTGTGACTATGGTAATCAGGGCGAGGGGATGAAATAGTAATGCATGGTAATGCAGCACAAGCGATGAATGTAGTCTGTGAGTAGGCTTGGCCTAGTTTTGTTTGGATATGGAGGCACAAAAACAAATTAAAGGTTTTGGTAAGCAATTAAAATGCTGGGGAGGTATATATCTATTACAACATACATATGCTGGCAGACAAATGGGTGGGTGCCAAACTAACGAAGAAGAGTTAATCCTGTTTTGTTGTACATACATACCATATTGCTTAAATGCTTTAATGATTCATGCTGAAAATAGCAGTATTTGGGGGTGTTACAAATGTAACATCATTGTTTCTTTATGTTCAGAACCAGAGCAAGACCCCCCATCCTACACTGATGTCCATGATGAAGAGCCTGTCCTGGAAGCCGTTACAAGCACACAGGTTAGTCAAGTTCAGACGTCGATCACTACAAGTACAAGCAGCACCAGCGAGTTCCCTCCCCGGCTCTGCCATATCAAGAAACGGGCCGATTTCAACGGATACGGTTTTAATCTTCATGCGGAAAGAGACAAACCAGGACAGTATATCGGTAAAATCGACGAAGACTCTCCAGCTGAAAGAGCAGATCTTCGCGAGGGCGATAGGATAGTGGCTGTGAATGGAACAAACATTGAGAGCGAAACTCACCAGCGGGTGATTGAGCTGGTGAAGAGCGGAGGTGACGAGACGACGCTGCTGGTGTTGGACAAAGACGCCGATGAGTACTACAAGGGCAGGGGGATTACTGTCTCCACGGATTTGGATGAAGTGAGGAGGATCTCCAGCGTTACAGGTAATATAGACCTTCTCTGGAATCGGTTTGATTTGTTACCCAGGCCATATTTGTGCATGTTTAATTTTTTCACTGAAAGTACATAATATCCAAGACCAACAGCAGCAATTGCTGTGTTAAGTACAATGCTCCCCTGGCCCAACATCAGCAATAGCTGTGATACAGACAATACTCCCTGACCAATCATCGGCAATAGCTGTGTTACCTACAATACTCCCTGTCCCATCATCGGCAATAGCTGTGATATGTACAATACTCCCCTGACTTAACCTCGGCAATTGCTGTGATACGTACAATACTTTCTGACCAATCATCGGCAATAGCTGTGATACCTACAATACTCCCTGTCCCATCATCGGCAATAGCTGTGATATGTACAATAATCCCCTGACTTAACTTCGGCAATTGCTGTGATACGTACAATACTCCCCTAATGACAGCAATGGCTGTGATACGTACAATACTCCCCTGACCCAACCTCGGCAATTGCTGTGATACGTACAATACTCCCCTAATGACAGCAATGGCTGTGATACGTACAATACTCCTTGACCCAACCTTGGCAATTGCTGTGATAGGTACAATACTCCCCTAATGACAGCAATGGCTGTGATATGTATAATACTCCTTGACCCACACCGGCAATTGCTGTGATACGTACAATACTCCTTGACTCACACCGGCAATACCTGTGATACGTATAATACTCCTTGACCCACATCGGCAATTGCTGTGATATGTACAATACTCCTTGACCCACACCGGCAATTGCTGTGATACGTACAACGTTCTTGAACCTGATGACTGATTTTGTAACAGATTATTGTGTTTTGTAGAAATAAGGAAATTTAGGGAAGAACTTCCATGGGGTCATGACAAGGTTGTGATGTAGAAGGTGATTAAGTTAGAGGAAGGTGACAGTGCAGGAAGAGATTTTCTAGTGGCTTAAAGTATCCATGTTGTAATGAATGCTACATTCCTAAACGCATGCTCAAGCATATGCACAAAATGATACTAGGTGCATCCAGGTGTATTTGTATATCCTGTTAACAAGTTCTATGTTGCAATGCACCAGTGACTAGTTTATACTCAACACATAGGGTTTCCTTTGATACTGAAACTGGCAATCCCCTTTTGCGAAATTATGGACCATTACAATGAAACGTTCAGCTCTGTGTGCATTGTGACAGAGGCTCCACACTCCATGCTGCAATATAGACCAACCAGCTAGCATTGCTATGTGGGACGTGCCCTGAAAAGACTGTGTTCTTGTTACTCTTTCCAGGGGCTGTCATCCATTACACTTCTGACTTGAGTGCCACAGTGGGGAATGCCACCCTGCATATTTCAGGCTGTGATCTGATTTAGCCATGCTCTGATTCAGATCTGGTAAACCGATCATGTGTTTAGCCCTGTCACACTGTCATTAGCTGTGCTTGTTTTGATAGAAAATTCAATATCGACATACCTGTGGGAACTGCTCTCAGGGGCTATTGTTGTACATATTGAAGCAATTGTTACTGGCGGGTCGGGAATGATCCTATGTATCACAGCTATTATTACTGTTGGGCTGGGAGATATTTTACGTATCACAGCTATTGTTATTGTAGGGTCAGGTGATATTGTATATATCACAGCAGTGATATCTGTAGGATTAGAGAGTATTGGACGTATCTTGCCAATTGCATCTTTAGGGTCAGGAGATATTGTACATATTGCAGCTATTTCTTCGTATCACAACAATAGCATCTTTGGAGCAAGCGTAGCCTCAGGTTTCTCTTTCTTACTGTTCATAGCTTGATGTATTTGGGCAAGTGCTGCAAAAAATGTATCATTTGCTTACATCAAGCTCGGAGATAATCATGATGATGGCGAGATATTACGTATGGACCAAGATTCTGTGTTCCATAGTATGTATCCAAGATATAACGGTCAGCGCTGACTTGCAGGAGAGGCTGTTTCTGTTGCTGTGGAACCGCCTGTATTCTCCATTCCCCCTCCTCCCACCGAGGACCCTTCAGATGACGAAGAATTTAACGTTGATGATTTCAATGGTAACCTTTGATCCTTCGATCTCAAGCACAGCTGCTGTGTCTAATGCTTCTGCCTCTTGTGTCTCCGCGTGGGGCTACCATTACCGCGGCATTGGTCTGTCACCCAGTGTTTCTTGTCACATTTCACATTGGAAAATTGTACCTCAAATTGTCATTTCACCTAGAAGAAAAATGTCATGTTTGGGGACACTTGCAATATTTGTTAAGTGACCATGACAAAGACTTATTTAGAATCCAGAATTCAATAAGAATGCATGCAACCATTATATCTCAAAATGAGATCCCAGTTCCACAAACATGACAACGGTCCATTAAACTTAGGCCATATTTGAAACATTGTACCTTTTGTAGACGAGGACCACAATAGTTTATACCAAAAGTAAAACCCTTGCGCATTTCAAGAAAATGTTAAAGGAGACTGAAGTCTGTTTGGACACATAGCATTATCATGTAGATTTAAGCTAAATCTAGACCTGGTCCACAAATAGATTGTAGAGATATGACTTTGTAAGTAATATTGAAGTATTATGGCAGTCTGTGACTTTGCCTCTTGTCTGAAGCCTGAGTCTAATAAGTTTCTGATTTGTCTGATGAGCTCGTTTAATAATAGTCCACACATTAACACTGAAATCTGCTCAAAGGAAGGGGAGCCAGGTTCGGGATTGTAGAGTAAACTTGTTTTTGGCACAGACTGTAGTTATTGTAGTTGTAGCACTACAATTGCATCTGTAGAATTGTTTGTGGGATGTTATGAGGGAGACATTTACACTAACGATTTGTCACTGAAAAAATATAGTTTTGATAAAAACAAACAACTGCAATTAAATTGAAAAGGAGCCCCAGTGAGATGGGAGATTGAGATCTGAACCTGGGTAAATCTAGACTTGCTTTATTCAGGACTATAGCATTCAGTATGGGGTGGACAGGAGGGATAACAATGGGGTTGAGGGACTGTGACACTAGGTAGACACTCAGCTCCCTGTGATGTAAGTTCCGTGAGAAACACTGGGTGGCCTGACACAAGGTGCGGAGTGCTTTGCCTCCTCACAGACTCCTAGAGCTGTTCTGTTTCTCGTTGTGTAGATCATTCATGTCCTGTGTCTCGTGTGAGTTGGGTGTTGAACTGACCAGTAACAAACCCATAGTTCCTTTCCAGGTCTGTAGATGCTGTGTCCTAGCATTAGTCGCCACGTATTAATCCCATCTGTTTCAGATAGGACTGCAGAATCCTAAGAATGCTGCATACTAATGTTATATGCTGAACTAAAACATGTAAAAATACACTGAACAAAAATATTGGGGGGATATTTTTGTGAAGTAAAACTTGAGCACAAAATATCCCCTAAAATATTCATGAT
Source organism: Haliotis rufescens (assembly GCF_023055435.1). Taxonomy (NCBI): domain Eukaryota; kingdom Metazoa; phylum Mollusca; class Gastropoda; order Lepetellida; family Haliotidae; genus Haliotis; species Haliotis rufescens. Next base: position 58,563,919 of record NW_025964334.1, read on the forward strand.
CTCAAAATATATTTTTTCAGTATATTGAACTATACAAAATGCAGTCAAAATAATAACTTTTTCAGCGAATTAATGTCTTTTATTTAGTTATAAGCTAAACTTTCTCAACAGAGATATTCGTAGTGGCTTGGAGCCAGTGACTGTCATGTCCTAACATGGATGCTTGGGGGCGTGTCTGTCTTCTTCACTTGTTGCTGTGACTTAACAATAGTGTGATAGTGAAACATTTTGATGTGTTGTGGACTCTTGTAGATTGTAGCTTAGAATAGTTTTCCACCTTAACAATGTGTAGATCATTATTCGAAGTAAGTCAGGTCAGTTTGATATTGGTGTAAGTTTACCGAGTTGTCTGAATTGAAAGCAATATTTGAAAAGTTCAGTTTGATAACTTATAACAATTGTAAGATGACCTGAAATGTCAATTTGTAAAGTTTTCAAAACATCTTGATCGTGTTGAGTAGTTAAAATAAAAACAGGTCTCTAAAACAAAATAATAACATGAAGTCAATTAAGTGTTAACAACTAAGCATACAGCATAGCTATGAAATGCATTGCACAAACTCTTCTCATAGACTAGAAATTTGTAGTGTGCTTTTTTTTAGAATTTGCACTCAGATTTTACATGATTTAAGCAATTACAAACACTTATTGACTTAAACATGCAAAATGAAATGAAATTTGTTGATATATCTTTATATTGTTTCTGTCAATATGTGTAAGTAATGGGTAGTCCTTTTGGTAAAAGGGCAAGGGAGTTAGCTTTGTGGTTAAGGTGTTAGCTCATCATGCCAAAACAGGTTTGTTTCCCACATGGGTACAGCGTGTGAAGCCTGTTCCTTGTGTACCTGCCATGATACCACTGACATTAAGAAGCATTGACATAAGCTATTTAGAAGTATTTCAATCAGGCCAAGTGTTCTAGAGGTTCTCAGGTTGGCAGTTGCATTTATTTATTTTATTTGACTTGGGAAACTAATTTACAATCTACCTAATTAAAGTGTCATGTCTTTAGATACATGATTTGTTTAATGCACGACCTACACCTGAACTGATATTGTTGTAGAACGCCTTGTATTTTCATAATGGTAATGCTCTTCAGCAAGCATTCAGTTGCAGGTGTGAACATAATAGAATCATGATGAACTAGTTGGCCACCATTAATTGGAACTAATTGGCCACTTGTATTGGTCGGGGCAGTCGGGTAGCCTAGTGGTTAAAGCGTTCGCTCGCCACTCCGAAGACCCGGGTTCGATTCCTGACATGGGTACAATGTGTGAAGCCCATTTCTGGTGTCCCCCGTCGTGATATTGGAATATTGCTAAAAGCAGCGTAAAACCATACTCACTCACTCACTCACTTGTATTGGTCACTTGTATTGGCCACTTGTATTGGTCACTTGTATTGGCCACTTGTATTGGTCAAGACGCCAGCACAGAGAGGAATGGTCAAGGCCTGTATGATCCTTGCCAATGCACCACTTGCATTCAAATTGTATTCTCAGCTCCCTGAGAAGTATACAACCTTGATGCCGAGCTCTGGAAGGGTTGAGTTAGGCATGTAGGGTGTATTGTGTTGAGTAGTAATATGACAATGTTGTGAGATGACCTGCCACAGGCTCTGATGTCTTGGGCCGGTGAAGTTGGGAGGTTAGACTTGAGAGATTGCCATGGTGGTTGTGATCATTGCTCCGCTGGTGTTTTCAGAGGCAGTGCAGGAACAGGTGGAGGCGACTCAGGCAGCTGAGGTGGAAGCCGAGCTCCCGCCACCCGGTAAATGAGGTTGATGACATCGTCATAAGAGGATGTCAGTGTTGTTGATGGTGCGGGGCATACAGTGTAGGAAGATGAAGCGAATAGCACATACCAATTTGTCATGCATGGCTTTCATGGTTTTGGTGTTAAGTAGGGTATATTTGTCTAATCTTGTCAGACAACATTTTTGTCTGATTCAGTGAACCAGGTGGTTATTTTCATCAATAGCGCCGTTATTGATAGTGCTCAAAAGAAGTTAAGGCACCACCCGATTCTTTCATATTACCATACTTAATGTGTAAGATTTTGAACTGAATGAAACCTGGATAATTTTAGAAAGTTTGTCATGACCTTGACATTCATCTCAAACATAACGAAACTGAAGAAGTTATTGAATGTCATTTGCACAGATTTGATATAGGTCATGTTAAGACATACGTATCTGTCTGTAAATTTGGGTTAGATCTCAGTTCAAACTTCAGACTGTGCCTTTAAATCCGCACAAAAAAGGTTATGTACGTCCCGTCTACTAATTATCTTCATGTGTGCTCATAAATCTGATTGACAATTGGCCATTTCCTCAGAGCCACGGAAGGGAGGAGTTACAATAGCATTTCCTGAGAGTTAATTGTCAATCAAGTGCTAAGAATATCCCATTGTGAATTATGTATTTAAAAAATAGATGTGCTTGTTGTTGGTATGTGTGCTTTAATCTTGTTAACTTGTTAAGCTGATACCAATTTCTCTTCCTACACTGTTTGTAGTTGTGTTTTAACTGTCTCTTCCTACTCAGAGTTTGCTACTAATGAACATCACTTGAACATCACTTGAACATCATACAGGCATCATTTATTCATGGAATGAGCATCATCTTCATTGTCTGATTTGTTTCTGCATCTCCTAACACTGTGCTCTCTTCGACTTGCCAATAACTGAACCTTGTATGGATTTCTTGTCTTTGTTGACTACTTTAACTGGTTAACTGTAGATCAGTTTAAGGGACCAGTCATTTATTATGGGATGTGTAAGTGTATTTCAGAGGTTTTTAATAACTAATAAATGAAGATAATAGCCCTCCCCTAATGCTTGCCTTATATAAGATGACCCTCCCCATGTCCTGGTATATTTTGTCTGACCCTCCCTGAAAAGACAAAATGCAAAGGCACTTTGTTTATAAAAAAAAATGTGTATTACTTTTTTTTACCCTCACCTGAACATGCTGAAGACTGTCATAGTTTTGGTGACCCTCCCCACATTCCCTCTGGCCCACATCCACCTACCCCATAATAATTGACTGGTTCCTAACTCACACTTTTCTCCATCGTTTTGATGAGGATAGTTTCCTAGTTGTCAAGAGTTATCGTTATGATAATTTTGGTAATATATGTTATATTTTGTCATTGATTAGTTTAATTCATTAATTCATTCTTACAAATATAAATGCGATATAATATTGTTTTCAATAATATGAAGAGTAGCGGTAGATTAATAGTTTATGATCATGAATTATGTCATGCTATTTTCCTGGCAGCATGTTCCATATATCTGCCATGCTTTATAGTACTTGTTTGACAACTAACCATCATTACATCTCCATTGACAACTGTGATTTGTGTTAGGTGCCAGTCAAGGCATCAATGGGTGGAAGGCTTAGTAACATCATCAGATAGGCAACACCAACAATGCATGCATCTTCCTTAGATTGGGAATGCCACACTAATATCATACTAAATGAGGTTTGTTCATCACATTACAACTAACATTTACTACTAAGTAAATCACTGACTTTCAGTGAATCAGCTCTTTGTTTTTCAAGGCCATGTGACCCATATTACATACATGTATATCATACAGTTATATCACATTGCACATGCATCATGGCATTTGATAACATTACATCTCCGTTCTAACATTATTTATGTGCATGATGTGTGCAAGAAATCTCTTAAGATATGTTCATTGATAGATGATGAAACTTAAATGATGAAGCTCTAGGATGTTTCCTTGGAAACCAGTTGCTTATATAGGTCACTATCTTATATTTGTGTGTGAAAGTTGGTGCTGCATTGTTTAAGCAAGAATTACACTGTTGGTGCTGCGTTGTTTAGGCAAGAATTGCACCGTTGGTGCTGCTTTGTTTAAGCAAGAATTACACCAATGTCAAGCCAGCTCCTGCTATTTACATATAAATACTGAATGTGTTGGTAAATGAAACTAGGGCTAAGGAAGAATTTTTGTATGAATTAAATATGCAGAGCAGCATTTGAGATATCCTTCTTGATGTGGGGTATAAGTGATAATGCATGTGCCTGTGTTATGAATATTTATGCACCGTGACGATAACATGTTATGTCATACTTTGCTACATGCTTCGTGAATGTACACTTCAACATGTTCAGGGTTCATCCTCTTCTCCATCATCTTCATTCTCATCAATTAATAACTGCTTCAGGTGGACTCCGCTTGTTCATAACAAAACTTAGTGTCTCCCAATTTCTTGGATGCCCCAACTGCTCTTTGTCCTGTAGAAAATGTGAATGGGCGAGGCCCAATATTTACGAGTGAAACCCATGTATATTGTGTGTCGTATACTCGGTGGAACAGGGTATGCTGAAAATAGCACAATTTCATGTTCCTTCTCTATCTGACAAGGAACAAGAAGATAGTAATCTTTAGAGGAGATAAAGTCATATTTTGATAATTAATCATCGAAGATTTTCAAAATGTAAAATAGTAAATATGAATAGATTTGTTATCTTCAATGTTAATGGTAAATTAGTGTTTAAATGTTCAAAATAAAACATTGAATTTTTTTGTAAAATATTTTGGTAAAAAATAAAGTTTTGCTATGATTTCAGTCTGATGTTAGATATGACATTTAATCGGTAGAAGGGTCATAGGGCAATAGATATCCACCATCTGTCGACCTTAGGTCGAGTCCTAGATGAGCACTGCACCTAGTTGTTAGGAGTTGGATAACACTTAGATGTAGAAGGAGGGTTCACAAGTGCTAGCTATCTCCGAGAAGCTTCGATAACTAAACATGTTCAAATAGTACTGATATGTTTCAAATTCAAGTTTATTTCCTCATGAGGACATTATTTGTTGAAACTGAAAGATAATTAAAAATTCATTTATGTATTATTTACATAGCTGTTGTTTCGAAGTCATGTTTACTCAAAAGATGGATGACTATTAAATGTATTTTTTGTAAGAAGGAAAAGATTCAGTTTAATTTGACACAACGTTTTGTATTAATAATGCTGTTGATTGTATTGATCTATCGTAAAGGTAAAGATGAGAAGAAAACGTTTGAAATTTCATGACCATGATTATTTTCTTAGAGGATATCCCTTCCCCACCAGAGGAGTTGGTCACAGCTGATATCGCTGAAAATGACCAGGTGGAAGTTGAACAACAATTCTCAGCTGAAGTGGCTGAGACCGTTGAAGCCGTTGCCGATACTGAAACCTCGGCGGCAGCAACCGAAGAAATTGAACAAACTTCAGAGGAAATTACTGAAACTCCAGCTGAGGTCGTGGAGTCATTGCAAGTCATTGACAGTGAATTAGAGAATGAAGTTGAGGTTGCACAGGCTGCCGAGGTTGAAGTTGAAGCAGCAACCGCCGTACATGCTGAAGTGACCGAGGAAATTACAGAAAACAATGTTACGGAAATAACCGAAAATGGTAAAGTCTGCTTTGGTTTCTACATTTATAAGCTTTGCAGCTTGAAGCATTCACCTGCTCAGCAAAGAACACCTGGTGTAAGGGTCGTTAGTGGACTACAGCCTGTCTAACTTGTGTTGTCCTTCGTGCAGTTTAATATGCATGATTGTACAGATGAGAGAATCTTGTGGAAATCTTACATTGTCTGTCTGTTTACTGTTTAACTAATAATGTGTCAACCATATTGGTAGATTCCAGATAATCGATGTCCCTTCCTTGTGAAGTCTAAATGTGTACCCTACAAAACCCCTTGTTCCTCTTAATACTGGTAAGGTTGATTGGTTGATGGTTTTATGTTGCATGCTCGTGGGGAATTGGAGGGTCGTTGATAAGATGGAGATACAATATGGTTTGTGGTCTAATGATTACTCAACAGTTTTATTGACTGTTGCCAGACATTCTTTCGATTCAGTGTTGATACTTGTACAATGGGAGATGTGATCAATTCATTCACTACAGTGTCTTTTGTAATGGTCCACTTGGTCAAACTTTGGCTTCAAACGATGTGTTGAATGTGCAGCTAGGTAAACCCTCTGGAAGTGGCCAATCGGGCTTGTGAATGGTACCAAGTCATGTACAAAGAATTTATTTTATGGTTCAGTTTGTGTAACACAAGGCTTGTTCCTGGTGAGGCTGTGGGCTTATTGATCTGGAGCAGTGCAATGACAAGCTTCATCCTGCCCATTCTGATCACAGTAGCAATGGTGCTTGTTTGGCACACTGATCACTGAGAACAGGTGCTTGTTTGGCACACTGATCACTGAGAGCAAGTGCTTGTTTGGCACACTGATCACTGAGAGCAGGTGCTTGTTTGGCACACTGATCACTGAGAACAGGTGCTTGTTTGGCACACTGATCACTGAGAGCAGGTGCTTGTTTGGCACACTGATCACTGAGAACAGGTGCTTGTTTGGCACACTGATCACTAAGAGCAGGTGCTTGTTTGGCACACTGATAACTGAGAACAGGTGCTTGTTTGGCACACTGATCACTGAGAGCAGGTGCTTGTTTGGCATACTGATCACTGGGAGCAGGTGCTTGTTTGGCATACTGATCACTGAGAGCAGGTGCTTGTTTGGCATACTGATCACTGAGAACAGGTGCTTGTTTGGCATACTGATCACTAAGAGCAGGTGCTTGTTTGGTACATATATTCCAGAGAGCAGGTGCTTGATATCTTTAAATGCATCTATGTGGGAACAGTATATTTATGCTGATTAGGTATTAAAATGTCATGCTTGTGTCAAAGTACATAGACCTTCATTGATTCTACAGGACTCCAAATTTTTCCAACCATGTCAGATATTTTTTTCATTTTTAAGTATTTTAGGCTATTTTGATATAAATGTATTGGACTTGGTGCCCATTTCCCATTCCCCGAATTCGACGGTGTGGGAGTCCTGTTCTTAGTGTTCCCACATATTGAATAGTGCGGGATGCTGGGTTGAACTGTACTCACTCATTCACTCGACTGCAATGTCAAATGTTTGGTGCTTCAGCTGAATGAGTGGAGCGAATGGAAGAGTATGGTCAATGTCTATAATGTGATGTACAAGGGTTGTTGCCATGAGTGTAAAGCTTTGCATGCTATGCATATTATAGCCAATATACCAAATCAGTTGACTTGATGTCAGTTGTAATATCTGTTCATGAAATATTACTGCGACATGTTGCTGGTCAACTATTGACTTATTATAGAAAGCCAACAATTTTGACATTAGTTGACCTCCCATAGTACGCTGACACACCATGATATGACTGGAGTACTGTTCAAAGCCGTGTTAAACCAAACTCACTATCAAAAGTCACATATTGTGTGAACACTTACAGTCCCCGAAATCCAAGTTTAGGATCAGTGTTAAAAAAGGTTTGAGATGCCTGGTACTTATAAGCTGACTTGCATGGGGACCAGAAGTCCAAGTGCATGTCATGGTGCCTCATTGTGGATCATGGCTGATTGCCTGTCATGGTGCCTCGATGGCGTGGATCATGGCTGACTGCCTGTCATGGTGCCTCATTGTGGATCATGGCTGATTGCCTGTCATGGTGCCTCGATGGCGTGGATCACGGCTGACTGCCTGTCATGGTGCCTCATTGTGGATCATGGCTGATTGCCTGTCATGGTGCCTCGATGGCGTGGATCAAGGCTGATTGCCTGTCATGGTGCCTCGATGGCGTGGATCACGGCTGATTGCCTGTCATTGTCCCTCGATGGCGTGGATCATGGCTGATTGCGTGTCATGGTGTCCCGATGGCGTGGATCACGGCTGATTGCCTATCATGGTCCCTCGATGGCGTGGATCACGGCTGATTGCCTGTCATGGTGCCTCGATGGTGTGGATCACGGCTGATGGCCTGTCATGGTGCCTCGATGGCGTGGATCATGGCTGATTGTCTGTCATGGTGCCTCAATGGCGTGGATCATGGCTGATTGCATCTCATGGTACCTCGATGGCATGGATCACGGCTGATTGCCTGTCATGGTCCCTCGATGGCGTGGATCATGGCTGATTGCATGTCATGGTGCCTTGATGGCGTGGATCATGGCTGACTGCCTGTCATGTTTCCTCGATGGCATGGATCAAGGCTGATTGCCTGTCATGGTCCCTCAATGGCGTGGATCATGGCTGATTGCCTGTCATGGTCCCTCGATGGCGTGGATCATGGCTGATTGCATGTCATGGTGCCTTGATGGCGTGGATCATGGCTGACTGCCTGTCATGTTTCCTCGATGGCATGGATCAAGGCTGATTGCCTGTCATGGTCCCTCAATGGCGTGGATCATGGCTGATTGCCAGTCATGGTCCCTCGATGACGTGGATCACGGCTGATTGCCTATCATGGTGCCTCTATGGCGTGGATCATGGCTGATTGTGTGTCATGGTGCCTCAATGGCGTGGATCACGGCTGATTGCCTGTCATGGTGCCTCGATGGCATGGATCACGGCTGATGGCCTGTCATGGTGCCTCGATGGCGTGGATCACGGCTGATTGTGTGTCATGGTGCCTCAATGGCGTGGATCATGGCTGATTGCATCTCATGGTGCCTTGATGGCGTGGATGACGGCTGATTGCCTGTCATGGTCCCTCGATCTCGTGGATCACGGCTGATTGCCTGTCATGGTGCCTCGATGGCGTGGATCATGGCTGATTGCCTGTCATGGTGCCTCGATAGCGTGGATCATGGTTGATTGTATGTCATGGTGCCTCAATGGCGTGGATCATGGCTGATTGTGTGTCATGGTGCCTCAATGGTGTGGATCATGGCTGATTGTGTGTCATGGTGCCTCAATGGCGTGGATCACGGCTGATTGCATCTCATGGTCCCTCGATGGTGTGGATCATGGCTGATTGCCTGTCATGGTCCCTCGATGGCGTGGATCATGGCTGATTGCCTGTCATGGTCCCTCGATGGCGTGGATCACGGCTGATTGTGTGTCATGGTGCCTCGATGGCGTGGATCACGGCTGATTAGCTGTCATAGTCCCTCCATGGCGTGGATCACGGCTGATTGGCTGTCATGGTGCCTCGATGGCGTGGATCATGGCAGATTGCCTGTCATGTTTCCTCGATGGCGTGGATCACGGCTGATTGTCTGTCATGGTGCCTCGATGGCGTGGATCACGGCTGATTGCCTGTCATGGTGCCTCAATGGCGTGGATCATGGCTGATTGCCTGTCATGGTGCCTTGATGATGGCTCATGCTTTTAGTCACAGGCTTGCCTCGCCCACTTTATTTGCAGGCTGACATGACAGGCGTAGATGGAAGCTTGTTGACTGGCATAAAACAACTTTCACTCACCACAATACAGGCTTGGAGCTGAAAGCTTGTTTACTCAGCTTAATTTTCATTTGTTGGAATTGACAAGCCTTTGCTCCTTTTGTTTGTTGGTAAGTTTCACTTCAAGCATGTCTGCCTGTGTCATATGCTGTATATAACAGACACACACTTGCATTTTCACGCTCATCATATTTATTGTTTTCTTCACATAATGATTGTATACTCCTCTAACATCTCATTTTAATAGTGGTTGTTGCTTTCAATACAATTGTTTCCTTAACACAATGCCATTGTCATATGAAGTTCGGGATTATTTTTTGCAGGTGTATTCATGCTAATGATCTACTGAATGGATTCATAAGAAAAGCATGATTACATATTGAATTAATGTGTTTGTTGAGACAAATGATCAAGTTTTGATATATGTCGCCAAATTAAATTTACCAGTCATTGTCACCAAAGCAGAAACCACGATTATGGGAGGACAGTGCGTTCCCAGCATGCATTTCACCCAGCACAAATCCTGCTTCATGTATTGTAGCATGGATTATTATGTAGAACTTTCTGCAAAGACACATTAGTGGTCATGAGATGTTGTTTTCTTGAAATGTTATTAAATATTTATTTTAGCTCTTTAAGTTTAATAATATGCTGCATGCTCTCCTGGCTTGTGTATATTGTGTACCTATATCGGTGCCCTGGCACCACTGTTCAGAAACACTTAGAGGATGTGTTTAGGATTTGTGTAACGGATGTGATATCAGTTGTGCTGAAATCTTCCAGTATCATCACAAGTTGAGGAAAAAGTTGAGGAACAAGTTGAAGAAAATACTGAGGTTGCCGTGGAAACAGCTGAAGATGGTAAAACACTTGTACTTAGCTCATCACTAATTAATAATGTTTGGCAAGACTCATGGACTAACAATTAACTGCACTGAATAAACCCTTTGGTCTTTGCAGTGTTGCAGAACTAATGTCTATATCTTTAGTTAGGGGCACTGAGGTAGCCTAGTGGTTAAAGTGGTTGCTTCTCACGAATGTGGTTCTGGTTTGATTCCTCACATGGATACAATGTGTGAAGCCCACTTCTGGTGTCCACTGCCGTGATTTGCCCGGAAGGTTGCTTCAAGTTAGAATCATACTCACTCACTCATTCTGTAGACTGAAGTCTTCTCTCGTTATGATACACTGGACAAAGGTAGAACCCTGCCACCATATTTTACTCACCCACTATATAGACTGAAGTCTTCTCTCGTTATGATACACTGGACAAAGGTAGAACCCTGTCACCATATTTTACTCACTCACTTACTCACTCTATAGACTAAAACCTTCTCGTTGTGATACATCTGACAAAGGTAGAACCTTGTCACCATATTTTACTCACTCACTCACTCTATAGACTAAAACCTTCTCGTTGTGATACATCTGACAAAGGTAGAACCTTGTCACCATATTTTACTCACTCACTCACTCTATAGACTAAAACCTTCTCGTTGTGATACATCTGACAAAGGTAGAACCTTACCACCATATCTTACTCACTCATTCATAACAGACTGAAGCTTTTCATCTCTTCCCAACGTCTTGCATATACTCTTGAGTCTTCAGACCATCCTTTTATTGTGCATGTTATATTTATACCTGTTTTATTGTACTTGGTAGTCTGCTAGTTGACTTGTAGAAAATGTATGACGACACCTTTGTTATGTTGGGAAGACATGTTACTAAGCAACCAATTGGGTGGGTACTGAATAGGACCCGGGTACACACAGGACTTCCCGGACCCGTGGTTAGTCACGTGATATATTGTTTAATGACAAAAAGTATCTAAAACTCTGTTTAAACTACAAGTCACTAATGTTCGCTTTTCTTCCTGACTACTATGCCCATTCCTTCTGACTTTTATATGTCTGAATAAAAAAACAACTTAGGCAACTTCAGTGTATACACCAGATCGTTTCATACCTGTATCTAAATACATTTTACCAGAGCTACGGTGAAACTTTTCCCAATTGGACAGTTTGTACCTACCTCTTCATACCTACACCGGGTACCCGGGTAGGGTCGGGTACAAGGGGGGTGGGTACCCGGATAGTAAATTTGGACTCGTCCCACCCCTTCAAAGTAGCGTAAAACCCAACTCCCTCACTCACTCACCCATTCCAATGTTTCCTCCCACAAAAGCTATTTAGCTACAAGACTAGCTCAGGTCCTACCCTGGCTCCCCGTCCGGTAATGAAATAAGTTGATATGTTAGATTAAAAAGGTGTGGTGTGAAATATTACACATTTAATTCGTTGACATATTCCATCATAGAGTATTGTATTGTGGCATGGCTTTAGGGGAGGTGGGGTTCAGGTGAATGAACATGTGATCACCCCTTGGCCCAGTATCAGGCAGTTCATCTCTGCAATTAGACTAGTATGGTGTGTAGGATTAGGGGCACAGGTATTTCCTCCATTCCTTGGCATAGCACAGTGGCTGCCATTTGTCAGCTGGGACCCAGGAATGCTCGAGCCCGACTGTGTAAAATGCTTGTCCAGGCCTGGAGGACATACATGCGTTTGTCATGAGACTATTAAGGCTGTGCAGAGAATCAGAACAATGATTGATATTTAGTTTATTCAAAAAATGTTAGACAAATATCTAGTCTCTGAAATGAGCATATTTTACAAAAAAAACAAAAAAAACAGTTAAATTATCTTAATATGATATAGTAAAATGGAGCCAAGAGACAATTTTCATTTTCAGAAACTGCAATAATCTAGACTTTCTTAAGCTCCAGGTTTTGAACTACTAGTGACAGTTAATGTGTACCTATAAGCATAAAAAGTTGTCTTCCTTGAGGGGTTCGAGGAGCGGGTCCTAAAGTTTTGTTTTATGATGGTGATCATGTATCTCTCCGTGTCTGGGGGCACTTTCATGTTGACTGATGCATGGATAGGGTGGGATGGGTCTCATGATACCTGTCAATCCAGCTAAGCCAACACCCATGGCTCTTATATCATGATTAGATATGGCTAGCTAGTAAATCAAATTAGACATACATTGTTGCCAACTATCCGTGAAGTTATGTGGAGTAATGTCAAGAAATATCATTTAATTTGCAGAATTTTACCCTTTGAATGAAATAATGTTTGTGAAACACTATGATTTATTAATTATTCACATGTGCTTTATTAAATATTCTGAAAACACCTGTTCACTGTCATTGTCTGGTTAATCAACGTTTCTGTTGGTGCCACACTCGCTGACGACGGGCAGCTGTCTGATGTGAACAAGAACATACTTTGGACTGGTGCAGAATAAGATGGCATTTTGATCAATTGATATCATCCAGATAATGCTATGTAAAACATTTATGTTTTATTTATACTTTACATTATATTTGTGGAAAGAAGGGAGAGTTTAGAATGATCTGCTTTGATTGTCTATGTTGTAATCCATTCGCAGGGGAAAGCATTTTTATGAATGGGTATGGAGATTACATTTGTACAATGTCTTGTTTGTTTCTGTGGCATATTGAACTGAAGGCAAGTCCATGTTTGTTGCCTGGGTGGTACATTGTTAGGACGACCAAGTCACTTGAGACAAGCATGATTGTGGTGTATAAACAAGTTATAGCATGACCTGGCACTTGTCATGAACATCCAGTGATATATAGGGTGGGGAATACGTTGTTATCTGCCGTTCTATATTGCACCACATTCCAGCTACTGCGATAAGACTTTTTTTTCTGAACATGACATACAAGTCAGAAATGCATTTGCATTATGTTTATGTAGGCAGTCAATTACCATATTGTCCATGTACATGTTGCCCTACACTAATTATATCAAATAGATTGAATAAATTAGGTCACATTCAGTGCTTGGTGTGTTTGCAATCTGGAACAAGGAGGACACTCTTTTCATCTATAATCTTCAGATGAATTCTATCCAAACATTAATCGCTGAGTGACATCCCCCAAAAATATATGATGGATTGGACAGTTCCCATTAAATATGTTAAGGCTGCCATTTTGTTACATACATAGAATGATATATGAAATATATCACATACCTTTGAATAGCAGGTAATATTACAAATACTGCAATGTAAAAGATCATATAGTGTCATATATTTTGTAGTTCTGAGTATATATTCCAACCATTCTTCTGGTGTATAAATCCTGTTATAAGGTAATAAGGTGTGTGTCCAGTGTTCAATACAGTGTATGTGTTAACTGTGTGCCTCGGGCATGTTTGTTGTTCCAAGCTTGTGGATGAGATAAAACAGGTATTGTTCTCAATCTCGTAATCTTCAGAAATTGCGTCCTATGCATCACTGGATCCAGGTGCTAGGTGATGTTCTAATGAGATTGTATTGTTTGTTTGTTGTATAATGCCCCACTCAGCAGTATTTCAGCTTTTTGACAGCAGTCTAAATAGTTGAGTCTGGACCAAACAATCCAGTGGTTGACATCATGATCATTAATCTGTACATTTGCTGTAGGATGACATGCATCATCAAAGTCAAAGGGCCTGACCACCCGATCCCGTTGGTCACCTCTTACAGCAAGCATGGGTTGCTGGAGACCAATTCTAACCCGGATCTTCACAGATTGGTTCATACATCTGAATGTGATTATTGATCTTTTCTTGTCCTGTCATTGTGGATTGATAAAGGTGGCCTTGCTTCAGATTGTGACATTAAGCTGTTAATCAGCTTGCATTCATAGTTCTCCATGTGTTGTCTCCATGCACCAAAACAACCTTTCAGGGGGTAGTTTGGGACGCACTGGATAGGGTGTTTGATATGGGAGGAGGGGCAGTGGGGTAGCCTAGTGGTTAAAGCGTTTGCTCATCATGCCAAAGACCCGGGTTACCTCATGGGTACAATGTGTGAAGCCCATATCTGTTGTCCCCAGCTGTGATACTGCTGAAATATTGCTAAAACCGGCATAAAACAATACTCGCTCACTCACTCTTAAAGGGGGAAGGTAGAGTAGCTTGCAATGATAGATGGGTTCAAGTCCTACCATGGTACAAATCCTGGAGTCCTTTCTCAGTAAAAGACTTCCACGTAACTTTCATCTACCGCTACATTGTTGTTGACATGTTTAATCTTGCCCCAAATTCCTAAAATGAGAAAAAAAACCTTTCTGGATTGGCTGGGAATATGGAGACAGTACTGAGAGGTGTGTATATGTCTTGTTATTCACCGTGGGACCAGGATGTATATTTTTATATGGCACAGGATTATACTTCTGCTAGGCAATACGACTAGGTCGCTATGAACTGTGATAGGTAGATCTGGATGGTGGATCACATGGTGGATCACATGGTGGATCACATGCAGCAGCTGAATGTTTTGTTTGTTACTTTTGAGAAATGAAAGTGTTTTTATCACCCGAGAAGAAATTGAGCTGGTTGTTGAATCAGTGTTGATTATCAATGTTTTTTGAGAATGTATGTGAGTAATGAGAAAAGAATATCTTGTTAAAAACCTGCACACTATTGAGGAAATTTGGGATTTTGTAAAATGTAGTTAACACGTACTGCAAGTGAAAGGTGAAATATGTCTACCCAAGGTACAAAAAATTGGATGGGTCACCAAACTTCCTTTCACTTCGCTGAATTTGTTCCTTAACTGTGTTTGTTGAACTAGTTCAGAAATAATTTCTCCAGGAAGTATGCTTAGAAAAGTGAAATACCATGTGTAGTAACCATGTTTTAAGATGACATGGCCCATTTAGGCACATTCATACTGCATCCCAGTGGAAGCACGGTGATATTGATTGTACTGTACTGTCATTATAGTAATTATCAACTCTTACAGTACAGTTCCCTACACCTTTTCATTAATTTACAGGACTCTCATTTTTCCTGTAAGGACCCTTGAAATAAATTATTAGGGGTCCTGGATCAGTCATCCATGCACCCTTGCTTTAGGCAAGTCTACAAACATCAGTGCAAGTGTCGATAAACCTGAAAAAATGGTCCCCTTCATACAATGTTATACTCTTATGTAACTGTACCGAGCATATTTTTAATGCTCTTCTGAAGCATCTGCTTTGAATGCTAATGTTTTGATGTTTTTTAAATGTTTCTTTCATCTCCAGTTAATGTCGTAGTTTGTGCGCTCAAAGAGACTCACAGTAGTGATTTCCTGTGGCAAAGAGAATTGATCTGTGCTGTTGCCAGCTTGATGTATGTCCCAGTGTGCTGATGATTTTCAGAAGTAATTTAATTTGTCGTGAAATATAAACAACGGTAACCAGGACATGAAAACTCAACCTTCACATTGTTTGTGCAATCTATTAATAGTGCTGATCAGGTGCTTGTGACAGGACCTGGCGTTTTTACAAGTATCATTGCATTCCTGGTGTGCCTGGCACTTTATCTAGTCATCAACACCGTGGCAGGCTAGCAGACATGTTATTTCCCCCTTTGTCATCTTTATATAGACTTCAGGCACACAATCAACCAGACCCCTAAGCTTCCTCGTCATCCCACTGCTATTTATCTGGAGAGCAAGACACAGAATGTGTAGGTTGGCTGGGAGAAGGAACTCTTGGATTCCCTAACAACATTTATGAGTAGTGTGGCAGATAGTGTCCTCGGATTGGTCTACTTCCTGTTGATAGTCCATCCTCATTGGCTGACCCCGTCAGGGGTGCGAATGGTTGTTTCTTTGAAACAGTTACAATAGTAGATTCTATGCAACAACTGATAAGCATAACAATATAGACAAAAAATACAAGTGTAAACAAACTCGTTTGAACTCGTATCAGTTTAAACGTGATAGGGTATTATGACATGTTTGTGGTACTGTATTCGGACGGTGGGCCTAAATTTGTACCTAAGGATATTGAGGGGATCTTCGTGAATACTCCCACAATTATAAAGTAAATACATTCTTGAGAAGTTTGTCCGTGCGTTTAGAATCACTACCTTGTGGCAATAGGTCAGGACATTCTGCAAGTTGCCAAGACATTATTACCTTCCGTGACATAATGATATTGACACCTGAGTGCCATATGGAATTGTTTAACGTCTAACAATCACAATTCCACCATCAGGATTTTGTAATGTAAAAACTAAACATCGGAATGATGTGAAAAAGTGAGTCATGGCTGCAGCACAATCAGCCCGTGATAGTACGTCATTTTCTCCGATAAGACGCACATTTGTATCTGTCTCTGACCCCATCCCTCTTCACAGCTGTCTCCTGTACGCGATGTGTTGGCGTGTGTTGCATCATCAGTTTCCGTGTAGATCCTCCAACATTGACAGAGGTGCACTTTAGGAATCTTATTGAATTGTGCTACTTGAGGAAATCAAGAGCTTGTCACAGTGTGGTCACAGGAGTCTCATGTCCACAGCCCTATTTAAACCTGGAAGAAAAGCCCCGTGACTTGCCTCATTGCCAGCACACAAATTCAGGGTCTCGGAGATGCATCCAGACAAACGTCACCCTCTCTGATTAAACATCAGTAAACGTGTCCGGGATGGGAATTTCTTTTTGTCCCTGCCAAGTCTAGGATTGGTCGGACTAGGCAGTGTTGCTTTTTGTGATTAATATAAAATGGGGAGGGGATTTTGCAGGTCAGTTAAGTTTTCAACTTCAGGAGGATAGCTTGTCTTGACTTTGTGGTTACTGCCTGGTTGAACATACAATGACGATCACAGGGGAGAGTAAGTATTTAAGTACCTATACATGTACCTGTCCGTCTGGACAGCATTGTTGGCACATACTTGATGTGTTAACAATCAAAATCTTCATGCTTGGTCTATTATCTTCAAACCGTTCAACCTTCTTTCCTGGAATTTGTTCAGATTGACAGATTTACAGTGATTTCATTCATGTAAAACAATAACAGTGTATTAGTGACCGATATGAGAGCTTGTACTTGACGTAAATATGCGATATCCAGCACTAAAATTTGTTAGTGAGGTGGACCGGGATGAAAATCTATTAATTTAGTTATAAATTTGCCAAAATAATGAGCAGTAACAGGCATTTTGTCCATGTTAGTATGTACATACATGAAAGAAATGTGAAGAAACACAGTCATATGAAACAGTTCGCACCTATGTTGATTGTAGTTATGGCAGAGTGAATAAATGCACCCCAACTTGAACCAGCACAATATGCAATCATATTTGCTTAAGGACAAGCATGATCAATGACCGTATCAGTCTTGTAGACTCAGTTTACTGAGTCGGTAGTCATACTACTGATCTGCACGTAGTTTGAAATTATGACAAACAAATTATTTTTCTTTACGGTAATAGATAATGTTTGTGTATATACTAATCAACATTTGGTATTAATATTGATATATGGAAGATGGTTGGGGCCAATAATTTAAAAATATAGTCAATCAAGTTCCATTTGCTGAATTATAGAAAAATCCCCATCAAGAGTTGAGGACTTGCTTCTTGGTGTACTGGGCATGTTTGTATGCTATGCTTATGCCTGATTTAGTCCCATGTGATAATGACATGTATAACTGATTTAGTCTCATGCAATAATGACATGTTATAACTGATTTAGTCCCATGCGATAATGACATGTTATAACTGGTTTAGTCCCATGTGATAAGGACATGTAATAACTGATTTAGTCTCATGCGATAATGACATGTTATAACTGGTTTAGTCCCATGTGATAATGACATGTTATAACTGGTTTAGTCCCATGTGATAAGGACATGTTATAACTGGTTTAGTCCCATGTGATAATGACATGTTATAACTGGTTTAGTCCCATGTGATAAGGACATGTAACATGTGTAATAACTGATGAATTTCTGTGCTCTAGCTGTTCACTGCCACTTTGTTTCAGGAGTCATGTTTATATGTTGTGTATTTGGATTAATGATAACATACTTATGTTTCAGAAATTAGTATGCTAATTGTTATGGTATTTATAACTTTGTTTTCACGTTTCTTTTAGAATATGACAATATTATTATTGTGGTTCAACATTTTCTTCCAAGGAATTAAATCTTGTTTAGATTATTGTGTGTTGACCAATGGCATTTTATCTTACAGCTGCTGCAAGTACTGTGAACGGACAGTCGGCTACATCAACAGTTAGTATGCCAACATTTCTCTCATGAATATCAAGGGTCTAAGAGGCTCCAATTCTGTGCTGAGTTGCATCCCTTGGGTGTGTCAGGATTTGCTCTTTGTGGGATTGTTAGATCTGTCACACTGATTATGGTCCTCTGACTGTTGTGATATTTTAACCTGTCCTTGATGTATTGCCATGGGCTAGAGACAATTGTGATGTATTGATACATCACTCCATCATTCCACCGCTAGGAAACACCCAACCCTGTGATGAAATCACCTACCAGGGTCGTAGCCAGGATTTTAAAACATGGGGGTGGGTGGGGGTCCACTCATTAATAATTCTACTTTAACAACCAAATCAACTTACCATGGTAAGAACCCTCCTTCTGGATCGCCACTGCCTACCTAATGTTGGAGTTTGGGAATTCATCCCACGTCAAGTTGAACCCATTGTGATAAAAAAGAACTACCGGTAATCCTCAATGAAGTGTTAAATCAACTCTTATTTTGACTGTTCCATGTTGTTAGTTTGGTTATGAAAGTTCTATAATTTCTGCTTATCCTAGAGTAAAAGAAATGAAATCTGTTCCTTGATCGCGACATTTGTCTGTTAAAATAATACTGATGTACAATGCAATGCCTTATTACCATATTAATTAAGCCCCTTTATTAGGTATGTGTTGGATTACAGTGTTTCTTTACTTGTTCTCTTTCATCGTCTTTTATTTAATCAACATGGTTGATAAACTTACTTCTTTTACTGACAATTTTGGGGTTAATTTGGGCTGATAATTAGTCCCTTCCAGTGCACTATCTGTGGCAATGTTAACTGCCCTCACCCTCAGACAGACAGACCCTCTGCTGACTGTAGATATTTGCACTTACTGGTTGGTCTCCACAATTGTTGGACAGGCCGGTCATTGCTCCACATGACCAGGGCTCAATTCTGTCAGCCTGTCGGCCTACATGGGCAGGAAGTACAAGCATTGATGTACGTCAGTCAACAGAGATGTCATTGATGATGACATCAGTTTATGCCACATTGCAATATGTTTACTTGTCCAACTATTGTCTTCCTTGATAGTTTGATTGATAAGCTACAAAACTCTTTTTTTCTGTATTGGTTCTTGTGGCAATGTATTTTGATAGAATAGAGATTAGATGTTAATCTTGTTTGGGTAAATGAAACCTTTATGTATGTGTGGTTCTTGAGTGAACAATTCAGTTTTGTAAATGAATGGGTCTGTTATTAAATCATAAACAATTTGTGGAAGGAAGTGAACTTCGTATATTCATTTAGGCAGTCAAATATCATCCCTCTCATTCCTGGTCATAGGGCTTCAGCAATCCATGCTTGCAGTAAAAGGCGACTGCTTTTCTGACTTGGTTGATGCAAGTCATTGTATCCCAATTGAGTGAATCGCTGCTTGGGATATCAATCACTGGATTGTCTGGCAAGGCAACAAGATTGGGTGGTCAGGTTTTGTGAATTTAATGATTGCGTGTCACCATCATACTCCCTCAGGAGCTCCCCTCTGTAGTCTAGTGGACGGAGCGTCTACCTGGGGAGAGGAAGGTCTAGGGTTTGATCCCCGCCACAGCATCCCAATAGATGTTAAAAGTGGTACTTGTTGTTACCCTGCCTTGTAATTGGCATTAACTGTGTTTCATCTAGGATTGGTCAGCTAGGAGTTAGTATACTGTGTTGAGTGGGGGTTTATTTGATTGGGTCTTATACCCTGACAGTGTGGGTCGTTGCTCATAATAGTCACTGGTTTGATTGACAGGCAACTGTTGTATAACTTGCATATTGCCTAGTTTGGCATAAGAAATAAACAAACTGTACTTCATGATTCATCCCTCTGTTCAGGTTGAAGCAGTGTCGACATACAGCCCGCCGGAACCGGAACCAGAACCAGAACCAACCCTTGCTCCTGTCACTCAGCCAGAGCCCACACCAGAGCCCACACCAGAGCCCCCAAAACAAGCAAACGGAACTGGCGATATCTTCGGCCTCAGTGCCAAGGAGATGAAAGAGAGGCTGAAGTCCCGAAGAAGGGTTGACCCACGTACACAAGGTGTCGGTTTCGGGGAGAAGTACAAAGTGTTTGAGCGTCTGTGAACATCTTCTCATCCCCTAATTGTCCAATCAGAACTAGCATAACCAGTTGGAACACCTGTTTCAGTGAAGAGCTGCAAGCAGCTAGCAACATGAGACTTTTCTAATAATGGAGACATGATACAGATTTTGCTCGAATTTTCTTTTTGAATTTGTTGCGAATTTGTGGATATGGTTTGTGAAAATGCCTATTCACTTTTGGGTCACCTTTCCAGCCAGATTCATAATGGACCAAGTTTATTTGACTTTACACCTACACATATATATTATAAATATATATATATCTATACATATATTGGTTACATATTACATTATGTAGAAAGCTTTGTAGATATCCTCAAAGCAAATAAGAGAACTCATGTTTTACTTTTGTTGAAGCTTGAGTGACAAGGATGATTTTATACACTTATGCATTCCATGTTCATTGGCTAGTGTACAGAGACTTTGAAGACTAGGGGTAGTATATCAGAAGCTGCATTGAGAGGAAATAGAATGATTTGACTAATTCTGCTAACTCAGTCCACAGTGTGATAATGTACAGAGTTTTACAGGTGTAGATTGTCGCCCATGTCCACTCTGGGTGGCTCAGACATGTCTTTCTGACTGCTCACTTGTATAATTATTCCAGGAACAATTGTATACACATATATTTTGTTAAGAATAAATTCATTTCAAAAACATTGTCTTGTGCTTTTTTACCATCTTGTGGGCATATTGATGAAGGTTTTGACCACATAGTCCAGTACCTCCCTGGCAAGTTACATTTCTTGTTATACTGAATTGAACAACAAAAGAGTCCTGGAAGAAAATTGGTCTTGGCATACAGACAGATAATATATTCAGTGACAGGCCACTTGATCATAAACTACACTAAAAAAGTTAAAGAACACCTTATGTCTCGTATATCTATAGTTGCTCTTTCATGCCATGAACTACTGTATGGGTTTCTTTAGCGTCTTCTAAGTAGTAGACATTTATATAGCGTGATAGGTCATGCATGCTGGAGTATGGACCAGATTATTACCTGTTTGCATTGCCATTGTGAATTCATCAGAGATGGAGAGAAGAAAAATGGGATTTGTCTTGATATTGGGAACTGGGGTAGCCTAGTGGTTAAAGCCTTTGCTCTTAACACGGTCTACCTGGGTCTATTCCCACCGGGTTATACTTCGTGAAACCCATTGGTGTCTTAAGTTGTGATATTGCTGGAGGATTTTGCTCACATGGTGTTATACTCTTTCTTCCTTGATTAGAAACGTAATGTACTGATATATATATACCAGGGTAGAGGCTGACTGAAGTTGAAATGGCTGACAAGGGATGATGGAATATTATGAAAGAAACTAACTGCATGTGAAACAGGATTTTGTTTGTTTATTGTTTAACGCCACACTCAGCAATATTCCAGCTACATGACGGCGATTGACATCATGAGCATCAATACAATGACACAATGGGATACAATGACACAATGACATGCATCAACCAAGTCAACAACCGTTAGTGGCCTCTTAGGACAAGCATAGTCGCCTTTTATGCCAAGCATGGGTTGCTGAAGACCTATTCTACCCTGGATCTTCACCACCAGGTGATGAGCAGGAATTGTAATGACATAGGTGATCTTGATGAGGAAATGTAACAGCAATTGAAACCATGACCAAGATCGCCCCCAAAGTAGTCCCACAAACATTCGCAGAGGAGACCCACAACAACGGATTAATCGCTACATCAACAAAATGCTCCATCCAGAGGGTCTGGGCAGCACAAGAAATAGTTTAATAAGACTGCAGAGAAATGTTTATGACTTTGAGAGCCCACATTAGGTGTTCTGAGCATGCTGATATATGACAAATGGGCCAGTACCAGGCGTGTGAATTGGTGCATAGCTCACATTATGCAGCTCAGCATACTCCAAGCTGGCGTTGTTCCGCGCCAGTAGCTTTGAGACGAAGCGGTTGCTTAAACCGTAGTACATGTAAATAACGCCCCTACAGGGGTAATGGTCCTGGGTACATGTAAATAGCGCCCCTACAGGGGTAATTGTTCTGGGGTTGATGATTGTAGGGATTGAGGAGTCGAACTTGTCCCCAATAGGCCATTCCTGAAAGGGGGCGTGGAGTTTCTAGACATTGTAATGACATTGTGTGTAATTAACTGCAACATTGGCAGACAATGTAATTTGAAATAACAGACCAAACCAACTGAATAAAGTGTCAATTAACCGAGTCTATAGCCCTCGCCAATAAAAATAGAATCACGAAATATCATGATGATTAATTATGGAGACTGCTGTACTTGTACTAATACTTAAAAAGTGAAAGCAAGCTATCCCCGCGATAAGGAATATAGCTTTAAAGTAATATAGGAAAATAAAGAAAATGCGCTTTTTAAGAAATATCTATTTTGCTAATGTTTCTTTTGTTTAACACCGCACTCAGCAATATTCCAGCTATGTGTCGAGTCTGGGCCAGACAGTCCAGTGATTGTCACCATGAGCATCGATCCACGCAATTGGGAGACGATGACATGCATCAACCAAGTCAGCGAGCCTGACCACCCGATCCCGTTAGTCTCCTCTAAAGACATGCATAGTCGCCTTTTACGGCAAGCATGAGTTGCTGAAGACCTATTCTACCCCGGATCTTCATGGGTCGAATGAAGATTGCTGTACTTATGCTTATTGCTGTGCTAAAACTTACAAGTGAAAGCAAGCCATTCTGGCGATGACTCTATAGTAGGAAAAAAATACAAAGTTAGCTTTTTAAGAAATAATCATTTTTCTAGCGATAAACATCATTGAGTGTTGATGATAATATCACTGATTTTATCTTTGGGTACCCCGGATATAGCGCGCACTCTCTATCTTTCTCCATCGCGCTTACATTTCTTTGAAAGGGACAGCTTCCCCCATGAAATAAAACCCTAGATTCACCTCTGTCTCAAGAAATGATAATTTAGTAGAACGCCGGGGGCGTTAATGACGTGAATTACGGTATATGCTTATCACAGCCGCGACACACCGACTCCATCCATCGATCAATGTGACCATTGGACCGTGACGTAATACTGCGTTTCATTGTCACACGCCCAGTCTACCTGGCAAGGTACAGCAGGAAAACAGTTTATGTTTATCCTCTGGGGATCAGTTACTTTGAGGCTGACTATGACCAATGTAAGTTCGGTAGTCTGATTTATAAGGAGAAATTCGTGTCACAGTATGAATAAATCTTCAATAACGAACGAGTCATAGTCACGCGTTCAAGATCGATCCCACGCATAGTGCCCCTACCCCATTTGATAAGGTTAGTGACCCCAACCCGAAGACATTCCGTGCTGCAGTCGTGTGATGCAATGCAAAATCCTAATTGCCAACTCTTACTTGCTTCTAAGATTCATCTCATGGTCAAAAGAAGAAATACTCTTTTATGATTTATGTAGTTAACGTAATTTCTGTAATGTTTGTATGTATGTATGTATGTATGTATGTATGTATGTATGTATGTATGTGTGTATGGTCTGTGTGTCTGTGTGTATGCGTGCATGTATGTGTGTGTATGTATGTGTGTGTATGCGTTCGACTGAATGCATGTTTGTGCGAGAATCTATGTTGTTGATAGACCTGTATGATTGTTCTCATACAGGTTTTGGTATAATTCATGTTATGGCCGGGTGCTTTTTATAATTCTATGTATGTACATTTTGTATTTTATCATATAATATGCACGTGACACCCCCCCCCCCCCCCCCCCCCCCCCCCCCCCCCTTTGTGAAGAGGGCCGTGGCCGAGTCCTAATCGACACTGATCATACATGGACAACCTGACAGTCGGTATGCTGTGTCTGAGTGGGGTAAACATGGACAACCTGACAGTCGGTATGCTGTGTCTGAGTGTCTGAGTGGGGTATACATGGACAACCTGACAGTCGGTATGCTGTGTCTGAGTGTCTGAGTGGGGTATTCGCGTTACAACTGAGGCGGCACGGTATCTCAGCGGGTCAGCACTATAAAACCGGAATTCGTCCGGACTAGTAAAAGCACACACACACGCGCGCGCACACACACACACACGCCCGCTCATCGCTATACAAATGTATTAACCTAAAACCCCATTTCACCTCAACTCTTCTACCACGTTAAACGATGCTTTCGAATAATTGTACATGTATCCAGTTCTGAGAAAGACTGTTTTTAAGATAAACTGAAACAACCCCCCATTCAAGGCCGTATCTCAAGCACTCAAGCGTTGGGAGGTTTAAGTTTTGAATAGTACCTCGGTCACGTCAAGTGATTGAAATCAAGACGACATTGCTACCGCCGTGTTTCCAATATACGGCATAAAACAAGATACTGGCAGTGTATACTGCATGTTTTAACCAACTAAGGTCGATTGCTAATTAAACTCATGGCTTCCATTTGTCCATTGCTAATCACCAACCAGCATTAATTAACTGTTGGCTTCTCTTGTTAAAGTTCAACCTTTGTTATCTGATTACTCTTGTTGGGGCGGTCGGGTAGCCTAGTGGTTGAAGCGTTCGCTCGTAAAGCCGACGATGTGGGTTCGATTCCCGACATGGGTACAATGTGTGAAGCCCATTTCTGGTGTCCCCCGCCGTGATATTGCGGGAATATTGCTAAAAGCGGCGTAAAACCATACTCACTCACTATTCCTCTTGTTGTACTTAAATGTATATACATATATATATACGCTCTCTGCATCCTAGCATTTATACACCCGATGCAGGAGTAAGCATATACTCCGAAGCTTTGTGTTCCTAATAAAGAAGTTGACATCCAAACATACCCTCTCTTATGTGTATCAGCCTACATGTCATTCAAAGACTTAACTAAGGTCTGATTCTTTTGAATCCGTGAAGATCCGGGGTAGAATAGGTCTTCAGCAACTCATGCTTTTCGTAAAAGGTGACTATGCTTGTCGTAAGAGGCCACTAACGGGATCGGGTGGTCAGGCTCGCTGACTTGGTTGATACATGTCATCGTATCCCAATCGCGTGGATCGATGCTCATGATCTCAGTCACTGGATTGTCTGTTCCAGACTCGATTATTTACAGACCGCCGTCATATAGCTGGAATATTGCTGAGTGCGGCGTTAAACAACACGCAAACAAACAAACAAATCGGATCCCTTTGAATGGTACCTCTGTATTGCCTGTGAAGGAATTGGATCTCCAAGTCTATCACCGCCGTCTTAACACGGACAGCTATATACCTGATATTTCCTACCCTACTTGACCTGGAATTCCTGAAAGTCAAAGAAGTGTTGTGCAAACACGGCATAATCCGCTCAAGTCATACATTACCATATAAGCCAGAGCACACGGCTGTGTCAACATTGATGGACGAATTGATAGGCCGAGCTCAGTGCGTGACGGGTTGATCACAGAGTTATGACCGGGGGCTGAATTACGGACGCGGTAGACAAACACAGACCTACACCTATCATTGGATTAAAGATCGCTTGTGTTCCCCACAACCCAACACATCAGAACAGTGGAGCCGATGTTGCAGTACTCCTGTGCTGAACATGACGTTAACGTACACATTGGCCATGGCGTTAACGTACACATTGAACATGACGTTAACGTACACATTGACCATGGCGTTCACGTACACATTGACCATGGCGTTCACGTACACATTGACCATGGCGTTAACGTACACATTGACCATGGCGTTAACGTACACATTGACCATGACGTTAACGTACACATTGACCATGGCGTTAACGTACACATTCAACATGACGTTAACGTACACATTCAACATGACGTTAACGTACACATTGACCATGGCGTTAACGTACACATTGGCCATGGCGTTGGACATGAAGTGTAGGCTTCTGGGTAATGTGACCGCCTCAGTGGTGTAGTGGATAGAGCGCCTGTTCAGAGAGCGGAAGGTCAATGGTTTGATCCCTGGCCGCGTCATACCAAAATATGTTAAAAGATGAAACTTACCCTTTTTGAAGTTTACAATATTACTATTACTTAGATAACATTCACAATCCAACAGAGGTTTGACTGATAAATAGATTCTTGTCCAGTCAAGCGTTCGCTCGTCACACTAAACGTCCAGGTTCGATTCCCGGGGTTGGTACAATGTACGAAGCCCCTTTCTGGTGTCCCCCACGGTGACATTCCTGAAATATTGCTAAAAGCGGCGTAACATCATACTCACTCAAATAGCAACATTTTAAGTCGGATGTATAAACTATTATTTTTCTAATTCTGAAATTCGAATTAAGTACCACATCGCACGTGCATTGAAGTAAGTACCACATCGCACGTGCATTGAATTAAGTACCACATCGCCAGCACAGACTCTCAAGTACCACATCGCCAGTACAGACTCGCAAGTACCTTATCGCCATTACAGACTCGCAAGTACCTTATCGCGAGTACAGACTCGCAAGTACCTTATCGCGAGTACAGACTCGCAAGTACCACATCGCCAGTACAGACTCGCAAGTACCACATCGCCAGTACAGACTCGCAAGTACCACATCGCCAGTACAGACTCGCAAGTACCACATCGCCAGTACAGACTCGCAAGTACCTTATCGCCAGTACAGACTCGCAAGTACCTTATCGCCAGTACAGACTCGCAAGTACCACATCGCCAGTACAGACTCGCAAGTACCACATCGCCAGTACAGACTCGCAAGTACCTTATCGCCAGTACAGACTCGCAAGTACCTTATCGCCAGTACAGACTCGCAAGTACCTTATCGCCAGTACAGACTCGCAAGTACCACATCGCCAGTACAGACTCGCAAGTACCTTATCGCCAGTACAGACTCGCAAGTACCTTATCGCCAGTACAGACTCGCAAGTACCACATCGCCAGTACAGACTCTCAAGTACCTTATCGCCAGTACAGACTCGCAAGTACCACATCGCCAGTACAGACTCTCAAGTACCACATCGCCAGTACAGACTCGCAAGTACCACATCGCCAGCACAGACTCGCAAGTACCACATCGCCAGTACAGACTCTCAAGTACCACATCGCCAGTACAGACTCGCAAGTACCACATCGCCAGCACAGACTCGCAAGTACCACATCGCCAATACAGACTCTCAAGTACCTTATCGCCAGCACAGACTCGCAAGTACCACATCGCCAGTACAGACTCGCAAGTACCTTATCGCCAGTACAGACTCGCAAGTACCTTATCGCCAGCACAGACTCGCAAGTACCTTATCGCACGTAGATTGAAGTAAGTATAGCGACGTAAATACAAGAAATACGACGTCGCAAGTTCATAAACGCAAGAAAAACAAAGCAAGTACATCACTGTAGCTCCCAAGGTTTAAATACTCAGCGGGAGAATGCGGGACACAATGATATACCCCCAGTACCTCATGTGGGTAATGCTTGTCTCCGGGCGGGAATAGGCCCCCAGTACCTCACGGACATCTCCCTGTAGGTATTCCGGGTCAGAATAGGCCCCAGTAACTCTTGCTTGTGGTTTTGTTTGTTTGTTTGTTGTTTAACGCCACACTCAACAATATTCTAGCTATATGACGGCGGTCTGTAAATAATCGAGTCTGGACCAGACAATCCAGTGATTAATATCATGATCATCGATCCACGCAATTGGGATCGATGACATGCATCAACCAAGTCAGCGAGCCTGACCACCCGATCCCGTTAGTCTCTTGCTTGTGTCCATGTAGGTAATGCTTGTCTCCATGTTAGTATTCCGGGTCAGAATAGACCCAAGTACCTCATGTTTGTCTCCCCATGGAGATTCTGGGGCAGAATAGACCCCAGTACGTCATGCTTGTCTCCCCGTGGATATTCCGGGGCAAAATTGACCCCCAGTACCCCATGCTTGTCTCCCCGTGGAGATTCTGGGGCAGAATAGACCCCAGTACGTCATGCTTGTCTCCCCGTGGATATTCCGGGGCAGAATAGACCCCAGTACGTCATGCTTGTCTTCCCGTGGTGATTCTGGGGCAGAATAGGTCCCCAGATTCCCATAATTTTGTCACACAAAGAAAGAGTTTGCTTACTCAAAACACAATGTTTCATAACGACCAGCATGTTTAGTGAATATTTTTTTGTTATGTAGAACCCGAGGACACACATACACTTGTTGCCATGGCTACAGTACTCATATTGCATCTTTATCAAACAACCTGACCTTAATACATGTCTGTCACCGGGCCGACACAGGCTCCAACTATTTACGTACACCAATTTAGAACCGATAAATATTGGACAGTCACTTCAAAGTTCGTCTATCAAAGGATTTCCCACGATGAAATTAACTAATTCAAACACAATCCCAAGAATGTTCACAATAAAACACAAAAAACAAGAATTAGCATGCTTGAAAACCGGACACCCAACATTAATCTGGGTTGAAGTCTGTAAATTCCCACTGCAAACCTCGCGTTAATTACCCCTGGGCTTATAACGTTGACCCAGCGGCACATATTGTGGAGGTATGTTTATTCGGACTACTAGTCAAATATTGCTATATTGACATTCGCTCTCATTATACAGATTTTCCAGATTTACGTTGAAAGAAGACTTACTGGGCCCTGTTCATTGATATCGCTCCTCTCAACTCTGTGTAATTTCCACATTTCCAACACTTCACATCTAAGTACAAAGGTATTATTATAAAATGCCTAACGATTATGAGTTTCTCGAGTGCCGCAATTAAAAGAATATTTTTTACGCGTTGGTTCCTTTCGAAAGCTGATTATCTGACCACGGTCTCATTAGCGTGTATGGTGTTGAAGTGTGTGTTTTGCATCAATAACACTGTCATACACGATGAGAGACGGATAATATCTGACCATTATGATGGGGCGAGAGAGCCGTTATCTGAACTGATCAGCGTTAGGGTAACAAAGGAGTTGTTGCCATTTCTTTGCGTAAGGTAAATCGCCCGTCCATCAATCGCCAGCGTAACGATCGATTACGTCATAGCCAGGCGCCCGAGGTCATAGCAGCTTCCGGTTGCCTGGGTGTATTAATACAAAAATGCTAAACATGAGTTCTGCCTATTCAATGCGTCAGTACAGATATGAATGGGTCATATTGACACGTTCACTGTCTGGATGACATTTGAAAACAATACGTCACTTTATGGAGATGTTATACATCCTTTCCTCGCAGACAGAATAAATTTGGGATTCTCTAGAGGTCAAATAAAGTCTAGTATGACGCACTTCCGCTTGTGTCGTTTTCAAATGACGTCCATTTTGTCCATTCTACGAATCAAAGTTACATGGCACTGTGTATTTACACGTGACTTTTGTATAAGAAACGATAAATTAAAACCGTTAAAAGTGCGAATACAGATTTTGGGGAAAGGATCTTGCATTTTGTGGTCACCAATTAACATGCAATTACCAAATAGTTCCGAAACAAATGTGCACTTTGTAGCTGTGTTGTTGTAAACAACTTGTGTAAACTAACAGTGAGTTTGATATAATAGGAAAACATTCCCGACTATGTACTCGTGTCATGCCGGGACAAGCCGAATGGCCATTCGTCCCCACTCGCCCCTTTCCGTAACCTGTAAGAAGATCGCTATTCGGCTTGTCCCGGAATAGCACGAGTTGGTCACGAATGGCCTAATGGCAGGCAACGGAAAGAGGCGAGAAGTGACGGATGTGGTCAAAAGTCCATATTTAGTGTAGCCGATCATCTATAAAACTTGCAAATGGATAAATTAACCAACGAATGCTAACCGGTTGTTGGTAGCACGTGTAACCCCCAAGGCATTCAGATAACTACGACACACTCGAAAAACGGAAACATACTTGGACCCATTCGTCAGTACTCGCCCTTTTCCGGCCATGTCCCGGAATGTTTGTTTGTTTGTTTGTTGCTTAACGTCGTATTTAGTAATATTGTCCCTTCCTACCATTCCATGAAGAGTTGACTCTTCTGGCAGAGACAGAAGATGAAACCGACACTTTGTGGATGCTCAGTGAGGTCGACCTTCCCGACGTCTCCATGCAGCGCTGACTGCCCTTCTCTGCAGTGATGATGTTTCTTTCTTTGTTTAATGCCGCACCCAGCAATATTCCAGCTTTATGACGGCGGTCTGTAAATAATCGAGTCTGAACCAGACAATCCAGTGACTGACATCATGAGCATCGATCCACGCATTTGGATACGATGACATGCATCATCAAAGCCTGACCACCCGGTCCCGTTAGTCGCCTCTTACGGCGAGCATTGTCGCCTCTTACGTCAAGCATTGTCGCCTTTTACAGCATGGGTTGCTGAAGACGTGTCCCGGAATGACAGGAGTTGGTGACGAATGATTGTGACCATTCGATTCCCATTTTAGTCTGCTATTGAGACCATCGTGGGGTGCTGGTCGTCTGACGTGTACCCCCCCCCCCCCCCCCCCCCCCCCCCCCCACACACACACACACACACACACACCTCACCCCCCATCAGCGTCTAGGCCAGTAGACGTGAAGTGAGGTGGAATGAGTTTAATGTCTATTGCACTTATATAGCAACTTGTCTGCTTGTACTAGTCGGTACTAATCCCGATTTTATAGTGTTAGGCAATTGAGATACCTTGCCACAGTGTGACATGAATACCCGCCCAGACACAGTATACTGACCGAGCCGACCAGTCCTTGTTTTAATGCTGGGTTTCACTAAAGTGGTGAGCAGCTTCGACATGGAACTGACATTAAGCGGGGTTAAACACAAAACACTTACATGTTCTTGAGTATACCATTTACCGTGGCACGAGTTGCACTGAATACTTTTTTTCATGGAAACTCGTGCATGGTTGCAAACAGTAACATAGGCGTACTTTCTCACTCACTCACTCACTCACTTATTAAAACAAAGTTATGCACCAGTGATTAGAAGGGTAATAAGCTGACCCCTTCAGGAACATTGTAGACCAGCCCGTGTAGGATAACATAAAAGAGAATACGAGAGAGTTGAATATACTTATATACTTATTATATACAATGGCCAAATATAACATATCATGAGTATACCATTTACCGTGACACGAGTTGCACTGAATACTTTTTTCATGGAAACTGGTGCATGGTTGTACTTGCGCTGCGTCATATTTATAATATGTAAAGGTAAGAACGTAAGAACAAACATCATTTTTTCCTTATTGTATGCCGTTAATCTCCATTCACGTCATCAGATCTTCAGACTGAATAGACAAAATACCAGTAAAGATTATGAAATTCGGGAACTGCCGGGCACTTATTTAATCCAATACATACATTTATGAAACAATTTGTAGTTGTAGGTCGACTCGTACACACCTGCTCAGCAGACAAGTCTACCATTTTTATAGCAAGTTCAAAGTCTACCATTTTCATCGTGAGTTCAAAGTCTACCAGAGGGAGTTCTCTGAAATCTCACTGAAGAAAATGATTATTAAGTTTTATTGACAAAGTTCGCAAAAACCTCTAGCAACTCTGAACATTATCTTTTTTAGAAAATGGACAAGAGGCATGTGTAGCCACGTGGCTAGGCGAAATCCATTGGTTCTCTGGGTCGTGCGACGTTGAAGTTCTAAACACGTGCATATAAACAGTATTAATTTGCACAGCATCACACCCAGCTTTGTTTTTGAGTCAAGTCCCCGAGGCCTGCTCACTCGAGTGTTCGAAGCATTCGCTTTAGATCGGCCGTTGACTTAATGTAATAAAACTGACTATTCGGTTACGCCTCCCGGGGACTGGAGAGTGATTAGGGGGAGACAACTGTATCATCCATAAGTTATGACAGATGTACATAGCTTGAGGGGATATTGTTAGGCAGAGCTTGATGTACAGTAGGGAACATGGTTGACAGATGTGTGTTAAGCTCATTAAACAGATGGAATATCACAGATTTGTGAGTCAGTGGTCGATCTAGCACGTATTGCCCACTACAGTAAAGAAGTACCAGGTTGTATTTCCAGCCCAATTATGCCTTGCCTGAAATTTGGGTATGTGTTTATGTGAGTGAGTATCGTTTTCGCCGCTTTGAGAAATATTCCAGCAATATCACGGCGGGGACACCCGAAATGGGCTTCACACATTGTACCCATTTTGGGAATCGAACCTCGGCGTGACGAGCGAACACTTCAACCACTGGGCTACCCTACAACTTGTGTTATGTAATTAGGGTGAACGTTTACTGCAAGCTAGACTGACAGGTACAATCTGATTAGGAAGAGCAGTAAAACGGGGGCGCCCACATTCCTCTACAGTTCGTTTCGTCGATAGTGTTACCAAAACAAGTACGATGGTCGGGTAGCCGAGTGGTTAAGGGGTTCGCGCGTCACGCCGAAGACCCGGGTTCGATTCTCGACATGGGTACAATGTGTGAAGCCCATTTCTGGTGTCCCCCGCTGTGATATTGCTGGAATATTGCTAACATAGGCGTAAAACCATACTTTCTCACTCACTCACTTATTAAAACAAAATTATGCACCAGTGATTAGAAGGGTAATAAGCTGACCCCTTCAAGAACATTGTAGACCAGCCCGTGTAGGATAACATAGAAGAGAATACGAGAGGGTTGACTATACGTATATACTTATTATATACAATGGCCAAATATAACATATCATAGTATACCCCACAAGCAATATTCCTTAACACTTAAGGGGGCACGGATGGCCCAATCATCTACGGCGCCGCAATTCGCTGTTCAGAGTTGCTTCCCTTGAGCGCGCCAAAATTTTGTTATCTTGGGTTCGATTCTCGGTTCGCCCCGATAATGTTTCTAGTTTTGTCAGCACCAGACCCGTGCTCGTGTGTTTCACCAAGGTTGTAAATGTCTTCTATGTCCGATAAAGAGTTTTGTTTAGTAGCAACAGATGAACTATCATCATATCAGTTCAACAGTTGAACCAAGGTTAGTGAAATGTCTTGCAGCATCTAGGAATTCCAAAGTGGACTTCACTCCTCTCTCCAGATGTCTTTGTGTCCTGACACTGGGTAAGTTTGTTCCTTTCATTTTTTCTAAGTTCTGTAGCACTTTACTGAGGAAGCGTTATCCCCAAAATAACATTTGTAACACATCTCCTGGTAATTAATTTACTCGCCAGTGTTTTTCAGAAATCTGTTCACTCAAAGGGAAGAACTTAATTAATCCTTGGCTATGAATTCCTATAAGTGTAAACAAATAATCCTTTCTTTGTTATTAGTAATCCACGTCTTCGGTATGATCCGTGGTTTAATGGGGTTTTTTATACTAAAACAACCGAAAGATACACGAGAGACAACTCGGGAGTGAGTGAGTTGGGTTTAACGCCGCTTTTAAAAGTATTACAGTTATATCGCGGCGTGTCAGCTTCATGTGGGAGGAAAGCCCGAAGTGATGCAGGTCTCAGACGTTTACCACTTTGATAAAACCAACGAGCACGGGTATGGTGCGGACAAACCTAGAAACATAATCGGGGCGAATTGTGATTCGAACCCACAATCATAGGTTTCTGGCATGCCCAAGGGACGCAACTCTGCACAGCGAATCGCGGCGCCTTAGACGACTGGGCCACCCTGACAACCCAGGAGGGCAGGACAGGCTTCTTGTAATTGTTGTTTAAGTCAAAGAGTGCTTCCCCTTACTTAGCGATCTGCTACCCTCAGCAGGATATTTTAAATGTTTGTCTGTATTTCAAGCTTTATTTGGATTAAGGTTGTTCTCAAGTATTGTGGAGCTTGGACCTGTCCATTATAAACTGAGGGATGAGGTTTACTGAGTGTAGTGGAATCTGCCAACATT
The DNA here is from genome assembly GCF_023055435.1 of Haliotis rufescens. Taxonomy (NCBI): domain Eukaryota; kingdom Metazoa; phylum Mollusca; class Gastropoda; order Lepetellida; family Haliotidae; genus Haliotis; species Haliotis rufescens. The sequence goes on from NW_025964334.1 coordinate 58,598,122, forward strand.
ATCAATTACTGAGTCAAAGTGACTGTTGAGGAAATGAACTGTAGTCGTCAGAAGGCTTCACCGGAAAAAGCTTTTTGAATGTTTGGAGTACAAGGCCGACTTCCTCACTCACTCAAGACAAGCGTTGGTTGGGGCCAATTACAAATCATTGTACCCCTGGACTCGCCACGGGGCTTCGCTCGTCAGATACCAGAACTATTATGTTTGTTTGTTTGTTTGTTGTAAACGCCGCACTCAGCAATATACCAGCCACACGACGGCGGTCTGTAAATAATCGAGTCTGGACCAGACAATCCAGTGATTGACACCATGAGCATCGATATACGCAACTGGGATACGATGACATGTATCAACCAAGTCAGCGAGCCTGACCACCCGATCCCGTTAGTCGCCTCTTACGACAAGCATGGGTTTCTGAAGACACGGCAGCTCGTTTAGTATTCTATATATGTTAATTTACCAACGTTATAGGGCGTTGGCTTTATCAACAACTTGTGCTTTGTGTTTTTTAATATATATTCCAGCAGGTGCGTTGCTGTATTCAAATGTGTCAATCAAAGCTCTGACGTTGACACGCTCAGCTGACCTTCACATGCACCAGACCGTGGATCTGTTTACTGGCTGGGAGCTAACATTAGGTCAAAGCTTGTACGTGTTGAAGGAATGGTGTGTTAATTATAAACTAAAGTCATGCGCCCACAAAATGAATTGACATATATTCTATATTGTGATGATTCATCACATGGCGACAGATGGCCGAGGGAAGTGCGAGATGGTCTCGACTAATCAGCAGCCTTGTTGTAGGACATCGTGTATACCGTCCTCGTAGTTGCTGCGGGCGGTGGAGCCGACTGATGCCTACAGTGTTAGACAAACAAATGTATGCACTAGTGGTTTTCTCAGTGACTATCTTCAACCTTGAAATAAAGTGGTATAGTCCGACTCGGTCTGGTGGTCAACTGCCGACATTAATATCAGTACACTTAAACCGTTAATGATGTTGTTGGATATTTTCTTTTCCCGAGACACTTTAGGACACACTAAGAAGCAGGGATCAAAGGCACTGTCATGTGCACATGTAGAGTACGTCTACACCTTGAAGTATGCGGAGACGGTCATTTGTTGTTAAACAAAGAGTCTTGTCGTCTTGCCCATCATCAATGCGACCCGTGAAGATCCGGGGTAGAACAGGTCGTCAGCAACCCATGCTTGTCGTAACAGGCGACTAACAGGATCGGGTGGTCAGGTTCTCTGACGTGGTTGATGCATGTCATCGTATCCCAACTGCGTATATGGATAATCATGATGTCAATCACCGGATTTACTGACCGCCGCCATATAACTGGGATATTGCTGAATAATACTCTGAGAGTAACTCGGACATTGGTGGTAACCAGGGGAATCCCTGTGCTATATAGTTAGAATTCCGGGCACTCTTCAGTTTTAGAGGCATGATTTTGTATCGCGTGACTGTCACGTGATATCAACACGCAGGCGTGCATCTGTCAACACTTCGTGCGATGGATTCAGCACAAATAATTGCACTGAAGCGCAAACCGAATTGATCATCTGACCAGCGGCGGTATTCATTAACACTTGATCTGACAACAGTGACATGGTTAACCCACCCTAGACACGATCCCCATGCTTGTGACAGCAGTGACATGGTTAACCTACCCTAGACACGATCCCCATGCTTGTGACAACAGTGACATGGTTAACCTACCCTAGACACGATCCCCATGCTTGTGACAACAGTGACATGGTTAACCTACCCTAAACACGATCCCCATGCTTGTGACAACAGTGACATGGTTAACCCTAACCTAGACACGATCCCCATGCTTGTGACAACAGTGACATGGTTAACCTACCCTAGACACGATCCCCATGCTTGTGACAACAGTGACATGGTTAACCTACCCAAGACACGATCCCCATGCTTGTGACAACAGTGACATGGTTAACCTACCCTAGACACGATCCCCATGCTTGTGACAACAGTGACATGGTTAACCTAACCTGGACACGATCCCCATGCTTGTGACAACAGTGACATGGTTAACCTACCCTAGACACGATCCCCATGCTTGTGACAACAGTGACATGGTTAACCTACCCTAGACACGATCCCCATGCTTGTGACAACAGTGACATGGTTAACCTACCCTAGACACGATCCCCATGCTTGTGACAACAGTGACATGGTTAACCTAACCTGGACACGATCCCCATGCTTGTGACAACAGTGACATGGTTAACCTACCCTAGACACGATCCCCATGCTTGTGACAACAGTGACATGGTTAACCTACCCTAGACACGATCCCCATGCTTGTGACAACAGTGACATGGTTAACCTACCCTAGACACGATCCCCATGCTTGTGACAACAGTGACATGGTCACATAGGCATTGGTCACTGTAGACTTTTGTCACTGTAGGCATTGCCACTGTAGGCATTTGTCACTGTAGACATTTGTCACTGTAGGCATTGCCACTGTAGGCATTTGCCACTTTAGACATTTGTCACTGTAGGCATTTGTCACTGTAGACATTTGTCACTGTAGGCATTTGTCACTGTAGACATTTGTCATTGTAAGCATTTGTCACTGTAGACATTGATCACTGTAGACATTTGTCACTGTAGGCATTTGCCACTGTAGACTTTTGTCATTGTAAGCATTTGTCACTGTAGACATTGATCACTGTAGACATTTGTCATTGTAAGCATTTGTCACTGAAGACATTTGTCACTGTAGACATTTGTCACTGTAGGCATTTGCCACTGTAGGCATTTGTCACTGTAGACATTTGTCACTGTAGGCATTGCCACTGTAGGCATTTGCCACTTTAGACATTTGTCACTGTAGGTATTTGTCACTGTAGACATTTGTCATTGTAAGCATTTGTCACTGTAGACATTGATCACTGTAGACATTTGTCACTGTAGGCATTTGTCACTGTAGACATTGATCACTGTAGGCATTCGTCACTGTAGGCATCAGTAGACATCCTAACCCTGTATAATCCGGAATAGATGAAGTTGGCCAAGAGATGAGCAACATTCAGCCACAGAGGTAAGGAGTGGGGGCACAATGTAACACTCACCCAATCCCTTTACAGCTAATGCTTTGATGCTTCTGTCAACATCACATTGTTCAACATTACTTTTGCTTAATCTACATTATTTGTTATATAACGCCGCACTCGTAATATTCTAGCTATATCACGGCGGTGTGTAAATAATGGAGTCTAGACCAGGCATTCCAGTGATAGGCATCATGAGCATCGATCTACGCATTTGGTCAATCCACATTGAGGAATGTAAATGGAAAGACACAACTTTTCAAAAAATCATTTCAATTTTTAAAAAGCTTTTAACTGTTTGTTTTAACACTTATATATTAAATAATTCAAGTGAGTGAGTATGGTTTTACGCCGCTTTCAGCATTATTATCTATGGCATGGAACTGAGTTTGTTCTATGCTGTTTTTGCATTATTCAAGCAATACCACGGCGGGGGACACCAGAAATGGGCTTCACACATTGTACCCAAATAGGGAATCGAACCCGGGTCTTCGGCGTGCCTGGCGAACGCATTAACGTTTTAACGCTTTAACCACTTGGCTACCCCACCGCCCCAATTAATTCAAGAACAGAACAAAGATATGATGCTTGTTTGCCATAAATATACGATGTCTCTATTCTTTTTTTCAAACAGGAAAAGCAAACAAACAACGAAATTTCCCCATATATGTTTGGGGAATCCCCTACCGTTTGAATTGTTGCAACATCTCTTGAAACCGAAACGTGTATAGCGGATGACAGATCATTACTACATTCCATACATAGCATTAACGTGAAGGATGTTTACACAAAGCTTTTCCTTGTTGCGAAACTCTTGTTACCTGTGTTGAGATTAAATATTGATTTTTTTTAAAGAAAACCATAACTATTTCTTACTCGACATTTGTATTTCTACATTCTTCATTTTCTACAGAATGAATCTGAACAATAAGGTCACCCTGACTGATGTATATCGTCACTGTGATGACGTTCATTCGTCACGTGACTTAAAGAGATGTGAAAGAGACGTAAATGGTGCCACTTGAGTTTGAAATGTCTGACAATGATATTAATCATGGCCATTTTGCGGAAGCAGCCATTTCACACGAGCTCTCGTTAAGGCTGACTCATATCAAGCTGTCACACATCATCTTTGTGTTTGTCGTTGCGTGTAGGAACGCGTCTCCTTCAGGGAGTGAGTAAGTTTGGGTTTAAAGCCGCATTGAACAGCATTTCCGTTGTATCGCGGCGGGTCTGCTTAATGTGGGAAGAAACCCCGACATGATGCAGGTCTCAACGGTTACCACTCTGGTGAAACCCATAACAACAAGTATGGTGTTGTTACCAGGGTGTGTGTCGACTGTTGCTGTGTTGTTATAAGGATGTGATGTTAACTGTTGTGGTGTTGTTATAAGGATGTGATGTTAACTGTTGTGGTGTTGGTTATCAGGGTTGTGATGTTAACTGTTGTGATGTTGTTATAAGGATGTGATGTTAACTGTTGTGGTGTTGGTCAACAGAGGTGTGATGTTAACTGTTGTGGTGTTGGTTATCAGGGTTGTGATGTTAACTGTTGTGGTGTTGGTTATCAGGGTGTGATGTTAACTGTTGTGGTGTTGTAATAAGGATGTGATGATAACTGTTGTGGTGTTGGTTATCAGGGTTGTGATGTTAACTGTTGTGGTGTTGGTTATCAGGGTGTGATGTTAACTGTTGTGGTGTTGTAATAAGGATGTGATGATAATTGTTGTGGTGTTGGTTATCAGGGTTGTGATGTTAACTGTTGTGGTGTTGGTTATCAGGGTGTGATGTTAACTGTTGTGGTGTTGTAATAAGGATGTGATGATAACTGTTGTGGTGTTGTTATCAGGGTTGTGATGTTAACTGTTGTGGTGTTGGTTATCAGGGTGTGATGTTAACTGTTGTGGTGTTGTAATAAGGATGTGATGATAACTGTTGTGGTGTTGGTTATCAGGGTTGTGATGTTAACTGTTGTGGTGTTGGTTATCAGGGTGTGATGTTAACTGTTGTGGTGTTGTAATAAGAATGTGACGATAACTGTTGTGGTGTTGGTTATCAGGGTTGTGATGTTAACTGTTGTGATGTTGTTATAAGGATGTGATGTTAACTGTTGTGGTGTTGGTTAACAGAGGTGTGATGTTAACTGTTGTGGTGTTGGTTATCAGGGTTGTGATGTTAACTGTTGTGGTGTTGGTTATCAGGGTGTGATGTTAACTGTTGTGGTGTTGTAATAAGGATGTGATGATAACTGTTGTGGTGTTGGTTATCAGGGTTGTGATGTTAACTGTTATGGTGTTGGTTAACAGAGACGTGATGTTAACTGTTGTGGTGTTGGTTATCAGGGTTGTGATGCTAACGAAAACCCTCCAACTACTCGTTTCGAGAACATCATTCATATTAAATAGTCCGACATTCAGTCACACACGTCGCAGGAAAACTTGCCGAGCAACATCATAAACTGTACAAATGACACATCGTCAGTGATGGATAGTAACATCAGTCTGTCTCGCCCCCACAGGCCCTCCGTAATTCTCTGACCATTGACAAACCCCACCCCCGGGCCATTGTCACCGACAGACTCCGACACCTGGGTGCACACGTGATGACACATCACCACACCGTTATTTTAACAACGCCATAATCAGCCATTGTCAGCCCCCGCACAGACCAGAAAGGTCATGACTCCGTGATGGTCTCTGGTGACGGAGACACGCCCCCTTCGGACGTCCATGACCTATGGTTGTGATTAAGACACCCCAGACTCATGTTTGTCTTATCAAACTGTTTGAAGTCTGGCAGATAAATTAGTGATGTCATTGATGTGCATCGCGTGGTACTCTGAGATCCCTATTTGAAGTTAAGTAATACATCGGCCCTGGGAATGGTTTGTGAGGTGGAGTAAGGTATGCACGCCCACCCCCGGGGATACAGCCAGATACAACAACCAACATCCGTCTAACCCCCGTGACTCACAAGCTATAAGAACTTATTTAGTGTATGTAATTGGAGGTAAATACATATATATCATTTATGATGAATTGAGGTCGGGCCTGGCAAGTCTTTATGTGGGGTGTGTGACTAATGGCTCTTGGGGTATCACAGTCGCTCTACCAATAAACCCTTAACGTCCGATGATTCACATCAACGTGGCAACAATAATAATTGTATTATGATTTTGAGAAAAATATTGACATACACAAATGTCCTATCACAGATTAGGTTAGCTTCCTGGGAAAATGCCGAATACATCTGACGACGAATATAATGCACGATTAAACTAAATAAAACGGTATTTCCCAATGGTTTCTTTTCATATATAAGTACGGGGTGGGTTAGACTGACATTTACACCTAGAAATGAAGTTATCTTATTTAAAAATATATATCTCCAAAATAAAATTAAAAAATCCAAATGGAGCCCAGAACAGTCCTTACTTTCAGGCCTAGAGCTGAGGCAATCGAGACTTTTTTAATGTTTCTCTCGGGTCTGGGATGTGTGGGTGCGGTGTGGTGGGATGGGGTGGCGGTGGGATGGGGTGGCGGTGGGGTGTGACCGGGGCGTGGACTGGGGGAAGGAGGGGAAGCATTGTTTGGGTTAAGTGCATGACTGACAGCAGCGACATTAACAACTACTTCCAACGTTTCCTGGTATTCAAATCCGGATTATTCCTTGATTCCCACCGATCATCTATGCAACAGCTTCTCAATTCTATTCCGCCATAATCGGATTGACGACGAGGAATGCACGAAGGGCTTGAGTGACGTGTACAGTATTGATGATACTTGCCAGAAAACAAACCTCATTCGTGACCAAGTCGTGCCGTTCCGGATTAAGCCTTCTTGTTGCAGATTGAGCCTTGACCTCACATGAGTGAGTGAGTGAGTGAGTGCGTGAGTGAGCGAGCTATCGAGCTGCAGATGACACAAGGAAAAAATACTTCACATCCTTGTGATGGTTTGGGAAAGATCGACCCCTCCCCCACCCCACTCCTGATATATGGGCTCAGGATGACCCCCCACTATGAAATTTCTTCCTGCGGGCAATTCTGAAACAAGGTAGTGCGCACCCTTCATCCGCGTACGTGTACACCTTTCACGACGTATAAAAGATGTTGATAACGCATGCCGCGGTGGAGCAGAGAAGGGGAATTTGTGTGTTTCCAGCTGTGTGTGTTGTGACATATTGCTGTGATGATAGCGACCGGAAGTCCGGCCCACACGCCGACAGCACCTTCGTAACGCCATAGCGACATTACCAGGGAAAATATTCAGACGGGGGGCGGGATGTTATCGGTAAAACACTTTTGCGACAATAGCTCCTTTAGCTCCGAGCTCAAGATTTCCTGGCATCACGATTCTGTAGATGTCGCGAGGGTGAATAGTTAAGGGAGGTAACTCTGACTACAGTGTGACATAACGTCATGAACGTGTTCTTAATGAAACCCGTATGTCGCTTGAGGCAACTTGTATTTGTTTTTATTAAAAACCGAAAGTGAAAGTAAATGATCGAGTGTGGACCAGACACTCCCGTGATTGACATCATGAGCAGCAATCTACGCAATTCGGATACGATGACATGCATCAAGTCACTGAACCTGACCACCCGATCCTCTTAGTCGTCTCTTAAGACAGGTATGGGTTGCTGAACGCCAGTTTCAACCCGGATCTATTGCCAGTGTCTATTAGATAGTAACATGCATTGATAGTGTGGCCAATCAATACAGCATATCTAGTTTCAGTTTGGACAATTGTGAGATTTATACATCGTCACATTTTCCTGAGCAGTTAAGTTATCTTATATCAATTATCTTATGTGGACACCAAAGAGTGACTCACATACACAATCCAAAACCAGGGTCATATTATGAAGTTATTTTTAGCAAGCGGGTGTTTTTTATCCATAAGCCCTATATGGTTGTTAACATACTGCCGTCTACCAGGGAATTCCATTTGATCGTATTCCGGTCACGTACGCGTGTTACTTTAGGTCTTCCAGACTTTGGGTATCTCTCGATGACTACCTTTACGTCTTAACGCGTGCTATTGGCAAGTAGTGAATGGTTCACAGTTGTTACACTTTCCAGATGTGCTGAATGCGTGTTTATTTCACATTGTCCCTGTCACTGACTGAGGTAATCTTTAACAGACACTGCTCATCTACGTTTGGTGCTATTTAAAATGGTTTTTTAAAATCCAAACTACAAATACGTTACTGCATACTCTCTCATCCCCTCTGTGTGTGTCGATAAGGACTCAGCTACGGCCCGCTTCACAAAGCGATCTCAGCGTTAAGACGAACCTAACTCACACAAACTGCATGTGATGAAAATCTCTCTCTCTCTCTCTCTCTCTCTCTCTCTCTCTCTCTCTCTCTCTCTCTCTCTCTCTCGTGACCAACTCGTGTTATTCCGGGACAAGCCGAATTGCGACTCGTGACCCTCTCGTGGCCATTTTTGCGACCGGGTTCCGTCTTAGCGCAAACGGGCACAACTAAAACAATTGTCAGTTCGTTGCGTAATGGTTCACATATATTTCCCCATATATTATATATATTTCAGATGCCCTTTAAAGCACATCGTGACGGGCGGATTTATACAGTATGATTGAACACATTTAACTGTGTCTTGGGTATATTTTTAGATGCAAGACATATGTAAAATCAAAATTTATTTCTGAGGGATTCTTTGACGAAGTATTTGAAATCATACGCGCACTCTGATTGGTTTGTCGTATTTTCGCACATAACATTCATCGATAGGGGGACGAGTCTTCTTGCAGGTTACGGAAAGGGGCGAGTGCTGACGAATGGGGTCTTAGTTGACCGTCTAGACATTATAGTGCAACACGGGTGAGGGACGAACTGTACCTTCATCTAAACGTGTTTAACAAGCTGAACTATTCGTTGTAACAATATCCCTGCTGTTGGCGTGTTATTCCGACACACCTCTTTCGGTCGTAATTGCCTACTCAAATGCTTTGGAACTGAAAAATGACCACGATATCTAAAAAAGATTTTTATAACGACCCATTTCTTTCCGTTAATTGAAGCTATTAGGAAATACCTTCGAACATGCGTTTCAATGTCTACATTGAATCCTCCCTTTCCTTTGTCCTTGGAGTCATTCTGATTGAACTAACACGTCCCCTCATAACGTCACACTGCACTGCCACAATAACATTACATAGACGAGCACCCGCAACTGTATCGATGTACTCGATCCGAAGTCTTCGTCAATGATACTGTGTACACATCTCGGTAGTCACGCTGGTGCGCCATCTTGCATCACGTGATTATAGCAAACATGGCGCCCTGCATGAATAGGTTTTCTAATTCTATCTCTACATGTAGTTTGACATACGTGTTGTAAATTAATAGATTGTCAGAACTGTTGACAGGATGGTCAATACGATACTTGTTTTACAAATTATGACAGGTGGAAACAAAACTTGTTGCAATCAGAGACCATATAATATTATATGGTCTCTGTTGCAATATTCGACGTTGATATACCTTTTTCTAAGCTGAAGTACCAGTAACGGAAATGTACGGAAATATACGGAAAGATACGGAAAGTACCAAAGCTACCATACAAACGTCGTGAAATGTGGTTTAATGTCGCATTCAAAATTATTGCACATATGTAGCGACGTCCATGCACGCGTGTGTGTGTGTGTGTGTGTGTGTGTGTGAGAGCTTATACAAGTCGAACTGATGCCAAGTTTAGTGCTAGCCCACTGAAATACCATACCGCATTTTAACATGAATACCCCCCTCAGACCCCTAGCCGACCAGTCCTTGTTTTAGCCCCTTAATGCAAGGGTAAGAACAAGTACCATCTTTTACCGTCTTTTGGTATGACGCGGCCGGGGATCGAAGCCGACCTTCCTCTCTCCGGGCGGACGTTCTACCACTAGACCACGGAGGCGGACGATGTGAGCTACGAAATTTATAGGGCACATACAAAAGTCAAAATTAGGCTCGTAATGGATTGATACGTGATCTCCTCCGTGTGTCGGGATATATAATCCCTACGGGGCTGAGATCCCTGTGTTTGTGTCATGACATGCGGATTGTCTTACATCCGTATACTTGTCGTTTTATATGACCATTCACCTTACAGTAATGCGTCACTAAGCACCATGTCTAAGATAGAATCGGATACAGTGACGTTTTAAAGAGACAGCTACGTAGCGGATTATCAAACTATCCTTTCTCTCTTCTCCTCTCAACGTTCTTGATCCTGCTTGACTCCATCATAATTTGTGTTGACTTTATTGCACTCGGATCCACTCGGCTAATTCCGCTGTCCACATAATACCGCGAGTGGTGATGGAGTAGTGATGATGTATGAATTCCCCGTAAACCAGATAACATACCAGTGGGTAAGGAAACGGTTGTCTCCCAATCAAGGCCTACAAAAGGCATCAGATTTATTAATGATTTTTTTAAGAAAAGGGACACTTTCTCTCAGTTGTACAATTCAGGCAGAAATACAACCTGAAAATTAATTATCTTAATTATTTAAGTCTGACTCCGTCTACTTAGCAATACTGTCGGAACCCGGGCATTTAGAAGCTGAAGAAACTTAGTTACCTAATTTTACCATTTAATTTATTTCATTCGTTAATTGTCATTTGTTTAGAAAGGTTCTCAATACTTCTATAAAATACGTATGGACAAACAAATTAATAAGAATCAACACTTTCAAAAATGGGAAATCCTGCTTAGAAGTAAAATCTGCGAAGCAGATCGTAAAAATTATATTTTTATACCGTTTAGGTGCACGAAGTCATGCCCATTTCAATGGCTTCAATACCAAATATTACATCATATTCTACCTACAAATTCGCTACTTAATAAAATGGGATACGTGGACAGTGACTTGTGTAGTTGCTCAAATGATAAAGAAACTATTTTACACCTTGTCAATGTCAAAAGGTACGCCCCCTCTGGTCAAATATTGAAAACTGGCTCCTCAATAAGGGAAAATAAAAATTCATATTTCCAAAGGACAGGTTTTATTCGGGTGTTACTTACAAAAGAAAGAAATGAACAGCAAATACCAACCTTCAAGGATATCCAATGGGAGCTTACTCAATACCAGACACTTACAAAATATTTTGCAAATGTAAATTATGATATGGGATATTTTAACAGGTACTTGCCATGATCAAGCTGTCATTTACTCTTCTCTTACAATTACAATTACCATATGTGTAATATGCGCAACTGTAAAATGAAAATGAAAATGAAACATACATAAAAAGTTAAAAAAGAAGAAGGTTATTCTGGGCTGAACAGAAATTAAACAGGCAGGGTAACAACAAGTACTAAATTTTAACGTCTTTTGGCATGACGCGGACAGTATTTAATGAAAAACCACATAAAGTGGTTGTTTATAATACACATTGTGATGACATCTTTGTGTGAGGCTGATCTATTCTATAGCGAGCGAGGGGGTTATACCCAGCGGCCCGGTCCCAGCTTCCTGTCATGCGCTGTAAATAGTTCTCGGAATGTGACCGAGACAGTGCGTTCGATTTGAAAAAAATCCCTGGATGATCCAGGTGAACCCGTGTTGACCAAGGTACAACTCAAGTTAACCTTGCTTGACCAATCTTATCTCATTTTAACTGGGGCGGTGGGGTAGCCAAGTTGTTTAAGCGTTCGCTCTTCACGCCGAAGACCCGGGTTCGATTCCCACATGGGTATAACGTGTCAAGCCCATTTCTGGTGTCCCCCGCCGTGATATTTGCTGGAATATTGCTAAAGGCGGCGTAAAATCACTCATTTTAACTCATTAACATCATATTTCGGTTGATCTAAGTTCCCCATACCTTCTGAACCCCTGGGCTGCGGGACTCTGGTTTGCAGCCTCAAAGTGACGTCATTTTAATGACTATAATTAACTTGGTATTGATAGTGTATGTGTATTCTGATATGCATCAGGGAAATTTAACTTTCGATTGTTGAGATAAACACTCTTGAATTAACAATACAATTTTGACGAGGGTTTTGCATGTGGGTTGATATTATAAGCGATATTTTGAACTTGCTTGTCGTTTTACACGCATTAAATAGAAAAGGCAGTTTGTCAAGCTATGAAAGGTGGTATGACCTCTCCCAGTTGTGTGTTGTAGCACATGGGTGTGTCCACGTCTCCTGGCAACCATCATTTTCATTTTATGCGTTTTATTTCGGATACTGCCCTGTTAAAAGATCCGAAATTAACACTGGTTGAATCTAGTCAGCCGTGGTTGACAAAAATATGGTAACCTGGGTTGAGGCAGGTTCCTCAAATTTTAAAAAGCGAACGCACCTATTGTCTCTAAGCATACGTTTGTTTGTTTGTTTGTTGTTTTACGCCGCACTCAGCAATATTCCAGCTGTATGACGGCGGTCTGTAAATAATCGAGTCTGGACCAGACAATCCAGTGATTGACATCAAGAGCATCGATCCACGCAATTGGAATACGATGACATACATCAAACAAGTCAGCAAGTCTGACCACCCGATCCCGTTAGTCGCCTCTTACGACAAGCATAGTCGCCTTTTACGGCAAGCATGGGTTGCTGGAGACCAATTCTACCCCGGATCTTCACGGGTGAGATCATCTGTACAGGGTGGTCACAACAGACAGGCAGCTGGCCACGAGTTTGTACAGTGTCACTCCGTCCCGGCTCCCGGGTTTGTGTGGAATAATCGCGTATACATTGTTGATACAGAAGCCGGATGAATAAAGATGTATACCAGTGTACTAAAGTCGGTGTTATGTCCATACAACATGACACTGTGCCCTGAAGACGCTAATCCCGGGAAGGTCATAATGTCACGTGACACTGGTTCTGGATTTCGTCAAGGACTGCATACGTGTGCTTTTGTTTGTTGTTTAACGCCGCACTCAGCAATATTCCAGCTGTATGACGGAGGTCTGTAAATAATCGAGTCTGGACAAGACAATCCGGTGATCGATATCATTAGCTACGATGACATACATTTTACATCCACCTGGCTGTCTTTCGACAAGCATGCGTTGCTGAAGATCAATTCTACCCCGAACAAGCTCGGACCAGTCATACGAAGTATTTCGGTGGATTCTGTTGTGAAAAGATTTTACTGACGATACTTTTCTCCAAGTTGATTGGCTACTCTGTGCAAATGTTTTGGTCGAAACTGTACACAACATTACAATATATGTAACAAACTAGCCCGCTTTGCCCATTGCCGCATCAATGGGGACGCTTTGTATATTTTACTCCCGCTTCAGCTTACTGGAATGATCGACCAGAGGACACGCTCATTGATGGCTGTAGTATTCGCTACTTGAAATAGAATAAAGAAATGTCGCGATGATGATGAAGATATACCTACATATGTGCTAATACTTGTAAAGTGAAAACAAACCATTCCGCCCGTAGGAATATTATATACTGCAACGACAGAAATTACAGAGTGCGCTTTTCAAGTAATGTCCAAATTTCTTGCCTTCCCCCTCCTGGCAGACGCTCTACCCACTACACCATTGAGGCGGTCTTGTGAATAAGTATTTCTACCGACTGCCTTTACATTAAACGAAATATATATGTAGTCGTATCAACCGTATCCCTTATATCAAGGTAGTCGCATCAACCGTATCCCTCGTATCAAGGTAGTCGTATCAACCATGTCCCTCGTATCAAGGTAGTCGCATCAACCATGTCCCTCGTATCAAGGTAGTCGTATCAACCGTATCCCTTATATCAAGGTAGTAGTATCAACCATGTCTCTCGTATCAAGGTAGTCGTATCAACCATGTCTCTCGTATCAAGGTAGTCGTATCAACCATGTCCCTCGTATCAAGGTAGTCGTATCAACCGTATCCCTTATATCAAGGTAGTCGTATCAACCGTATCCCTCGTATCAAGGTAGTCGTATCAACCGTATCCCTCGTATCAAGGTAATCTTATTAACCGTATCATTCATATCAAGGTAGTCGTATCAACCGTATCCCTTGTATCAAGGTAGTCGTATCATCTGTATATCTCGTTTCAATGTAGTCGTATCAACCGTATCCCTCGTGTCAAGGTAGTCGTATCAACCGTATCCCTCGTATCAAGGTAGTCGTATCAACCGTATATCTCGTATCAAGGTACATGTAGTCGTATCAACCGTATCCCTCTCGTCAAGGTAATCGTATTCCTCGTATCAAGGTAGTCGTATCAACCGTATCCCTCGTATCAAGGTAGTCGTATCAACCGTATCTCTCGTTTCAAGATAGTCGTATCAACCGTATCTCGCGTTTCAAGGTAGTCGTATCAACCGTATCCCCCGTATCAAGGTAGTCATATCAACCGTTTTCAGTTACATAACATGGGTGCGATATATACACAATACCACCTTTAGTCAAGAATCAGTGTCATGTAATTTACGTTTATAATCCCCACGTAGCCAGTCCAAGTGAAATAGGTCCTCTCGATATCGCTCCCTGACACCGCGGCACATTACAATGCACCTCTGACCTGTATATAGAACAATCACATTTTTTAGGTCAGAACAAATGACGCCGTAAGCCAAGTATGCTATACATGTGTAAGCATAAAACTTTCACAATTGCACATTGTCATTATTGAAACCTATACTAACTATGTAATTATACCTATATAATAACTTTGTAATTATACCTATATAATAACTTTGTAATTATACCTATATAATAACTTGAACATAGGGAGTACTAAGGTGTTAGTCACCGCCATCTTTGTAACCCGCATTCCTCTCCATTGTCTGCAGGTCCATTGTCTGCAGGTCCATTGTCAGCGAGTCTTTATGGAGGCCGAAAACTCCACTGAGTGTCCTCGACTGACAGCCAAGCTGACAATATTCTCAGCGTGAGGCCAGAAATAATTTGTTCTTTCTCATGAAGTATAGTTTTTTGGTATTATATTTATCACGAATATACCTCTTTAGTTATTTAGGCTCCTAGATAAACAACTTTGATGTCAGTTATAGAAAAAAAACCCAACTCTCTGATAATGTTCAACAGCAGTCAAAACTTTAAAAATCTGATGCCACTGGCTGCTCTGACGGAGAAATAACGAGAATCTGTCGTTTCCGGAAGTAGAATCAATGAGCTCCGACCGAGTTGACAGCATTTCCGGTATCAGATTCGAGTGATGTCTTAAGCCATATCATGTTCAATATAAAAAATAACCTCTCTATAATATTGCTTAATGACCTGTTGTTGCGTCAGTCTTACTTGTTCGTTTGTTCAGAATGATCGGAGAATTCCTGGCTCAGAAGCAACTGCAACAACAATAGCGTGACCATCATGGCTAAAACTCATTGTATTCCTTCGGTAAAGGAGATATCGGCATTTGTCAATAGAAATGTCAAAGTCTTTCAGTCCTCGAATTCAATACATGTTTTACAGTGACACCTCGCCAACTGGAATGCATATTAGCTCGATATTACCCACTCACACAACCACCCACCCACTTACCCAAACACTCAATCAAACACCCACCCACTCACTCACTCACTAGCAACTTGCGGGGAGCAAATCCGACAAATACAGGACAACATCAGTGTTCACAAAGAGTGTTTATTTGTGTAACAAGAGGTAGTCGTGTGTACAGGCCGAGGTCAGGTTCAGTGAGCAATCTTTGCTGACGTCATCACTACAACCCATACACCAGCAGCAGACAAAAGCAGCAGAGCCGAGCAGCTCCCATAGGAGCTGACCCAGCAGACGACAGTAGCAGCAGTCTCGAGCAGCTCCCAGAGGAGCCAACCCGGCAGACGACAGTAACAGCAGTCTCGAGCAGCTCCCATAGGGGCTGACCCAGCAGACGACAATAGCAGACGACAGTAGCAGCAGAGCCGAGCAGCTCCCAAAGGAGCTGACCCAGCAGACGACAGTAGCAGCAGAGCCGAGCAGAGGACAGTAGCAGCAGTCTCGAGCAGCTTACGCGAGACACGATGACGGAGAGTGTTCCTACACAGATCCTACAGGTGCTTTACTACAGGTGGAAAGGCCGCTGTAGCCTTGGTGAAGAAGTTAAAGCCGTTGTACACAGACTGCGACCAGCAACAACACCACGTTGACCCACAACGCCATCGACAACGGGGAGGACCCTGTAAAAGCCGAACTCTATTGATATAAACACCCACAGATACCAACAGGTACATCCCTTAACTGAACCCGACATGGCATAGTCACATACTCCTCAAACATGCCTCACAAAATATGTTCTCTAGTTTTCTATAAATAACAGTGTAGTTACATCATTAAAGTACATATTTCCAGAGTTTGGAATTTATTTCGTGAACCCTATCTCGTGGCCGGTAAGTGAGTGAGTAAGTGAGTTGGGTTTAACGCCGTTTTTAACAGTATTCCAGTTATATCGCTGCGTGTCAGCTTAATGTGGGAGGAAAGCCCGAAGTGATGCAGGTCTCAGACGTTTACCACTTCGGTGAAACCCACGAACACGGGTATGGTGCTGACAAACCTAGAAACATAATTGGGGCGATCCGGGATTCGAACCCACAATCATAGGTTTCTGGCGTGCCCAGGGGACGCAACTCTGCACAGCGTATCGCGGCGCCTTAGACGACAGGGCCACCCGTGCCCCCTGGCCGGTAAGAGTGCACGTGGAATAGTAATGACTCAACTCTCTACCGCCTCTCTTTCCTTGACAGTGATGGACAGGTTTGTTTGTTTGTTATTTAACGCCGCACTCAGCAATATTCCAGCTAAATGACGGCGGTCTGTAAATAATCGAGTCTGGACCAGACGATCCAGTGATTGACATCATGAGCATCGATCCACGCAGTTGGGATGCGATGACATTCATCAACCAAGTCAGCGACCCTGACTACCCGATCCCGTTAGTCGCCTCTTACGACAGCATAGTCGTGGAGATTAGGATCAACGATGTAACTTTAAAAATAGCTGCCAATATTGCGGATGTGGCGTTAAGCAATACTTAGTCACTCACTCATTCAATTTATTAGGATGCATCTTACACGAGTTCAAGATTTAGTTGGTTTAACGCTCCTTTCAACAATATTCCAGTTATATCACGGCATGTCAGCTTAATGTTGGAGGAAATCCCGAAATGATGCAGATCTCAGACGTTTACCACTTCGGTGAAACCGACGAGCACGGCAATGGTGCTGACAAACCTAGAAACATAATCGGGGCGAACCGGAAATCGAACCTACGAACATATGTTTCTGGCGTGCCCAAGGGACGCAACTCTTCACAGCGAATTGCGGCGCCTAGATTGCGCCACCCGTGCCCCCACCCGCCATCAAAGGGAACGCACGTGAGTTAACGCTAACACTGTTGTCTGTACGTAGAACACCCGAGCCAGTCATTAAAGGGGGGCCTCACCGCCATATAGAGAGTTTCGAAAACAGGAGGTTAGACGTGGTAATAAGTACGTGATGCACAGACTCAGGGTAATCAGATTGGGCATTATCTTCAATGATAATAAGTTCTTGACATAGTAGATTAACAAATTTTTGGAATGACTTCAATACAACTTGGTATGACAGGCAGGTGCCCCGAGTCTAAATCTCCTTTAAGTATTACAGCAGCAAGCCCCGCCCCTCACCTGAGTGACCTGTGTGGTGTGTAGACGTTTCATGATGGGTGGTCACCCCAGCAGCGTGGGCGGTGGTTGATGTCGCACTCTGAACCGCACCCAGGCAAACACAGGCTGCAATGTATAATGTCGCCGTCACGGATAGCCATCATTGTCACATCATCGTGCTCGGAGAATCGGAGCCTCATTCTGATAGCCTCCACAAAATTTAACCTTACGGGCTTTTATTTAAGTTTGAAATTTAGGTAGTTCAACTAACAGGACAGTGTTTTTTAAATTAATATAAACTGCCTGGAAAAGAAAGAGTACACTGGAACATTGGATTTCACCACAATTAGAACCCTTATCAACATCACTGGTCTGAAAACAGTCGGCGAAACACCAACTTAAGACAAAAAACACTACTATGATATTCGTAACCAATACTTCACCATGGAATAACCATTTCCTGTTTGTTTCATTTTTATCAAACATGGGTTATACTTTCTTTTGCCCGGAAGTTTAGATAAAAATATAAATCATATTTCGTCGCAAGTTGTGCAAAGTTGGAGAATGGTTGACAATGCCTGAGACATGATGGAAAACGATATATTCTTGTACACTAGTACTGTACTGTAACATAAGATATGTGTTTAATAAAAATAAATACACATTCATATTAATTATTTGAGTATTATATACGTCATTGGTAATCTGTATAAACTGTACATACAAAGTTGATAGAATTCAGGTCTCAGGCAGCTTATATACCTGGGACAAAGAAATAAATACCCTTGAAAATTGGATCTGACCACAAAATATCAAACGTTATCAAAATGTCACTTGGCTGAAACACTCTCCGAAACTCAAGGTCCAAAACACAACTGTGATACCCGTATCAAATACATCACCATCGAATAATCATTTCTTATTTGTTTATTTTTTAGGCACCATCAAACACAGGGTATACTCTCTTTTTCGTGGAAATTTAGATAAAAATAACAAACTTGGAGTAAATTAATCCTGTTTTAAGCGACCACTTTCAGCTTCAACGAGTCTCTTTACGCCATAGGTGACTGATAATTATTCGATAATACAGTAAACTACATTTATAACGAACACGCTTATAACGAACTGACCGATATAACGAACTTACTTTTTAGTCCCGGCCATTTGTTGTATATATGCTGTATATATGCTTATAACGAACGATGGTTATTACGAACTAAAATTAGTGGTCCCTTTGAGTTCGTTATAACCGTAGTTGACTGTAGTACAATTATCCGTTATGTATGGCATGAAGAAGCTCGTTAAACGATTAATTTACTCCCGGGTTGTAAATTCGTCAGATATATATTTTCATAAAATGTCTATAATCTTCATATACAGATATTAAAAATATAAAAACCTATCACATTTTCACCAGGTAAAATAAACCAATATATTCAATAAACATGTAGCATTCATTCAAAATCATAACTAATATGTTCGCAGGAATAGTTTGCATAAAAATAAAAACAAATTTAAATAAACAAACTTTGAAGTAATCAAATGAACACGAATGTTAATTAATTTTGTTCTGACAGTATTGAAGTTAAAAAAAGGATTGAGACTCTCACCCAGAAGTCCAACGATGATGATAATCTGCATCTTGTGTGTTGAGGAAGTCGTCAATGTCTGGGTCGGCACACGGAATGACATTTATACTGTAGATATCACCATGGCAACGTCAACACAACACACACACACACAGACCACGGTATATTCAGCATATCTGCTTATAAACAAAATCAGGTGAAAGTCGCCACATACAAAGAGTGATTGTTACAACGGAACCCGTTGATGACTTGGTCGACCTAAAGCCTCGGACGCGAGGTATTTCAGTTCACGTCCCTCAATTTATTTCTGATTCGTGTCACTGAAAGAGATTTGAATTAATTTCGAAAATGATCGGATTTACAAGTTAAGTGAAAAACTGCTTCAGTTTGTAGACTATAGGTCTTACTGGCTAATCTACATTTCTTTTATTAAGTTAGATTAATTGAGACGTCTTATTAAGTTGAATTAACATAGATTGTTGCAGATCACAGTGGAACTAGATAGTCGTGGTGGTTCTGGTCTTATCAGATCTTCATAAATTATTCAGTTACCTGGTTGCCGGGTTGAAGAAGATGTGTAACATGGACGAGTGTATACTCAGTTTGCGATGTCCTCGCTTACCTCTGATCACACAAACGCAGGAATTCTCAATTGACAAACAGATGCAAATCACGACATCATCTCCAGGCAATATGTTTGCACTGGAATCGAATAAATGAATTGTGAAATACAGGTTGATATTCCGGAAGCTCACATCTGCCATGCTAAGAATTAAAATATATTTAATGCCATCTCTCGCGAAAATTCCGCGTTCCCTTGCAATAACTATCGCGTTCCATAGCTATAGTTTAGCGTTCGTTTGCTTTAAAGTCGCGTTCCCATCTTTAATTTTGCGTTCGTTAGCTTTAAATTCGCGTTCCCTAGCTATAGGTTCGCGTTCGTTCCGACCTGAAAAAACCCTTCACCGTTATTCTCCAAATCGTACATATAACATCATGATGTGCTGACACATAGCCATGGCATAACAGCATTAAACCAAAGCACATTTATAACATTCATTGTGTACTGTCGGAATTTCTGCCTCCTGTTTTCGATCCTCCTGCCTCCTGTGAAACAGGTTCCCCAAGAGCAAGTCATAATGTTCTTTCATCGTGTAGTTTCATATTCTAATTCACGAAACACTTGGCTACAAGATAAAAATTAAACTTCAGACATTAGCTTTATCATATCAGTAAAATACTTTTACACTCAGTTAGGTATAAAGAAATAAAATGACTAATTAGAACGCGAGTATGTTATTTCATCTCTGGCACGTGAAAAAAAAGATTTAACTTTACAGTAATCCTTAAAGTAATATGACATTACATTGTACAATGTCATGTTCATGAAATGACAGAGTTAATTCTAAGCACATTTATAACATTAATTGTAGTCGTAATTTCTGCGTGCTGTTTTCGATCATGCATATGGATTATGTCAAAACGAAGTCCAGTAACAGAACAAGGAAACTGCAAGTTTTCACAATCAATCAAGTTTATTTCGTAATTCAGGCCACATGGCCGATAGTACAGTTGTAAGATAAATAACATTTTAGGTCACATGTCTAGAGTGTAACATCTCTGTCGATCTCATTTTAAATAGTTTACATAAATATAAAGCTATCAAGCCTAGTACATTAATGTAACATGATTTAAAAAAGTTTGCAAACGTAATATTGCCTTTATAATATTTCTGTAATGAGACAAAAAAAAGGTATTTCTCAAGTGAATATATTTCTTATATACAAATCACAGGTGACAAGAAAGCTCTATTTACATGTGTCTCAAGATAGAAAACGATAATGCTAGGGTGTAGGATGGATACAAATAGCTTATGTGACTTCATCTGTATCGCAATCTCCTAGTAGCAGAGACAATCTCCTGTAGTAGCAGAGGCAATCTCCTGTAGTAGCAGAGGCAATCTCCTGTAGTAGCAGAGGCATTCTCCTAAAGTAACAGAGACAATCTCTTGTAGTAGCAGAGACAATCTCCTGTAGTAGCAGAGGCAATCTCCTGAAGTAACAGAGACAATCTCTTGTAGTAGCAGAGGTAATCTCCTGTAGTAGCAGAGGCAATCTCCTGTAGTAGCAGAGGCAATCTCCTGTAGTAGTAGAGGCAATCTCTTGTAGTAGCAGAGACAATCTCCTGTAGTAGCAGAGGCAATCTCCTGAAGTAACAGAGACAATCTCTTGTAGTAGCAGAGGCAATCCCCTGTAGTAGCAGAGGCAATCTCCTGTAGTAGCAGAGGCAATCTCCTGAAGTAACAGAGACAATCTCTTGTAGTAGTAGAGACAATCTCCTGTAGTAGCAGAGGCAATCTCCTATAGTAGCAGAGACAATCTCCTGTAGTAGTAGAGACAATCTCTTGTAGTAGTAGAGACAATCTCTTGTAGTAGCAGAGACAATCCCCTGTAGTAGTAGAGACAATCTCTTGTAGTAGTAGAGACAATCTCTTGTAGTAGCAGAGACAATCTCCTGTAGTAGTAGAGACAATCTCCTGTAGTAGCAGAGGCAATCTCCTGAAGTAACAGGGACAATCTCTTGTAGTAGCAGAGGCAATCTCCTGTAGTAGCAGAGGCAATCTCCTGTAGTAGCAGAGGCAATCTCTTGTAGTAGCAGAGGCAATCTCCTGAAGTAGCAGAGACAATCTCCTGTAGTAGTAGAGACAATCTCCTGTAGTAGTAGAGACAATCTCTTGTAGTAGCAGAGACAATCTCCTGTAGTAGTAGAGGCAATCTCCTGTAGTAGCAGAGGCAATCTCCTGAAGTAACAGAGACAATCTCTTGTACACTGTTTACTTCGGAAACGGTACATAAGCCCCCCATTTAACTAACCTGGATTATTTGATCAGATCTGGGAAAATGCTTTATTCAAGCCCCAACGTACAGGATAAGAAATATTCATTGTCATGTGGTCCGATGAGAGAGCACAATGATCACGCCTTGGTGATAAAGGATTGTACTATGTTTACTTGATTATGTTACTTCACATCCCTAAACACACCAGGTATACATGGGTACATGGGTACACGGGAAGAACGAACTGTTATATAATGTGAGAAGGCAAATAGGGGCTTCCGTATGGTGTACTGTCTGGTCGGGCAGTAAACTTTCAGAGACTCTTCAGGGAATCTGAATACAATTACATCAGATGTTCTTATCTTTGATAATTCTACAAAGAATTGATATTTTTATCTTGCAATAACATATTTGATTTTCCTTGATTTGTCACTTTAAAAAACATCTGTAATTTTAATGACATTTATGCGGGTTCTTTTCGGTTTCCTTTTCAATGAAAAGACGTGACACATGTCCCTTCAAGGCCGCATACACCTGTTGGTCTCCTTACCTGTCCGCGTTAGCCCAACTCGGAAGTAGCCCCATTCTTTTAGCTAAGTATACTGTAGAGTTCCGCCAAAGTGAGTGAGGGGGTTGGGTTAAACGCCGCTTTTAACAGTATTACAGTTATATCACGTCGTGTCAGCTTAATTTGGAAGGAAAGCCCGAAGTGATGCAGATCTCAAACGTTTACCACTTCGGTGAAACCCACGAGCACGGGTATGGTGCTGACAAATCTAGAAACTTATTCGGAGCGAACGGGATTCGAACCCACAATCATATGTTTCTGGCGTGCCAAAGGGACGCAACTCTGCAAAGCGAATCGCGGCGCCTTAGACGACTGGGCCACCCGTGCCCCCAGTTCCGCCAAAATATATATGTCCAACATCAACCGATAGTTCTAGGTCTTGTATGAGTTCGAGCAATGTCAAGATATGATAATTAAAGCACGGGTCGTTATTATAGGAGCCGCTCTAGATGACGCTGCAAGGAGATTATTGGAATAGATCATTGCAGGATGTCATACATTGCACGGGAATCCCGGAACAGGGGGCATACATCGGCAACGCCAGAGAATAATCAGTCTCGATTATCTGCCGAAACAAATTTTTATTTGGTAGTAAAAGTAAGTGAATGAGTATGGTTTTACGCTGCCTTTAGCAATAATCCAGCAATATCACGGCGGGGGACACCTGAAATGGGCTTCGCACATTGTACCCATGTCGGGAATCGAACCGGGGACTTCGGCGTGACAGGGGCAGTCGGGTAGCCTAGTGGTTAAAGCGTTCGCTCGTCACACTGAAGACCCGGGTTCGATTCCCGACATGGGTACAATGTGTGAAGCCCATTCCTTGTGTCCCCCGCCGTGATGTTGCTGGAATATTGCTAAAAACGGCGTAAAACCATACTCACTCACTTTAACCGAAGTTTAACGGTGTAAATGATATGAATGGGTCACGGAAATTCAGTGATGTCACCATGGCGTCCTACCGGAAGCACCCGCCATGTATTGAATGTATTACGACGCGCTGTCATTGTGACTGACTTCCTGAGGTAGTTCTTAACAGACCTTTCTCATCTAATGAGGATATTATTTAAATACATATGTTGCAAAAAGTACAAATGTTGTTCATGTAGAGCATGTTGAGCATACATACTGTGGCGTCACCTCTCGGTTTGAAGAACTATTTTATCCCGCGATACAGCTGGTTGTTGTATGGCTGTCAGTGTAAACATGAAGTCACACGTACTAAATATCACTGTGTATAGATCTAGGTATTCATTCTTTGAGGTAAAAACTAGTGATATAAAAATTATTAGAATTGACTTTCACTTTGTGTGAGTTCATTGGAATTCATACTCCGACGTTCATACAGGTTGGCCATTACTCTATGAAGGTTCATACTCCAATGAACCCACACAAAGTGAAAGTCAACGTGTAATTACAGATATAGATATGTACGAAGAACACACAATGAACATGAAAAAACCCATTGGTAATGACTGATAGAGATTATTCAAAGCAGGTTGAACAGGGTAATAGAAAAGTACTCATACAATACTCCAGACACGCTCTGAATATCGCCACACAAGATCCAGCATATTTCAGTCATAACACATGTTCCAAAGTAAAACAACAATAATGTTTTTAACAGGGTTGACATAATCCTACGCAACAGTATTTCAAGAACATATCTGAATTTATCATATAATTGGTAGGTTTCTCGGCAGGATAAAGGATAAAAGCAGTATCGGTTGGGGTTATATACGGATAAAGATGCTACTGTATATGAAATGTCAGGTAGGTACTACTTTCAGTGTTTACAAAGAAAAAAATTACATTTTCGTTGTGGTCATTGTAATTCCTGCATTTTTCTTAGCTGAATTGTTTACGTGTCATTGTATTCTTTTCCCAATGGATGTAACACATTAGGCCACGCCCACCGAAGCGGACTACTTTCACCACTACGGAATGTTGGGGAATCCCAGTTTTTGAAATTACACTTGTGGGCGTGTCAAGTTATGTGCGTAAATTAAACAATCACCTGATTCACGCTACAGTGTGTATTCATACGCATGGAATGTTTGTATAATCGCGTCAATTTTGTCAGTTTTGATTTATATAATTGATTAAACTATTGTAGATAACTCATGTCTTCTTTGTCCAATTTAATTATATGGATTGACACGCCATATTTAAGGATTGACTGTGTATTTTAACGGTTCTTTGAGGTACGAATCGAAAAACCGATTTGCACTCTGTATGGATCCGCGTTTCATCTGTTTTTCGATTTATACCTCAATGAACAGGTAAGTACACAATCAATCCTTAAATATTGCGTCGCCTTTGTCAATTGGCGATCGAGTCAGTATTAACTATCGGGAAGAATTACCATCATCAAAACAACAGTGAACGATACTGATAATCAGTGTGTAACTTGGACGTAGCTGAGAAACTTTTAGAAGTAACTCTGAAGATATATCTGTGCTGGTAAACCTTTGCGGCTTGGGGCCGTTTCTCCAATTTAAAACAGTTGGATGCGGCCGGAATATATCCCAATTGTTGCCTTGACTGCACTTCGTAACGTTTTGACAGGACAGACAGACTCTGAACACACGTGACGTCTCGAGCATAAGGTTAAAGTAGCCTCCCTTTGATAAACGACAGTTCCTCCAGCGGGCAGACCGTGGGATTGCCGCGAAAGGCAAGAAGAAACAATTTGTGTCGGCAGTTTTGCCTTTTATGTTGTTAACTCACAGTGTAAGAAACAGGTTTCAGTTGGAACTATATTGACTTTTGTCAGTCCGACTGACAAATCACTGACCTTCTGGCGTAATATATGTTACTGAAGACCTTCCAGGAAAACTTGCAAGGTTTAGGTACTGTTTGTGAGAGATTGAGGTTCTTCCACGACAGAATTTAAGAGTGACATTATATGATAAAGATGTTATCTCACGTGTGTGTTTTGGGGTGGTTAATATATATCCTGTAGTAGGAATAAACATAATATTAAGCGAGTCTTGGCGAGCTAAACACACAATGTATATTCCTAATACAGGCTGTTTACCATCCCAAAATACACTCGCGTTATAACCTCTATTTATCATCGAAACTGGCTTCCGCAGGAGATATCACTTGAGTGAGATCACGCGATATCTCCTCGGATATATCGCTACAATGAAATTACATCATAACGATTCACCATTGTGACGTCATCGATAAAATAACGTCACATTGAAATGGACTTGAAATGGAATCTCTGCCACTGAAGGTGGTAAGCTGTACCCTTTGCACTCAAGACACGTATTACTATTAACAAACTGAAAAAAAGGTTGGGAGAATGTTTTTGGATGATAATAGAATCTGGTCCTGGTGTAAACCATCAATACCATCACAGAGTACAATCATCACCCGCTGTTCCCATATTCATCCTGATTGCAACAGTGACAGAGAGTGGTATAATAATATATGTTACAGTGACAGAGAGTGGTATAACAATATATGTTACAGTGACAGAGAGTGGTACAATAATATATGCTACAGTGACACACAGTGATATAACAATATATGTTACAGTGACAGAGAGTGGTATAACAATATATGTTACAGTGACAGAGAGTGGTATAATAATATATGTTACAGTGACAGAGAGTGGTATAACAATATATGTTACAGTGACAGAGAGTGGTATAACAATATATGTTACAGTGACAGAGAGTGGTATAACTATATATGTTACAGTGACAGAGAGTGGTATAACAATATATGTTACAGTGACAGAGAGTGGTATAACAATATATGTTACAGTGACAGAGAGTGGTATAACAATATATGTTACAGTGACAGGGAGTGGTATAATAATATATGTTACAGTGACAGAGAGTGGTATAACTATATATGTTACAGTGACAGAGAGTGGTATAATAATATATGTTACAGTGACAGAGAGTGGTATAACAATATATGTTACAGTGACAGAGAGTGGTATAACAATATATGTTACAGTGACAGAGAGTGGTATAACTATATATGCTACAGTGACAGAGAGTGGTATAACAATATATGTTACAGTGACAGAGAGTGGTATAACTATATATGCTACAGTGACAGAGAGTGGTATAACAATATATGCTACAGTGACAGAGAGTGGTATAATAATATATGTTACAGTGACACACAGTGATATAACTATATATGCTAAAGTGACAGAGAGTGGCATAACAATATATGTTACAGTGACACACAGTGATATAACTATATATGCTACCGTGACACTGGGAGTGGATTAACAATATATGTTACAGTGACACACAGTGGTATAACTATATATGTTACAGTGACACACAGTGATATAACTATATATGCTACAGTGGCATACAGTGGTATAACAATATATGTTACAGTGACACAGTGGTATAACTATATATGTTACAGTGACACTGTGAGTGGATTAACAATTTATGTTACAGTGACAAACAGTGGTATAACTATATATGTTACAGTGACACTGAGAGTGGATTAACAATACATGTTACAGTGACACACAGTGGTATAACTATATATGCTACAGTGACACTGAGAGTGGATTAACAATATATGTTACAGTGACACACAGTGGTATAACTATATATGTTACAGTGACACTGAGAGTGGATTAACAATATATGTTACAGTGACACACAGTGGTATAACTATATATGTTACAGTGACACACAGTGGTAAAACTATATATGCTTCAGTGACACAGAGAGTGGATTAACAATATATGTTACAGTGACACAGTGGTATATCTATATATGCTAGTGACAGAGAATGGTATAACAAAACATGTTACAGTGACAGAGAGTGGTATAACTATATATGTTACAGTGACAGAATGTTATAACAATATATGTTACAGTGACACAGAGTGGTATAACTGTATATGCTACAGTGACAAACAGAAAGTGGCCTAATTCTTTATCAGTTTAATTCATGCCATCATTCGTGTAAACAATACCCTTAAGTAGTGTCATGGCCGTCTCCTTCCGTAAAATTCACTCAGAAGGGGATGCTTCCGCCATCTTGGATTCACAGTGTGGCAGCCGCCATTGTACAACCATTGCCTGGCCCCCTGGGGCATAGTTTACATCTGTGACCCGGGATACCTAGTAGGCCATGTTTGATTTACAGGGCATGTGCTTCAAGTTGTCAAATTGTGGATCGGAATCGCTCGTAAAATAACTGAAGTCGGAAGGTCGTACGACCATTTATATTTTGTCAACATGTACCTTAATTATTGTCACCCAGACACCAAGACGCATACAGCTGGGGGATGATAAGTGTTGGAATATATGGATTGGATTTTATCAACATCGCTACAGAGGTTGTACGTAATGTTGATGAATCATATAAAGAAATTATTTTGTTTGTTTGTTTATTGTTTAACGCCGCACCCAGCAATATTCCAGCTATATGACGGCGGTCTGTAAATAATCGTCTCTGTTCCAGACAATCCAGTGAATGACTTCATGAGCATCGATCCACTCATTTGGGATACGATGACATTCATCAACCAAGTCAGCGAGCCTGACCACCCGATACCGTTAGTCGCCTCTTACGACAAGAATGGGTTGCTAATGACCTATTCTAACCCGGATATTCACGGGTTACAAGAAATGAACGACTCGTGGTCGTTGCTTATCGTACAATAAAACACTGCAGGAAGAATAAACCACTTGTGCGCCCCTCATGTTTTATCCTCCCTGCAGTTTTTTATTGTACGACAAACATCTCCCACTCGACGTTTATTTCTTCAATTAAGAATTGACTTTCACTTTGAGTTCATTGGAGTATGAACCTTGATAGAGTGTGGGCCAAAACGTCATTGTGTCGTGCATACACTTATGAACGTCGATTTCGCTGTCATGTGACCGACATCTCGTCCAATGGAAAAGCCGTATAACGTGTAAACTTCAAATTACAACATTATGCTTTCTTGCTTGTTTGTTGTTTATCATCGGACTGAGCAATAGTACAGTTGTATGGCGGGGGACGAAAATAATCGTAGACCCAAGGATTGATTTATGAGGCCGATACGGAGAGTATACAAGGTACAACTCACTGAGCCTGAACAGCCGATGTATGTTGTCCCCTCGTCCGATCAGGACCCCGTTCCACAAAGCGATCTTAGCGCTACGACGGTCTTAAGTCTATGTTAATGCATGCTACTTACGATCACCTTGTTCCTAAGATCTCTAAGGTGATCGTACTTCGTGATACTTTAATTCGTGATATTAAATAGGCTTACGACCGTCGTAGCGCTAAGATCACTTTGTGGACCGGGGTCTTGGGTCCACTGGCACAAAGCGATCTCAGCGCTACGACTATTGTAAGCCGATGTAAAGTATGGGAGTTACGGTCATCTTGGCGCTAAGATCGCTTTGTGCAAGTGGGCCCTGGTTGTTGGGTGTCATTCACACGGGGCGATAACACATAGATGCATCACCTTCTTCTACAGTTCTGCAAAGTTGCTTAGACTAAGACACCAATTTCAGTTAGCTCCCTTGGGGATTGGTCGCATCTCGCTTTGTCTCTCGTAAAAAAATGAAAAATATTGACATCGGAGCCTAGGCCAATCTAATCAAGCACTTTGGGACAGGGGGTCTCTATAGATGTCTGGAGAGCCAGGATCGGATGTTTTGTACCGCCCCGAGGACACAGGCAGATTGAGAAAATCAAACTCTATTCGACGACATCGAGATGGACAGCTGGGACTGACATGGCCTATCGACTACTCTTGTGCACAGAACTTCTTCTCTCAATATATACCTCAGGTACGATCATCGAAGATAAGATGAAGTATACATGTGATATATTGTCATATCCACCACTCAGTATCGTGGATGCGAACTTTTGTCCCACTGATTGTAACACATTGTCTTTGTTTACATATCGAATTCCGGACCGAGTAGGGGTGCGACTGTTTTGTCCGTGTGTATCATCGCTAATACACCTGTCAGGTGATGTTGAATCGAACCCTGGCCCATTTAGTAAGGATCTGGATGATATGAAATCGGCAATTATTCAACAAATCAAGGCATCCGAAGACAAACTATTAAAGGAAATTGGTTCAGTTAAAGAAGAATTACAAATTTACGGTGTGACGTCACAGATTTACGAAATCAAGCGAGTACGAACAAGGGAGAACAAGATATCATTCGGCTTGATGTGGATGCGGTCTGTCAAAAACTAGAAGTATATTATGACGTTGACAAGGTTGATACATATCTAGAGAATCTAGAGAGAAGGGGTCGAAGAACAATGTCATGGAGGCCAATAACATAGATCTGTTTGTTCCAAGAGACATTGAGCGGGCACATAGAACAGGACAACGTAACACGGATAGACCACGCCCTGTGATCGCTAGACTTGTGCACTGGGAGGATAAGATGAAGTCTCTAAGTTTGAGAGATTCCCTTAGGTCAAAGGGATGTGGCATTTCCAGTGACTTAATTTTAAAACAGAGGCAATAATTCAAGAAATGTAGCGGTGAAGACCAATCTAAACATCATTTTTATAAAGGTGGTAACATTGTGTCAGCACCCAAACTGGTTACGGATGCTGCAATCAATGTCTCAGATGGGAGGGGAGGTGGGGTCTCTGACAGAATCAACAATCCACCCAGGAACGAGGGTAGTTCGCGCCCCAATACTAAGGGTGTGGCCGGAGCCCATGCCAAGACTCACAGGATTTAAAAAGTGATGACTCTCCTACAATAAAACTCTTATATTGGAATATATCTGGATTGAAATCTGAATTAGATGTCTGTGACTTGGTTTCATATTTATATTCATTTGACATTGTAGGCCTCACAGAGACGTGGATTCAGATGTTAGACTTCCAGAACAAGTTGGTTGATTATTTATATAATAATAGACCAGGTGATAAGTAAGCAAAAGCAGGGAGACTCTCTGGCGGTATCATAGTTATGGTTAGAAAACAGCTGAAAAAATATATTAAGCGGACTTGGGTGAAAGAAAGTGGTTTTTACATTCTATTAGATAAATTAGTGTTTGGTACTATAACACATGTGCTGTACTGTTGTGCATATATACACCCAGAAGGCTCAACCTATTATGATAAATGTGCTACTTCTAGAAATGGTGTACTGATGTTTCAAGACGAGCTCCTGGATATTTTAAATCAGATCGATGACGTTTCATGTATATTGGGGGGAGATCTTAACTCCAGAACAGGGACAGAACCCGACTTTGTGAAAGACGACATTTTGGATTATCTTGAAGGGCGTGATAACTCGTCTTGGGATTTCTTGATAGACCATTTTGATTTGCCGAGATACTCTTCTGAAACTATTTTGAATAAGTTTGGTAAATGTTTGTTGAACCTATGCTCTGTCTTAAATATTCATATTATGAATGGCCGTTGTGGCAGTGACGATGGTATTGGGGACTATACATTCATTAGTAGTACAGGGGAAAGCGTAAATGACTGTATTATCTCCACCGTACATATGTTTGAACTCTGTAAAACATTCGACATCGACACACGTTACATGTCGCAACATTTCCATTAGCAATGGACCGCCTCCGTGGTCTTGTGGTAGAGCGTCCACCCGGAGAGCGGAAGGTCCGGGGTTCGATCCCCGGCCGCGTCATACCAAAAGACGTTAAAAGATGGTACTTGTTGTTACCCTGTCTGGCGCTTAAGGGGCTAAAACAAGGACTGGTCGGCTCGGAGTCAGTATACTGTGTCTGAGTGGGGTATTCATGTTAAACTGCGGCATGATATCTCAGTGAGCTAGCACTATAAATCGGCATCAGTCCGGACTAGTACAAGCAGCCACACAAACACACACACGTACATGCACGTCGCTATATAAGTGCAATAATCTTGGACGCGACGTTAAACCCCATTTCACCTCACCTCCATTAGCCATGCCTTTACGTACGCTTCACTCAGTCATCGAGGGTTATGATGATATCAATTATGCAAGTACATTTAGATTTAAGTGGAGCATTGATAAAGAAGAAATATTTCTTTGTAATTTAGCTTCAGACAAGTTTGTATCACTGGTTAAAAAAGCAGTTGATGCCGTATTCACAAATATTGATGAAAGTATCGAGATTATTAGAGAGGCACGTGCAGGGAAAAGAAGATTATATTCCTTTAAAAGAAAAAAACAATATTTGGAAGATAACATTAAGTCGCCGAAAGAATTTTGGACAACCCTCCGAAAGCTAAATCCACATTATGAGTTTAAAATAATTTGAAAGTGATAAATGGTATGATTATTTCAAACATATGTTTAGTGGTAATGGTGTTAGGGATGATACCTTCTTTGAATTATCAGACCAGGAAACGTGACAATGACATAACTGCTATAATTCTTGACTCGCCAATCACAAGAGAGGAAATTCAAAAAGCTATCTACGATTTGAAAAACAACAGCAAGAGTTAGACGGCATAGATGGTTTAATTCCAGAGTCTTTTAAACATTCTACTCCCATACCTTAAATTACTGTTTAATATGATTTTAGAAACGTCTTATTTCCCAAAAGATTGGACTATCGGTGTGATTGTTCCACTACATAAATAAGGATCACGTACCGGTACAAACAATTATCGAGGAATTACCCTTCTGAGTGTTTTTAGCAAAATATTTGTTTCTATTATCAATAAAAGGCTCACTTTTTGGTCAGATTCATTGGATAAAATTTCGGAAGAACAAGCAGGTTTTAGACAAGGGTACTCAACCACGGATAATATTTTCGTACTAAATGCGATTATTCACAAATACATGCAGAGAAACGGCTGACAATTTTATGCAATTTTTGTAGATTTAAAAAAAAGCGTTTGATTCTGTAAACAGAAATATAATGTGGTCATTGTTTCTTTCAAATGGTGTGAGTAATAAAATGGGTAAATTATATATATTTATCAAAATGTAAAGTCATGTGTTAAAAACCGGGGAATATACTCTGATGTCTTCACATGTAACATTGGTGTACGCCAAGGCTGTATTCTTAGGCCCTTCCTGTTCTGTTTTTTCATCAATGAACTGGCTGCACAAATTAAGGATAATTGTACGGATGGTATACAGCTGCATCCAGAATCCAGATATTAAGATATTTCTGTTGCTTTTTGCTGATGATATAGTCCTGTACGATAAAAGGTTTACAGAATTTGATAGATCAACTGGAGCTGTACTGTTCTAATTGTAAACTCCAAGTGAACACTTAGAAAACGAAAGTGTTAGTTTTTAAAAAGGGAAATAAACTATCAAGTAGGGAAAAATGTTTCTTCAACTCACAACCGTTACGAATTGTCACTTCTTATAAATAT
Source organism: Haliotis rufescens (assembly GCF_023055435.1). NCBI lineage: Eukaryota > Metazoa > Mollusca > Gastropoda > Lepetellida > Haliotidae > Haliotis > Haliotis rufescens. The sequence goes on from NW_025964334.1 coordinate 58,631,100, forward strand.
CTGGGGGTAACCTTCACGGGCAGATTATCGTGGAATCACCACACCAGTAATGCAGCAATGCAGGCAAAAAAGATACTAATGGGAATCTTACATAGTTTAAAGAACGTTCACTGATCTTTCATATCAAACCTTTTTTAAAATATTTGATACAAAAATTACTCCAATTCTTTTATATGGAGCTGAGGTCTGGGGGCATACTGAATAGAGAACTATTGAACTGGTCCATCTATATGCTTGTAAACGATTCCTTGACGTAAAAAACTCTACATAGAGTGTTATGAATGTGGACGTGTACCACTTTACATATTTTAACATATTAGAATTCTCAAGTATTGGTTCAAGATTCTTAAAATGCCTATTTATAGATTACCTAGAAAATGTTACAATATGATGTTATTGTATGAAAAATATGGAATCCGCAATTGGGTATATGATGTAAAGTCGTTATTATATGATTGCGGCTATGGGTATGTTTGGCATAATCAATATGTACCAAACAATCCAGATTCATTTTTAGTATCTCTACGCCAAAGACTTAAGGATATATACTTACAAAAATGGGCATCGCATGTTTCAAGTTCACAAAAATGCAATTATTACAAGCTTTTCAAGACAACATTTCCCCAGAATACTGGGTAAAGAAAACTTTAAAAGGTTTAGAATAAGTTTAGCCCAATTTAGATGCAGCTCTCATAGACTTAGGATCGAAGTAGGCAGGCATAGAAACATAGCTAGAGAATTGAGAGAATATGTGAGCAATGTGGTTTAAATGTGATTGAAGATAAGTTTCATTTTCTGTTAGTTTGTCCAAAATACGCCCACCTTAGAAGAAAATATATTGATCTGCCTTGTTATGTACATCCCAATCTACAAACTGATAAAGATACTCTAAAAAATCTATCAATGTTCATTTATCATGCTATGTTAATTAGAATATGACCTGTTAAACGGATCTGTAACCACTCCCGAAAACAGAATTGTACTATGGGCCTGAGGCCTTTCAGTATGGAATAAAACTTACCCTTACAGAATATGACACCAAGAGGAAGTACAGCCGTTTATGACCGGTGGTCTAAAAGTAGAATGGGACAGTTTAATTAAACGTTCATGAAATAAGCATGTCGTGATTAGACGTTAACATCAGAAACAAATTGATTTTTAATTGTAAATCTGTTTAACAAACTACACATAAAAAATACTTTAACATCTAAGCTTAACACATGGGACAATGTCAACCGTTAACTCAAAATTCATCACCCCCGACTTACAATCAAATAGCAGCCAGCAAGGTTTGAAGTTCATACGTCCAGAAACTTCGAGTGTTGGTCTTCTCTCTTCTCAGCTGAAGCTGTACGACGTCACATTGTTTTTAAGAACAATACGATATGACGTCATCCAGCGCTTATGACGTCACAAATTGATTACATAACGTCATCCGACTTTCAGTGGAAGTATCCCTCTACGGCTGACATTTTATACACAGGGACAGGGTCAGAAACCACGCGGACCCCGTATACGTAGAATTCCATCTCATTCCTCACGTGCAGACACACAAGCCCAGGGATAGATGCCACGTGGACCCCGTATACGTGGAAGTCTTTCTCATTCCTCACGTGCAGACACACAAGTCCAGGGTCAGATACCGCGTGGACCCCGTATACGTGGAAGTCTTTCTCATTCTTCACGTGCAGACACACAAGCCCAGGGTCAGATACCGCGTGGACCCCGTATACGTGGAAGTCCCTCTCATTCCTCACGTGCAGACACACAAGTCCAGGGTCAGATACCGCGTGGACCCCGTATACGTGGAAGTCTTTCTCATTCCTCACGTGCAGACACACAAGTCCAGGGTCAGATACCGCGTGGACCCCGTATACGTGGAAGTCCCTTTCATTCTTCACGCTCAGACACACACGTCCAGGGTCAGATACCACGTGGACCCCGTATACGTGGAAGTCCCTTTCATTCTTCACGTGCAGACACACAAGTCCAGGGTCAGATACCACGTGGACCCCGTATACGTGGAAGTCCCTCTCATTCTTCACGTGCAGACACACAAGTCCAGGGTCAGATACCGCGTGGACCCCGTATACGTGGAAGTCTTTCTCATTCCTCACGTGCAGACACACAAGCGCAGGGTCAGATACCGCGTGGGCCCCGTATACGTGGAAGTCTTTCTCATTCCTCACGTGCAGACACACAAGTCCAGGGTCAGATACCGCGTGGACCCCGTAAACGTGGAAGTCCCTCTCATTCTTCACGTGCAGACACACAGGTCCAGGGTCAGATACCACGTGGACCCCGTATACGTGGAAGTCCATCTCATTCTTCACGTGCAGACACTCAAGTCCAGGGTCAGATACCACGTGGACCCCGTATACGTGGAAGTCCCTCTCATTCTTCACATGCAGACACACAAGTCCAGGGTAAGATACCGCGTGGACCCCGTATACGTGGAAGTCTTTCTCATTCCTCACGTGCAGACACACAAGTCCAGGGTCAGATACCGCGTGGACCCCGTATACGTGGAAGTCTTTCTCATTCCTCACGTGCAGACACACAAGCCCAGGGTCAGATACCGCGTGGACCCCGTATACGTGGAAGTCCCTCTCATTCCTCACGTGCAGACACACAAGTCCAGGGTCAGATACCGCGTGGACCCCGTATACGTGGAAGTCTTTCTCATTCCTCACGTGCAGACACACAAGTCCAGGGTCAGATACCGCGTGGACCCCGTATACGTGGAAGTCCCTCTCATTCTTCACGTGCAGACACACAAGCCTAGGGTCAGATACCACGTGGAGCCCGTATACGCGGAAATCCCTCTCATTCCTCACGTGCAGACACACAAGCCCAGGGTCAGATACCGCGTGGACCCCGTATACGTAGAAGTCTTTCTCATTCCTCACGTGCAGACACACAAGTCCAGGGTCAGATACCATGTGGACCCCGTATACGTGGAAGTCTTTCTCATTCCTCACGTGCAGACACACAAGTCCAGGGTCAGATACCGCGTGGACCCCGTATACGTGGAAGTCCCTTTCATTCTTCACGTGCAGACACACAAGTCCAGGGTCAGATACCACGTGGACCCCGTATACGTGGAAGTCCCTTTCATTCTTCACGTGCAGACACACAAGTCCAGGGTCAGATACCACGTGGACCCCGTATACGTGGAAGTCCCTTTCATTCTTCACGTGCAGACACACAAGTCCAGGGTCAGATACCGCGTGGACCCCGTATACGTGGAAGTCTTTCTCATTCCTCACGTGCGGACACACAAGCCCAGGGTCAGATACCAGGTGGACCCCATATACGTAGAAGTCTTTCTCATTCCTCACGTGCAGACACACAAGCCTAGGGTCAGATACCGCGTGGACCCCGTATACGTGGAAGTCTTTCTCATTCCTCACGTGCAGACACACAAGTCCAGGGTCAGATACCGCGTGGACCCCGTATACGTGGAAGTCTTTCTCATTCTTCACGTGCAGACACACAAGTCCAGGGTCAGATACCACGTGGACCCCGTATACGTGGAAGTCCCTTTCATTCTTCACGTGCAGACACACAAGTCCAGGGTCAGATACCATGTGGACCCCGTATACGTGGAAGTCCCTTTCATTCTTCACGTGCAGACACACAAGTCCAGGGTCAGATACCGCGTGGACCCCGTATACGTGGAAGTCTTTCTCATTCCTCACGTGCGGACACACAAGCCCAGGGTCAGATACCAGGTGGACCCCGTATACGTAGAAGTCTTTCTCATTCCTCACGTGCAGACACACAAGCCTAGGGTCAGATACCACGTGGAGCCCGTATACGCGGAAATCCCTCTCATTCCTCACGTGCAGACACACAAGCCCAGGGTCAGATACCGCGTGGACCCCGTATACGTAGAAGTCTTTCTCATTCCTCACGTGCAGACACACAAGTCCAGGGTCAGATACCATGTGGACCCCGTATACGTAGAAGTCGTTCTCATTCCTCACGTGTAGACACACAAGCCTAGGGTCAGATACCGCGTGGACCCCGTATACGTGGAAGTCTCCTTGGTGCATAGGGGTTGGACATAGGGGGTGGACATACATCATATCTGGACCGTAGTCGACGTATACAAAATTTGGTAGCTGGAGTGTAATCAGTTCAAGGTCGGAACGCGTCATGTTAATGGGAGAGACGGTCGCTTCCGATATGCCTGATTTTGACAGACCCGTGAAGATCCGGGGTAGAATTGGTCTTCAGCAACCCATACTTGCCGAAAAAGGTGACTATGCTTGTCGTAAGAGGCGACTAACGGGATCGGGTAGTCAGGCTCGCTGACTTGGTTGATGCATGTAATCGTATCCCAACTGCGTGTGTCGCTGCTCTTGATTTCACTCACTGGATTGTCTGGTCCAGACTCGGTTATTTACAGACCGCCGTCATATAGCTGGAATATTGCTGGATGCGGCGTTAAACAACAAACAAGCAAACAAACAAACAAACCGACAAACATAAATGCAACTGAACCCAAGCTCAGTCTTGGCCTCGATATGGGCGGATTTTATACCGCATTTCTCAGGCTCGTTTCAAGTTGAATGTCCTCTTGTCGCTAAACTGCATCGTAACGGATGTTGGCACGGTTGTGTGTGCTAGCGTATATCTTTACGGAAACCGCCAAAGGCGAGGACCTTAATACTGCAGTTGACTCTCAACATTTAACAAATGGGTCCATCAAACCCCAATCGTGAATAAAATGTCTGATTCATTCTTAAAGGCGGCATGTCAAGAGGATGCACTTCATCATTAAACTATGATTGACTAATGACACTTTTGGTGCAAGATGTCTTTTAACGTGGCATCAAATAAAGGTTTTCCCTTATAATTTCCCCACAGTTTGAGCAATCAAGCACTTCTACCTTCCTGTCATCTGCCAAGTCGTACGAAGAAAATGGCCTATCTCTCATCTCGAAGGTTTGACAACTCGTAACAGCCAAACCCAACATTTCTGACATTTGTGTTGAGATGTACGTTGTTTATTTCGTAAGAATGTCATCTTCGAGAGGCAAGGGAAAAACGCAACGTACGTTTCTCTGGGTCCTGCACGTTATCATCGTAATAGCAGTTGCCATCTATTTGCGAATGCATAATGTTAAAGACAAAAAATATGTAGTTATTAATTTTTACCAAATTTACAATGTTTTTAGTTCTATACACGAACCCTGTTTAAGACAAGTGAATGTTACTGTGAAGAGTTGATCACCAAGGAACTATAAATCTGTAAGGAAGATTGATCGTCGGGTAACTGCAGATATGTGTATTGTCCTAGCGCCTGATGTTTGCTGAAGGCGACTTGAGAAGCCTTCATGCTCGTACAGCAAACACAGATGTGTGTCGCCGTACTGTACTGTTTGTTCCAACCGAATACACCTCGCCTACACCTGATATGGTTATCACCGGGCCGTCCTCATGCCAGGCTCCACAGTGTTGAGTGTTGGTGTTGTTGTATCATGGCGAGCGGGAGTCAAAGCAAAGTTACGTCGTCCGACGTCGACGACGGGGCTGAAAGAGGAAAGTCTTGTGTACCAAAATGGTTTCGGCAAAACTTACTTGTGATTTTGACGTTAATATTTGGAGTGGGTTTGGGATTTCTGGTGGGCTTCACGATTAGACTTGCTGACCCGACGGAAGAGGCGTTGATGTGGCTAGGTGAGTGTCTTTTAAACCATGTCCATCACAACAATTGGCATAGTCTTCACATGGCCTGATAGTGAGTGAGTGAGTGAGTGAGTGAGTGAACGAGCGGGTGGGTGGTTGTGTTTTGGGGTAAGTGAGTGAGTGGATTTTTGAGTGAGTGAGTGAATGAGTGAGTGAGTGAGTGATGGAGTGAATGAGTGAGTGCAACACGCAAGGTTTAGGCAACTGAGGACCTATTCTAAAACAGCAGCGGTTACCGGTGGGATGAAATGGTATGTCAATGCAAAGTCTTCTAGTGCCTAACAGGTAGTTAGGTTGTACCTTCCCCAGGGAGATGAGAACATATTTCAATGTTCACTGACCAGGTAATAATGTAGCTTTATGATCAAGATGGAGGATGTGACCTTTATCCCAAAACGTAGCAGCCATTTTTGTATCCTCTCTTCAAGGGAGATGACTCCAAATGCTCCTTCAACAGGATATAACTAAGCTGTAAACAAGTTTAATCTTGTTCGATGCGGTTTTCAATAATAATTGATCATATCATCAAAGACGTTTAATAAAACTGACAAAACAGGAACAATGAGAAGACATTATACTAGTTCTAGTAAACGGTGAAATGAAAAAAAACCAGTTAAATTTTCACGGCTCCAAACGCCATTAACAGCTCTCACACATTGCCGAGGTGGTTGCCGAGCTCTCCCGAGCCTAACTCGGTTAGGACTCGGGAAGAGACGACATATATACGAGTATTATACGAGTACGCTACGAGTTGGTTACGAGCCCGATAGGAGTCCATTAGGAGTCCTGCCGCCTCCGTGGTCTTGTGGTAGATCGTCCGCCCGGAGAGCGGAAGGTCCGGGGTTCGATCCCCGGCCGCGTCATACCAAAAGACGTAAAAAGATGGTACTTGTTGTTACCCTGTCTGGCGCTCGACATTAAGGGGCTAAAACAAGGACTGGTCGGCTCGGAGTCAGTATACTGTGTCTGAGTGGGGTATTCATGTTAAACTGCGGCTTGGTATCTCAGTGAGCTATCACTATAAATCGGCATCAGTCCGGACTAGTACAAGCAGCCACAGACACACACGTGCATGCACGTCGCTATATAAGTGCAATAATCTTGGACGCGACGTTAAACCGAATTTCACCTCACCTCACCCAATAGGAGTCCAGTAGGAGTCTAATAGGAGTCCATTAAGAGTTGCATACGAGCACGATCTCGATACAAGCTGTACGAGTTTGGTACGACTTTGGTACGAGGTGGCTACGAGCTGCTAAATAATTCTGCGGGAAATACACTCGTATAGCTCGTATTAGACTCGGCAATAAATTTGCAGACGATCCTGATACGAGTTCTGTACGAGCATCACGAGGTCGCCACTAGGGTACTACGAGTAGGACGAGTGTGTTACAAGTTTGTTACGAGTTTCTTAGGAATTGGCTGGCGGCCCGACTGTTTTGAGCAGTTCCAAAACTCTCGAAGATCAGTACGAGGTATCCCGAGTTACCCCGAGTTTAGTACGACCTCGCTACGAGCTCAATACGAGTACGCCCGAGTCAGCTCGGGTCAATACTCGGGACGCAACTCGGCAAAGTGTGAGAGCCCCTTTACTGAGAAAATATATCATCTTTAATTTCCCAATTTAACCCTATCCTTTTGTCTCGTGTCTATAAAACATAAAGGAATATACCTTTCGTCATACATAAATAATCCTTCAGACCAGTGAAGTCAGCGAAGTATGTTCGTCAAACACTGATTGCACGAGGCAACGACGCTAACGTCTCCATCACCCGGGGACGTATTCGTCGTCACGCTCGGGCCAGGTAACGTTCGGTCGTAAACACGGACTTGGGGTTGACATCATTTCATGGGCTGTGAGAGTCCGATGGGTTCATTTGGTAAATATGAAAGGTTTCATTATAAATGGAGTAAAAAATGGTTTGATTCTATATTATTTAAATTTTAATTCGTAACTCCATTGTGTCGTGCCCTTCAAACCATACAGCTAAATACGAAGATAAGGTAGCGAATGGGTCTAGGGTAGTTATCCACATAGAATGGAGATATAACACACCCACCAACCTCCCCTCGTACAACTGCTTCGGGGGATGCGACTTATGGAGCAGCAGAATTCGTAGATGGTGGCGGGTTCTTAGAATAGTCCGTTAAAAGTTCTAGGCATAAACTATTGGACATTATGAAGCAGTATTACGCATATGCCACTTGAGCATTCACATGAACAATGTCTAACTTAATCACTTAAAGATATATATGCAATAAAGGTTCACATGTCACTTTCGCTCTTCAAATACAAGTTCCATGTGTATTACTGCAGCTAGGGCTACAGGTATTAAGTAGTTTTATAAAAATATCTTTCATAAAGAGATCAACAACACTCAAAATAAGTTAAGAAAAGAATATTTTATTACATATTCAGGCACTGGTATTAGATTTGCGACTGCGTACAGCGAGTACACGACTGCCCTCATCGGCGTAAAACTTGTTTATTTTGCATCGACGAAAACAAGAAAGAAAGGTATTCTTCGAATACAAAAAGTGTAAACATTAACCCATCGCAAACATTGCTTTCACAGATCCGTCGTACTCAAACACAAGTGTAGACATATGTACATACAGTGTCACAGGATACATGAATAATACATGACGGTGTCTCTTCAACAGTGTCAGGTGACGACACTATGTATGTATGTATGTGTGTATGTTTTTATGCTGGTCTCGGTGGGATCAAGTCGTGTATGACACATCTAAAATATCAGCTCTCATACATGGCGTTTGTCATGCCTACTCCGAGTGGCGCAGACCGTTGTAGGGACAGCGAATTACACAGGGCATGTTTTTCAACAAACTCACACAAAACCTTCTTGCCACACATACCTTAGATTAAATATACGATTTCATTGTACGCTGCATTGATGTAGTTGCGTGGAATGTCGACCTATAAGATAATAAAAACACTACTACTACTACTACTACTACTACTACTACTACTACTACTACTACTACTACATTACACCAGCTGACGTAAAACCTCCTTGACAAGACACCAGCTGACATAAAACCTCCTTGACAAGACACCAGCTGACATAAAACCTCCTTGACGTGACACCAGCTGACGTAAAACTTCCTTCACAAGACACCAGCTGACGTAAAACCTCCTCGAAAAGACACCAGCTGACGTAAAACTTCCTTGACATGACACCAGCTGACGTAAAACCTTCTTGGCGTGACACCAGCTGACGTAACACCTTCTTGACATTACACCAGCTGACGTAAAACCTCCTTGACAAGACACCAGCTGACGAAACACCTTCTTGACATTTCACCAGCTGACGTAAAACCTCCTTGACATGACACCAGCTGACATAAAACCTCCTTGACGTGACACCAGCTGACGTAAAACGTCCTTCACAAGACACCAGCTGACGTAAAACCTCCTCGACAAGACACCAGCTGACGTAACACCTTCTTGACATTACACCAGCTGACGTAAAACTTCCTTGACATTACACCAGCCGACGTAAAACTTCCTTGACATGACACCAGCTGACGTAAAACTTCCTTGACATGACACCAGCTGACGTAAAACCTTCTTGATGTGACACCAGCTGACGTAAAACCTCCTTGACAAGACACCAGCTGACGTAAAACCTCCTTGACATGACACCAGTTGACATAAAACCTTCTTGACGTGACATCAGCTGACGTAAAACCTCCTTGACATGACACCAGCTGACGTAAAACCTTCTTGATATTACACCAGCTGACGTAAAACCTCCTTGACGTGACAGCAACTGACGTAAAACCTCCTTAACATGACACCAGTTGACATAAAACCTTCTTGACGTGACATCAGCTGACGTAACGCCTTCTTGACGTTACACCAGCTGACGTAATACCTTCTTGACAAGACACCAGCTGACGTAACACCTTCTTGACAAGACACCAGCTGACGTAAAACAGTCGTCTTTGCACCGCTTTGGAAGTTCACCAGTTGATTGTACATCTCAATGACATAAATTTACTATGAATTTGCGACCGGTCGAACGTCAACTATCGAGGTCAAACTGTATTTTTGAAGCACCGGGCTTTAAACGTTGACATTTAGTTACCAAGTTGACACAGTGACATTTAGAGCAACACGTCCTGACATACGGGCATACTGCACTAACTAAAACTGGTGGCGATCCGCGGTCGTCTTGAACACCATGTCCAGATGTCCGTCCACTCTTCTCGGAGCACTCACTGCTGCAGGGATTGTGGGAGGCTACTGTGTCGGCTTCGTGTGTTACTACGCCGGGGCGGGAGAACACACGGTGATGTGGCTAGGTGAGAAGTGTAATGTAGTTCGGTTTAAACGTTCTTGTTTGCAACCCCTCTTGGGTGATAGTTGGGGTATAACCCAGGTTCGTTAATAACGTTCTATTCACCTCTCATGGGTGATAGTTAGGTCATAGTAAAAGCGACCAACGTTTTCCATAGAAATCTGTGATGGAAGCAGAGTCCATTGTACGATTCCGACTGTGAGCATGTGTCCATTAATCACTATCAATTATAATTCATCTCCCTCCCCCCTCACCGGGGTATTAGATTGTTATTATCCAAGGCTGGTTATTCGCGTCATAATCACTTCATGGGTTGTTGTCGGGTCGAAATCGACTATTCGCTACATCCAACTACGCTGTCGAAAATATTAGATCTGAATTTTTAAGAATTTCGATGTAATGTAGACACTCACATTGTCATCATATCTGATGACGCAGCAATAACTGTTTACTTCCTTCCTCCAGGGCTTCCGGGGGAGCTGTACATGCGCATGCTGAAAGCCACCATCCTCCCGCTCATCGTCAGCAGCGTCATCGCAGGTGAGATCCCGAGGTGGTTCTTTGGAATCAGACACGCTGCAAGTAGTAACAGAAATCTAACGAATACCAGATATCTATCAGCCATGTTTGTTTTAATGCTACCAATATAGAACCACATTTTAATAACATAGTCGACCTGTCATCGGATAATAATAATCATCAGCGTAATGGGAAGGAGATTGACTATGTCTAGATTATATTGGGCGTGAAAGGCTCGCTACCTGTGAAAATTATATAAATGGATCACTGACAATAAATGATGACACCAGGTGTTCGCGAAACGGTTAGACATGTTCTGCCCTACCGTCTGTTTGTGGCGTCAGTAAAGAGTTTTTAGAATGTTTTCCATGATCAGTTTCCTTTGTAAAACAGTTCACTGCAACTTCATCTACTTTCTAGGAGAGCCTTTACTAAATGTAGGTCAACCTTGATTGAAGTTCACGCATGTTGATTGTGAGAAGTCATTAACGTCATATTTGTAACGCCCACAAGGTGACAACACAAGAGAGCTGAGATGTTTTATGATAGGACACAAAATAATGCCACCCATAAAATAATGTGCTATTTTTTTAGAACAAAGACAAATTAAAAGATGCTAATAGTTCTCAGTCAAGGGAAATTATTATATTTGTTAGGAAACATCATAAAAATACCTAAAACAATCATACATAAAAGCGATAACTCTCTCTCTCTCTCTCTCTCTCTCTCTCTCTCTCTCTCTCTCTCTCTCTCTCTCTCTCTCTCTCTCTCTCTCTCTGTGTATGTCTAGGGTTTTAAATATCATAACAACCCAAGGGGAAGTGTTTTATCTAACTTATGAACCGAAAAAGAAACTTAAAACGACATTTATCAATATTTATATGTTTCGAACATACTTTCCATGAACCTTAGGAAACGGGCGTAAAATATCTGTTGCTGGCGTACGGATCTTTAAAAGGACATTCTAAAAAGCAGTGCGGCCTATCAACACCTCTGTTACAGTGGTACACTCACTGGGTTACAGATATGAAGGTTGCGAGTTCGATCCTCGGGAATATAAAGAAAACATTTGTCATTTGATTTTACTTTTCATTACATGTTACAATCTGAACGGAAGTTATATTAATAAAATACCCAGGACATTATATAAAATCCCTGGGATATTATAACACATTATATAGCAAATATGACTTGAATATCCTATAAAATCCCGGGGATATTACAACGTCCCTGTTTATGAGATTTAACCCGACTGGAGAACAATAGGATGACGTCACTGGGGGTTTATTAGAGCAGTTAGACATATCTTCGTAGAATACTTTTGAAATTATATTTATGTCACGATACAAACCCCCAAAGCATTTGAATATAATATTTTTTAAATCAAATGGGAAACAACTTTGTTTCACAAACATATCTTAATGGCACAGTCCTATGGTTTACTTATTATATACTGCTGAATGTATGTCAGGGAACTAACTGGTCGACCTCTGTTACTAAATGAACAAGCAGTTGCAAATATATACGTACATTCATCTATTTATGTATGATATGAATATAAGCGAAACAACTATTGTCAAACAGTCATAACACATGTTTTCGCGAAAAGGTGACCGTATCCTGACCTTGCATTGACACCAAACAATCCCCCATCTTAATGTACAATGTCTGTATACTGCTCGAAGCGGCGTTAAATGACTCTCAACAAGCAGGGACGGTTAAAGAGTGCCCATCTTTATACAAAACCGAAAGCGTCTTGATGCATTGCACCGTATTGTCCCGTCACCTCACAGGGTCAAAAGAACTGCCCAAGCCATCATGTTTCTAGCCACTTTAATATAAAACGTCAACGTCAGAGAAGAGTCTCGATTATCTACCGAAACAGATTCCTCTGGGCTTAACAGGCAAGATATACATGGAACTTATTTATATATGAAACTTATATGAAATCATTGATGAGACCAGGTATTCGCCAAAAGCGCGAACAGTTGTTTTCAGGTGAACAATTGCCTTGCCTTTGCATGTGTTTGTGACAGGTGCCACCGGCGGGGCAGGATACGCTCACCTTTTCGCCAACACCTGGTACCATCTCTATTTGATAGTTCATAAACAGTGATATTGAATATAGAAAGGGTTTTGTAGCTTTATTGATACAAATTCTGGCTTTCAGAATTAAGGATATTTAAGATTATGTTAATGATGAAGAGCCTACAACAAATTCTTTCTTTTCCCGTTTTTCCATTTACGTCAATTATTTGTTTTATATCTGGTTCACATGTAATAATGAAATTGGACCATTCTGTATGGTCTCGGCTTGCAGGCACCGCCTCCCTGGATCCACGATCCAATGGAAGGATCAGCGTCCTGTGTCTTGGCTACATCATCGTCACTAATGCCATCGGTGCCGCCATTGCCGTCATCGTCAGTCTCATCATCAAACCAGGTCAGAATCTTCTCGGACATTGGTCAAGAACTTTATATCTATAGTTCACCAGGACGAAGGTCCAGAGAGCATATTAAAGGCGCATTGTCCATCATCTGTTGGTTTAGGTTTGAAACTTAAACTTGTTGGCCCTAAACAAAAACTGAAAACTTAAATCTATTTTTGATAAGTATTAATACAATCTGTCACATTGCCCTGCCTGCACTTGCAGTAGAAGTAATTCGAAGTTAACATTTTGGTTTTTAGTTTCAACAAAATCAGTAAACGCGCTATCACTGGATTGTCTGGTCCAGCTTTGATTAAAACAGCAGGAACCCGTGAAGATCCGGGCTAGAATTGGTCTTGTCGTAAGAGGCCACTGACGGGATCGGGTTGTCGGGCTCGCTGACTTGGTCGATGCATGTCCTCAATCACTAGATTGTCTGATCTGGTCTCAATTATTTACATAACGCCGTAGCTGGGATATTGCTGGGATATTGCTGGGATATTGCTGAGTGCGGCGTTAAACAATAAACAAACAAGCAAACAAAATCAGACAGCTGGTATCTCCTATTATTTGTGTCCCATTCATAAACACTTAGATTAGGAATTAAAACTTTTAAGACTTTTAAGAGCATCCAAAAAACCACCTTAACCAAATGTGGTAATATACATGTGTAAGAAAATACATTGAACACCTATTGTCCCCCACGCTGCATGGTCAACAAACAGCCAACCTCCCCCTACTTGGTGGTTAAATACGACATGTTTCTCCACATATAACATTCAGACCAGTTGGAATATACCTTTGGTTCAAGACGGCAACAATGTCATGGCGCTACTGTGCTGATACTACGTGGAGAGTAGTGACCGTTTCCATCTATGTTTTCCAAGTATACCTTCCTCCCCTCTTCCCCCACTTCGTACAGCCGTCATCATTTGTAATCGTCCGTGGCTTTACTTGGAAACAAAATTAAAGTCAGCCATGAGAATCCAAACCAAATTGAATTTTATTCACGGAAATGTTGAGATTATGTGATGGTCCCATAGTTATGCCACAAACTAAAATTTACCAATCTATCAAATGTCCCGAACCAAGGCCAACACATCTTCCCGGGGGAAGGGAGTAAACAGACTATAAATATCCAGTGGAAACTGGACTTTTAGTCAGTGAACCCCAGTGGTTTCCACTGGACATTTATAGTCAGGTAACGGCGTCAAACTGTGATCTAATCTCGAATACAGTGGCAATTATACCTGATCCGCGGAGTTTCGTCGTACCACATGCACACCTCCATTGTCCTAACACCTGCACACCTCTATTGTCCTAACACCTGCACACCTCTATTGACCTAACACCTGCACACCTCTATTGACCTAACACCTGCACACCTCTATTGTCCTAACACTGCACACCTCCATTGTCCTAACACCTGCACACCTCTATTGTCCTAACACCTGCACACCTCTATTGTCCTAACATCTGCACACCTCTATTGTCCTAACACCTGCACACCTCTATTGTCCTAACACATGCACACCTCTATTGTCCTAACACATGCACACCTCCATTGTCCTAACACCTGCACACCTCTATTGTCCTAACACCTGCATACCTCTATTGTCCTAACACCTGCACACCTCTATTGTCCTAACACCTCCATTGTCCTAACACCTGCACACCTCCACTGTCCTAACACCTGCACACCTCTATTGTCCTAACACCTGCACACCTCTATTGTCCTAACACCTGCACACCTCTATTGTCCTAACACCTGCACACCTCTATTGTCATAACACCTGCACACCTCTATTGTCATAACACCCACACACCTCTATTGTCCTAACACCTGCACACCTCCATTGTCCTAACACCTGCACACCTCTATTGTCCTAACACATGCACACCTCTATTGTCCTAACACATGCACACCTCCATTGTCCCAGGAAGTAACCAGGAGATAGCTGCTGACATGTCCAAGCCTGATACGAAGAATCTCCAGACTGAGGACATCTTTGCTGACCTGATAAGGTATCTGGCACTCAATACTATACTAGGCACCAAATGAAACTGCATTTGAATGTTTGAGTATGGTTTTACGCTGCTTTTAGAAATATTCCAGCAATATCACGGCAAGGGACACCAGAAATGGGCTCTACACATTGTACCCATGTCGGGAATCGAACCAGGGTTTTCAGCCTGACGAGCGAACACTTTTACCAGTAGGCTACCCGTCTATCCCACGTGGCATATGAGCCGAGTACAGTTTAGATTGTTTTGTATAAGACGGTAGCCTTATTGGAAACTCCGCCAATACCGTGTGAAAAACATGAGTGTCTTTTCTTATTACAGTTTAAATAATATTCGAGCACTTAAAGCAAGGGCACAATAATTACCTGTTGAAATATTCTATTCTTCTTTGACATTCTGGTTGAAAGATAAGGACAAAATGAGCATCATGCTTTGAACTTAGAAAACTTCTTGTCGGAACTGGATTTTATTAGGCAAAATCCAGTTTCCATAAAAGTAAAGCTATTTCCACTCGTAGGTTTTGTTATATATTTGTGTTGACTTTATGCAAAAGTGTCGTGTCCCATGTAAAATTAACATTGGGGTATTTGAATTTCCTACAAAGTCTATAAGTTGCGTCTCTCAAATAGTTACACCTTACATTAAACTACTAGTATCCTCACTTTAATGTCAACAGATGTGAAACATGGCAAACATTTGTGAATCAACACATGCCCACTTAATTATGGGTTTGTGATATGCATGAAACGAGTTGATACAGGCGACGTGTGAGAGATGTCAAATTCTAATGAAAACGTGATGAAGTCTGTATACATTTGACTGAGGGTTATGTGTTATACTGAAACTAAACACTTCTGTTGATGCCCACAATGTCTTTCACTTTGTAACTGTTTCAGTTTGAATGCTAACGCTCTGATCAACATACTTTCAAGGATCTGATATATTTTCGAATTACATTAATAAAGACCCTTCTTGGCTCACTAGATTTGTATTAAATCAAGAAGAGAACAAACTTTCAGAAATATTTATAAATGTTTTCAGAGGTGTCAATATGAGAATGAATTCTTCATGCCCTTTAAAACTGAACATTTTATGCAAATATCTTCTAAATTAAAGTACTTATTTTCATTTCAACCTAAACTATAGTTTATATTGTATTGCAATCATTAATACAATATAGTAGAAAACAATGCCATCAAATCGACATCAGACAATATTGCCACACGATTGTTATCATGTCTGACGTCTTTGCGTTTGCAGAAATTTGTTCCCGGACAATTTAGTAGCAGCTGCCTTCCAACAATCACAGACCAAGTACCACCTGGTGTCAGAGCGAGTCATCACCGTTAACATTTCCGGTGGCATCATAAATGAAACCGAGGCTGTCTATAGTCAGAGCCTTGGCGTGTCTTCGGGGACGAACATCCTAGGTAGGTTTCAACACTTTTACTTATGGAGTTTAGCGACTATGCTTGTTGTAAAAAGTGACTAACGGGGTCGGGTGGTCAAGGCTCGGTGACTTGGTTGATGCATGTCATCGTATCCCAATTGCGTGGATCGATGCTCATGATGTCAATCACTGGATTGTCTGGTCAAGACTCGATGATTTACAGACCGCTGTCATATAGCTGGAATATTGCGGCGTTGAACAACAAACAAACGCACAAACGTATGGAGTTTCTATTAAGAGTAACCGATACTGCTAGGATGGATACACCAAGGCGTTGTTGTAGGGCATTTAAACTGTAAATAGCACACGTCACAAATCAGGTGACAACAAGCGACCCGGCGGCGTAGAGATGCTGGATGGATTGATAACCTTGTAAAACTAGGTTGTATACTCCCCAGGGAGTTCAAACACACATTCATCCGGAGAAGGCATGTGCTTTCAGCATTTCGTCTGCATAGGAGCTTCCGCTCTAAAAGTGGACTGTCATTATTTTCATTTGTATGGTCTGTACGCTAATGCTGTTAGCGTGTAGCTGTTTCTCAACATAGCCGCCGTTTTTGGCCAATAACAGTGAAACCTGGTAACATTGATGTCCTGGGATAATTGCAAATATATCGAATTATCCGTAGTTCGAGACAAGCGGTGTCGGAGTTTTACTGCTGGAACTGGAATCAACGGTTGAAGATCACGAATTGAACTCGGGGACAGATCCTGTTCTTGGGAGTAAGTTGGATGTATGAGTAGTATGGAAACAAAGTCTTTATTATACATACATAACGTGTCCCTTCATGTCACAACACTACTTGTCACGATCCTGTTCTTCTTCAGGTCTTATATTAGCCTGTACAGTTATGGGCATGGCCGCTTCCAAGTGCGAGGACATTGGGAAGCCTTTTCTCAAATTCTTCCAATCGACCTGTGACGTCATGATAAAGGTCCTTCGCTGGATAGTTTGGTGAGAAATGTCAATCAGTTCAAAATATAATACTTAACATAAAACCAAATTACAGAAATCGACTCCTGTAGATGCTATTGTTTGAAAGCATAAAGTCAAATGGGTAAGTCTAGTGGCTCGTCACCCTAACACCCGGGTTCGATTCCCGGTGTGGATACAATGTTTGAAGTCCATTTCTGGTGTCCCTCGCTGGGATATTGCAGGAATATTGCTTAAAGCGGCGTAAGACCATACTCACTCACTCATGCAGTCAAATAAGCAATTGTATGCTAAACTTCGGCAAGTAATTCTCTTCAATATGTTTCCAGTCCATGTTAATTTATCATCTCACAAAACCATATCTGACAAACAGCGACAAAACATTCGCAATCATAAGAAATCTGTGCCACAAGCAGACTCTATAGTACGTTCTCTACCACGTCATAAGCATGTGTTTATGAATCATTATCATATGGTGATGACACAGGTGACAATGGCCTCCTCGTGAGTCTATCACCCTCTCGAACTCTTCGAAGAAAGAGCATGCTCGATTGTACCTCACAAATTATGACCAAAGTCCGAATAGTCCATGAGCCAGAGAAAATTTGACTACCAAACAGAGGGACAAATTACCAATGTGATTTTCAGCTAGCTTGATGTCTCAACTGTATAATTTCATGTGATGGACATTTCAGATGCCCAGCTAAATACGATTTTGGCGGCCATTTGCCAAGATGGCGGCCATTTTTTCACTTTTTCTACAGATTTCAGAAATAAGCTTATAACACAGAATTTATTAATTTCAGACAACTTTTATTTACTGATAATGTTTCAGCACTACATTGCACACATTCTGTTATGCTTTTTGTATATCATTGAGTTAGAAGCTCCTAGGGCCCGTTCCACAAAGCGATCTTAGCGCTAAGATGATCGTAACTCCCATACTTTATCGTAGCACTAAGATCGCTTTGTGGAACAGGCCCCTGGAATGTTGCTCGACATAAAGGGAAAATTAACCAGTGGAAAGTTGATGTCATCACTTCTGTCACACAGTGTTGTGGAGAGGTTTTTGCCACTCTGAACCTACAGGCATAGATATAAATATGACGAGACGGTCTCACTGGTCTCTGTATTTCTAGTTCAGGTGGGTAAATCAGTGGAAGGGTATTGGCAATTTGTTCATTATTGAACGGAAAATCAGATCATGGCCAAATTCCAGTGTTCCGATTTTGCCATTCCGATCAGAAGTCCTGATTCATACATGTATGCATAAGAAACAGATCAGCATGGGAAGTGCACACATGCGGCACGTGGGACTGCTTACTCCTTGCCCCAAATATGCCAAAGATGTTATCCATGAGGTTGGTTGGTTGGTTGGTTGTTTAACGCCGCACTCAGCAATATTCCAGCTACATGACGGCGGTCTGTAAATGATCGAGTCTGGACCAGACAATCCAGTTATTAATATCATGAGCATCGATCCACGCAATTGGGATTGATGACATGCATCAACCAAGTCAGCGAGCCTGACTACCCGATCCCGTTAGTCGCCTTTTACGACAAGCATAGTCACCTTTTACAGCAAGTATGGGTTGCTGCAGACCTATTCTACCCTGAATCTTCACGAGGAAGCCCACCATTTCACATATTGTTTTCTTTGTAAACTTGAGATGGCATTTGCTTTAATCTTTGACAATTGTCATGAGTGATGAGTGAATAAAAAACATACGTCACATCGGCAAAATTTCAACCATATTGTGACGAGACAATAGTATACATTAATTACAACTATATTTAGAGTGTATGAAATCCTGTCATCGTAGGATAGTACAATATTGAAACTTTGAAAGTAAAACCGAGTTGTTCCCCCCAGTCGTGAAGGTCATATGTCGAGTGGCACTGACTCCACACAGTCAGATATACAGTTGATCTCTTCTTCAACCAATAAGGTATGTATAAACATCTGGCCAGACATAGAAAATTTCCAGTATTCCCACGTAACATGTTTTCGTGCCTCAACTCTTTTCGAGCCCTTAAACAATACGTAACCATGCGCTAAATGACGTAATCAAGGTAGACGCTCACTGAAGAATCAAACTTTTCACCACTTGTCGCTGAAGTTATGTTACGAATTATACCACAAGAGGTTAGACATTCAATAAGTTATAAAAATATACCTCAAAACTAACTTTTTCACAAATGCACATTATAATCAAACTTGATCTGATGATAATTTTGAATCAGATCAGTCGTATACACCGATGGCGTATCAGCAGCTGTTAGTAAACTTCCTGTCTATAATGTCATGTGACTGATCATGTTGTGCATATATTTTTAACGTGACTGTCATGGAGGGGCTCGAAATTAGGTGACAATAACGAGATGGCGCCAGATTGACTTGTCTTGCTTGGCGAGGTGTTATCACGATAAATCTATCCCATTGTAAACAGAAATATATGTTTTCAAAGGTAAGACTTAATTTTAGTGTATGGCGATTAGACACATAATGAGAAGTACTTCTTGGGGCTCGAAAACACAGTACGCGAGATGGTATCTCAACAGGTACACCCCCATTGGCGTGGCGAGTCTGATTGCAAGCTCCGTGGCCAAGGCTAAAGACATCGACACGGCTTTCACGAGTCTGGGGATGTTCGTGCTGACAGTCACTGTCGGGATGGCGATCCACCAGATGATTCTGCTACCTCTCGCCTACTTTGCTCTTACCAGGAAGAACCCGCTGGCGTTTTTATTCAGTGCCTCTCGTGTTTGGATGACAGCGTTCGGCCCACCAAGCACGTAAGTTAATGTTCGTTTTTGTTGTTGTTTACGCCGCACTCAGCAATATTCCAGCTATATGACGGCGGTCTGTAAATAATTGAGTCTTGACCAGGCAACCCAGTGATTGATCAACCAAGACAGCGAGCCTGACCATACGATCCCGTTAGTCGCCTCAAACGAAAAGCATAGTCACCTCTTACGTACGGAAAGCTTGGGTTGCTGAAGACCTATTCTACCCCAGATCTTTACGGGTCCGTAAGTTAATGAGTTGAATCATCATGATTTAGGTTTTAACGCCACACTGAACGTTATTTCAATGAGGGTGCGAGCCCCAGTGGCGCAGTTTGTATCTGTTGTTTGAACCCACGACCAGCGGATCCTGCCAACTAAGGGAGGTAATAACGGTGTGAAACAACAGTCAACCACACCATGACCCAATTTAGAAATAGTATTGGCCAGTAATATGCTTTCATGTCAACATTCCACCATAAGGTATGAGAGATTGAACTGAACTCGAAGCTTGATACATTGTCTTCTCAAAATGTAATAAACCAAAGAGTCTAAATATAGACCATTTTTTACACCCTCTTCGTCTTTTTATGTGCAGTCGCATCTATAAAACTGTTTCCACAAACCGAATGAATTCCATGACATCGTATATCTTAAGGTATGCTGTACAGAGTAACACAGTTTTATTGATCTGTTATACGCCAGCGCTGTATCTATCCCGGAACAGCTGCGTTGTCTGGAAGAAAAGAATCACATCAGTCCCAAGGTGACCCGCTTCGTGGTGCCGTTCGCCGCCACTCTCAACAGGGACGGCAGCTGCCTCTTCATCACCGTCACGGCGATGTACATTGGCCAGCTGGAGGGACACACGGACGCGGGGAAGATTGTCATGATAGCGTGAGTGTCCAGCAAAAGACTTCGAGCACAATTGATGCCATTAATAACAATAGCGTGGTTTGATTAAAGTGGAGGCTCTTCCTGATAGAATTGTATTGTGCACTTTTGCACACATTTATTTGTCTGATGATCCTCCTGTGAAGCATGTCTAGGCTCATGATGAAAACAAGGCATTCCACAGATTTCTTAAACGAGCCAAGTATGTGGGACATAATATCAATATCAATGTTGATGGTTCTGTACTGCTAGACGGTAATGGGTTGAACGATGCTATCATTTCATCATTTCTAAAATAGAAAGAAACGAACCTGTAATATGCTTCAAGTAAGTAAATTTTTAGCAATGTTATTTTTCAGTATACTAGCGACCGTGGGGTCCCTCGCCATTCCCTCAGTCCCCAGCGCTAGCATCGTCACACTACTGATCCTGTTATCATCACTCAACATCCGGGCAGTTAACATCGGTCTCATTTTAGCGGTAGAATGGTACACGTAAGTATATAATTATATTTCAATTGTTGATTCATGTACTAGTATTTAAAGTCACATTACACTTCCACCAACAGATGCTGCACCGTGATAAGGTGGTCTAGTGGAGAGTGTGTTCGCCTAGCTTACTGAAACCATGACAAAGAAGTCATGCAATACCTTTGGCCACCATTCCGGCATCATGCAATCAAACTTATCGATTGTGTTTTCTGTTGAATTAGCACTGCCTTCGATTTGTTCATGGACTTAAAGTGTGTAAAAACAACTCAAGCTCCAATTCACTCTAAAACTCAAACTTTAATCTTTATCAACCTTTTGAAAAGAACCATTGGGTGGGGGTGGGTGACATGGATACCATAATTCATGCACATTGGTCGAGTCCGTGATGAACAAACGCCCTCAGCTCGATACTACCCCATAACGCGTCTATGTGGAAACTTACATCTAACGTCACTACTTCAGGGACCGCATCAGGACGACCAGCAACTCCATGAGCTGTCTTCTCTGTGCCGTCTTCACCTACAGATTCTCGGCGAAGTTGCTGTCAACGCAGGGGCCGCCAGGTGGCGATGACGCTGTCTCTGAAGTGACAGTGACCATGAATAATGAGAAAGAACGTTCTTTGAACACTAAGCTATAAATACTCACTACCACATGTATTTGCGGCACCGGCTGCTCCAACCACCCGGAATTGGGGAATACCCTTCTTAAAATATACTCATTCATTGAGTGATATTTACTCGGGATCATCCAGTTTATTGTTACAGTTAATTTTTTTTTTTTTATAAATCTTTTTATTATTATTCCATTTCATGTATATTATTAAAAGTGTAGGTATTAACATGTGTATATATGACAGTATTAACACAAGTTATAATTTTCATAGGTGAGAACAGGCAGATTGTGTAGGATATTATATTATATTATATCATTACGGTTCTTCTCAAACTGAGAGGGAGATTATAAATAATTGTTTACAAGAAATAGATGATTACTTATTAACAGGTAATATGTTTCAACTGCTTCATTAGATTATGAGATGTAAGTTTTGCCATTTCTGAGCATAATGGTTATTTTGATTTTTTTTTTAGCAATATACCTTTCCAAACAAATTGTGTCCTTCAGTAGTGAAAGAAATTGTTCGAAAGATAAATCTTGTTGTTTTATGTTTGATATGTAGATGAATCTTTTTTGCTAGTATAATAATATGATTTGTTACATGGTTTTGAGTGGAAATTCCAAAAATGATATTAAGTTTCGAAAGGATGAAATTTGTTTGCAGGTTGTTATTTAGGAAGTTTTCAACTTTAACCAAAATTGTTGAACAGATTTGCAATCCAAATATACATGAGACATATCTTCGGAAGCAGTTTTACAGAAAGTACAAATATCTTCATCGACAAGTATCATCTTGAGTAATTCTTTCTTAGTGTAAATTATTCTGTTTATAAATCGATATTGAAAATCTAAGAGTTTACAATCACGAGTGCATTTTCTATAATATAAAAGTATATCTTTCCAATCCAAACCTTGAGGAAAAACCGTATTCAAGTGTTCTAATGATTTCGGTACAGTATCATTCCTAATAAGTTCATCATAAAAAGCCCTTGATTTTATAACGTTATTAAAAAAATGTTTATATATATTGTTCAGTTGAACTACATTTACGTCAAGGGTTTTGTCTCTGATTTGAAATCTCCAACTCTTTGGAATATTGTTCAGTAATTTTTGAAAGTCTAAAAAAGTTCCCTTGATCTTATATTTTTGTTTGAAATTTTCAAAACTGAGAAAACCGTTGTTGTCGCAAAGGTCTCTAACACTCTGGACACCTTGATTAAACCAATTTTTTACAATATAAGATGATTTAAATAAATGATTCAGCCAGAGTGGTTGATTCAAAATGTGGTCTAAATCATATTCATACAAACTCATTGTTTGGTAAAATATCTTCCAAGCAGACAATAAATCTCTCCAATAAGGGTTATCATGTTTAGACAAACAGTCTACAGCATTAGAACCAAGTTTGAAAAGATGTTTTAGAGGAAAGATTGTTGTAGAATCTTCATGCTTTTTTATATACTTTTGTAATGAAGATAGTTATCATCCTTAGACCTCCATCTTCATAATTTCTACTAATAGTTGATCTCTTAATTTTTGTCATTTTTGTTATTCCAAAGCAATCTAAAAATTATTGTGTTTATGTCGGGAATAAATGCTTTAGGTGGATTAGGTAAAGCAGAGAAGATGTGTACCAGAGTTGATATAGCAGGAGTTTTGATAACCGTACTTTTTCCAATAAGAGTTAAGGTTCTTCTACGCCAATTAGCTGGTAGTCTATTAATATGTTCTAATCTTTTTCTAGTATTGATTACCCAAAGGTCGTTCAATGAAGCATTTAAAGTTATCCCTAAAATTTCAAAATCTCCCTTATACCAATCAAGTTTAAAGTCATGTGCTAAAACTAGATTACTTTCAGACAATGATCCTATCCAAATTGCTTTTGTATTTTCTACATTTATTTTAAGTCCTGACATTTGATAGAATTTGTTGAGAGTATCCATTGATGTATTAAGGCTTTTTCCAGATCCATCTAGAAATAATTGAGCATCGTCCGCATGCTGACCTAGTTTATTTTCCTTATCGTTAAGGGTTATACCTTTTATATCTGGATTTGTTCTTATCATAATACCTAGAATTTCTACAGCGATAATAAATAAATAGGGTGAAATTGGGTCTCCTTGTCTACATCCCCTTTCAAGCCTAACAAATGATGATAGATGTCCATTTTGAATAACAGATGCAGGTGTATTAGAAGTAAAAATACCTACCCATTTAATGATATTCGGCCCAAAACCAAATTTTGTCATTACTTGTATTATAAAAGGTTTAGAAATTGTATCAAAAGCCTTTTAAAAAATTAATTAATAAGAGTAAGCCAGGTTTGTTAAGTTTTTTTAGTTTCAAAGATAATATCATAGAGTTCCTAGTGTTTTCACTTATACATCTTGTTACAGTTGAATTGGTTCCATGTTCAGATGAAAGTTAGGAATATTCTTGAACTATTTGTAAACCACTATTTCGACAATGGCCAATGCTCGACTAAGTTCTCTGGACCAGCATATTGTGATTCATGAGTTTTGTAAATGGGAAACTCGAAAGGATCTAAGGGATATGCCCTAAAGGTGAACCTTGATATCCACTGAAGAATGTACCCATGTGTACCAAAATATATAACAGGGTTTACATTCCTTTTGTAATACCTGATATATTTCGGGGCGTGGGTGGCCCAGTCATCTAAGACGCTGTGCAGAGTTGCGTCCCTTGGGCTAGCAAGAACCCTATGATTGTGGGTTCGAATCCCGGTTCGCCCAGATTATGTTTCTAGGTTTTGTCAGCACCATACCCGTGCTCGTGGGTTTCACCGAAGTGGTAAACGTCTGAAACCTGCATCACTTCGGGCTTTCCTCCCACATTAAGCTGACACGCCGCGATATAACTGGAATACTGTGAAAAGCAGCGTTAAACCCAACTCACTCACTGCAATATATTTCAACAAGATTCACGCGTCATTTTCTAGTGCGACACCGACATCAATGCATTTTGCTGGTGATCAGTCTCCACATTCTGATGAAGGGAAAACGTAATGCTGAACGTGACACAGGAGTATTCGTATTATTACCTGAGTATGTCAAGTGCAACTATGTAGATCCAGTATTTTGTTCATGTGGAATAAGAGCCATTACTACTGTTCATGAATTTTCTCAACGATTTTACATTTGTGTCTCTTAGCCTTCGTGTTCAAAGTGTTATTTCATCTCTGAATAAAACCGTAGGTTTACACGATGTTAATACAGTCCAGTTTATTTATGTCCATTGAGTGAGTGATTGAGTGAGTGAGTGAGGGGTTGAAGTGGAGGTATTTGCAACTGTGGGGAACCCGAGACTACCATCATTGGGCGAATGTAGGATTCGAGTGAGTGAGTATGGTTTTATGCCACTTTTAGCAATATTCCAGCAATATCACGGCGGAGGACACCAGAAATGGGCTTCACACATTATACCCATGTGGGAATCGAGCCCGGGTCTTCGGTGTGACGAGCGAACGCTTTAACCACTAGGTTACCCAACCGCCCCTGTAGGATTCGAACCTAAGACCATCAAACCTTTTGATGAATAAGGATTCTAATCTTCTTGCGGTGCCTTAGACATCTGGGCCATCCGTTCTGACGCTTCTCAACATGGGCTGTGACACCAGTGATACACAGTGCGCCGTGGTCGGACCTCTGGAACAGGAACCAACAATAAGAAGCCACACTGTAACTACCCCTACTCATTGTACAGATACCCGTGAAGATCCGGGGTAGAATAGGTCTTCAGCAACCCATGCTTGCCGTAAAAGGCGACTATGCTTGTCGTAAAAGGCGACTAACGGGATCGGATGGTTAGGCTCGCTGACTTGGTTGATACATGTCATCGATCCCAATTGCGTGGATCGATGCTCATGATGTCAATCATTGGATTGTCTGGTCCAGACTCGATATATTAAAGACCGCCGTCATATAGCTGGAATATTGCTGAGTGCGGCGTTAAACAACAAACAAACAAAAAACATTTTACAGATACACAATGAAGTCTGGAAGTATATTGTATAAAAAGAAGGACATGTCAATTCAACTTTGTCGAACTTTTCAATCTGAAGTCCTACTACATCTGATGTTTGTTGCTAAGACGTGAAGTGGACCTTACATACGTCCATTGGATTGCTGAATTGCATATAGTGATTAAATAATCTTTCGAGAGGAATATATCTCTATTTAATGCTACTTACGTCTTTGTATAAGATGTGGTGTATTTATAGGACAAGACGGTGCTAGTTACGTCTTTGTATAAGTTGTGGTGTATTTATAGGACAAGACTTTGCTAGTTATTTTCTAGTATGTATTTTCTTCCTATGCCTTTGATTAAAACTACTTTTGTAATTGTATTTTTAAATACATAATCTTCTACAGATATATACACAATTTCTACATTCTCTCCCTAAGAAATGGGGATATTGGAAAATACAAAGAGGTATCGAGTGATGGCATTGGATAGTTAAGAAAAAGGAATAACAAGGTGTAACATAAAAATCAACAGAGCACGTTGGTGGTGCATTGTATCGGAGCAAAGAAGGACGACAGTGAAGTATGAACGTTTGGATCATGCCGTCCACAATTAGTAAAATAATCGTGTATACGGCATGGCATGGTCTCAGTCAATCTCCCATTGACATTTTTGAGGGAGTCTTGTCCACTCGTCTTGCAGCGACTGGCTCAGTTCGGCTGACGTCGGCGTACATGCGCCTCCCAGTCATGTCCAAGACGTGTTCTATAGGAGGACAGGACTGGCCATTGCATTTTGGTGATGTTTTGCTATTGGAGGTAGTCAGTTACGATGTGTGCAGGGTGGACAAACGTTGTCGTCTTGAAATACACAACGTGGACCAGCATGGTGCGGAAAGGGCACAACCATTGGCGTCAGTATGTCTCAGTAGTACTGTCCGCTGTCCCGTCCATGGACTATATGCAGTGGTATTTCTGGCAGTCATAGTGATCCCGCCCCACATCATCAAAGACCCATCGCCAAATACGTCATGTTGCCTTACGTGGACGTGCACATGACGTTCGTTATGACGCCTCCAGGTTCGTCTGAAAACATTATACGGGCCGTCGTCGATTCTCACAGTTTCTACACTCTAAATAGGGCGACAAAAACACTAACAACGTCTTGCTAGAATGTGTCTATTTGTTAACGATGATACAACATGTGGTCGCCGAGCATGCAGATTGGCTTCATGCAGACAGGGGGCACATGTGGCACAGTCGCCCAAGGCGCTGCGGACACGCCAGAAACCCATGTTTGTTTGTTGTTTAACGCCGCACTCAGCAATATTCAAGCTATATGACGGCGGTCTGTAAATAATCAAGTCTGGACCAGACAGTCCAGTGGTTGACATCCTGATCATCGCAATTTGTATAAGATGACATGCATTAACCAAGAGATCCTGACCACCCAATCCCATTAGTCGCCTCTAATGACAAGCATTTTGCCTTTTACGCCAAGCATAGGTTGCTGAAGATCTATTCTAAACGGGATCTTCGAACCTATGATTATGGGTTCGAATCCCGGTTCGCCCCAATTATGTTTCTAGGTTTGTCAGCACCATACCCGTGCTCGTGGGTTTCACCGAAGTGGTAAACGTCTGAGACCTGCATCACTTCGGGCTTTCCTCCGTCATAAAGCTGACACGCTGTGATAAAACTGGAATACTGTTCAAAACGGCGTTAAAACCAAAACTCACTCACTCATGCGATTTCCTTTCCAAAACTGTTTCCTGTATTCAGGAACGGAGCACAAACCTCATTCAAGACATTCAACTGTGACAAATTCGTGACATTCCTGACTTTTGGAACATGACCTTTTATTTATTGCCGCTGCCTAATATTTGATCCATTGTATTGCCTTTTATAGTTGTGAATACATAACACGTCATTATATTTTTTGTTATCTTTGTACATTACTCTTATCTCATTGGCTTTGTCAATAATTGTTATCATGGTACATTCATCACACATTGTGTAGTGAAAACACTCTATCCACTTACTCAGCATTCACCTGATGAAGGAGCAAGAACTAGCTCTGAAACGTGACAAAGAATAAAAGAAGTTGCTATCTTTAAAAAGGGTAATGTATTCATGTCTTCCAACTTCTAAATGCCTAGCAAAGACTTTTATGGTTGTAAAGCATATTCTGTGTATTTCAATATAACCTGTTGACCATGTGTGCTTTTTTACTGATTTCACAATATGGTTCCATACGTTAGAATTTCAGGAATAACCTTCGCGTTTTAATTTGTGAATTAACACGAATTCCAGATAGGCTTAATCAGTCTCGATATGGAGGATGGTGGGACTCGAGATTGACGGTTGAGTCATGTTGTGCCGAGGTGTCAAAGGCGTCGTCAGTTTGCGATCATTTTATTTGACACAAAGTCAACTTTATGACCGCTTCCATCAATTTCAACCGATACACAGTCAACTTCACGAACGCTGTTTCGACTGCCACATTATCACTTTAAGACCGCTTCCATCAGTGTCCACTCCATGTCAGGTGCCATTTAATCTTACGATCACTTCAATCGACTGCAAGGTAAAGTTCAAATGGAAAGCAGTCAACTGCAACTTTACGACGGCTTCCGTAAGTTCAAATGGCAACTTGTCAACACGGGACCAAATGTCGAATTTTTCTGCTTTGAAACAAATGCATTAACAGTAGTTAATATAAGTGATAAAAAAACCGTTTCCATAATCATAATGAAATCACAGTCCATTGTACGATTCCGGCTGTATCACAAGCATTTGTTTATGAATCGTTATCAAATAGTGATGATACCAGGTGTTCGCGAAAACGTAAGCGTATCCTGCCAAAAAGACGGCACCCGTCACAAATATAATACGTTAACGCCAGAGAACAAAACAGTCTCGATTATCATTAAAGGCAAAATATAGCCGTGTAAATTACAAGAATGGATCACTGAAAATCAGTGATGATGCCAGGTGTGTGGGAGGAGGGGATGTCCAGCACATACAAAGGGGAGTCAATTATTGATCTGAGCGAGTGAGTTGGGTGTAACGCCACTTTGAACAGTATTCCAGTTACATCACGGCTTGTCAGCTTGATGTGGGAGGAAAACCCGAGTGATGCAGTTATTTATCTACAAGAAGTAGGGAATTGCATGAGACATCATTTTGGTCACTG
This sequence comes from Haliotis rufescens, assembly GCF_023055435.1. NCBI lineage: Eukaryota > Metazoa > Mollusca > Gastropoda > Lepetellida > Haliotidae > Haliotis > Haliotis rufescens. The sequence continues at coordinate 58,660,448 of NW_025964334.1, forward strand.
GTGCAGCAAAATTAGAAATGTCTCCTCATGTTTGCCATACAACTCTACTGAGCCACGATGACGCCTTGAACACTGAACCCTGACCAAACAACTGTTGTGCAAGAGTCGCATGGCGATTTTGAAATCTTCGTGGAAAGAGCATGCTCGGTTGTACCTCGAAAGTAGTGAAATATAAACACCAAAGGTTTGAGAGGCTGGAATATTGCTCGCCATACATAAAGGAAAATTGATTATTGGAAAGTTGAAGTCATCCCTTTTGTCATGTAGTCTTGTGGAGAGTTTTTGTCACTCTGAATCTTTATTCACAGATCTAAAGATGAAACAGATGATAAGTTTCACTGGTCTCTTTTATGTTTAGTTCAGTGGAAGGGAATTGATTATTTGATCATTTTAAAATCATAGGTTAGATATCAGATCATCGATACACCTCAAGCTTAAGTAAAAGTTCTTGACCAATTCCCTTGTTTTGACTTTGCCAATCCGAAAAGAAAGTCTGAGGTCCTATGCATAAAGAAACAGATCAGCATGGAGGGGGGCACAGTTGGTGAGCATGGGGTTGTTTAATTCTGGCCTAAATGTCTTATCCCACATTTCAGTTAGTTATCAATGTTCAGTATTTGATTTAGTTTTTTTCAGTCAACTTCAGATGACATTTGCTTTCACTTTTGACAAATTGTCCTGAAAATTTGCAAATCCCATATCTTAACTAAAATGGAAAAGAAAGTACACCAAGAGTTTGAAAGACTATGTAAGAAAAACAAAAGTATATATATAAAGTAATCAGATCTTTTTTTACTTATTGTAACATTGAAATTAACAAATAGATACACAATAGAAATTCTAAGCATTTTTTGTCATTTGCACATTCGCGAACACCTGGTGTCATCAATAATTTTCAGTGATCCATTCATAGAGCTTTCATCACCATTTGACCTTTTCCGCTCAGTTGAACGGCACATAATTAGACTGATTTTCTTCAGGCGTTGACGTTTTATTCACATTTAACATATTTAGAAATATCTTCTTAACTGATAGTTTAGAGCTGAGTTTGTATTTTCACTGCAATGGTAATATATAAACTACCGGGCAAGATAAAATATACACCCATGTTTGTTGGTGACTAAAAATGAAATAAACAAGAAATTGTGATTCGATGATGATGTATTTGATAAGGGTATCATTGTTTGTGCTGGAGCTCAAGTATGAAGTGATGCGGCGACTGCTTTCAGCCTGGTAAAGGTTTTGTAACGTTTCTGATTTCAAGTGTACAGTCAGTGTCATGTTCGTATTCCAGTCAGGCAATCATCGCCTATGATGTTAGAACACAGCCTTACATGTATGTTTGAAAACAATGATATTTTGCATTATTTTATTGCGTAGTCTGTTTAAAGTAGTCCAAACATTGATCAGCATAAAGATAAATTGTATTAGGGGATATAGTTTAATTAATCTATTTTCAGAAATAGAATGTTTTTAGATTATATTCATCTTGATATGTATAAGGTTAGCAGCATATCAAGCTATGGGGATGGAATGAAGGTATTATATTTAATTATAATTCACTTATGTAGTAACAACATGCCAGACTATTGTGAGATGATGTATTACTGCTTGACACTTGGTGATGATTTTCCAGGGTCTTCATTCAGTTTACAATAGGGACATCACTCTGTTTTGAACACATCTTCTTGGTAAAAAATAGAGATGTTATGATGGGAACACGTGTGCCATTTTCTGTCAAAACTGGGCTCCAGAAAAAGGTAATAAAACAAATACTCACAAGGAAATAACAGAATACAGTTTTTGATTCATGTACCATACACCATACACGAGTTCTAAAGTGACGCAAAAACACACAAATAGATCCGCAGTAGACGTTCACTACTTTCATTGAAGTAAATGGATATTATTTTATCTGAAGTCTGAACTGGTTTCAGAAAGAACTACTTTGCAACTCTGAGAGTGCTGGCGCCAGCCTACAGGATGTCAACAATTACCACACCAAATCAGAATCAGTCGTTCGGCCAGCAGCTTTCGTAGAGAAAGATGAAATGTGGATTGAGAGATCTGGCAGCTGTGTTTGGATGATCTTGTGTGAGAATTGATGATTTTTTCAAATGTACATCTATTGAGTAAATTCAAAGTGTCCAAGTTTTTCCAATAATTAGTGTTGTGTTTTTGAACAGGATGATATATAATATTTACTTTTCACTGATCATATTTCTAAACTTTTACTGTTTCTGGAACTGGTAAGCACAAACTACCAATAGAAACAGGCCAATGGGAAATTATATCACGAGAACAAAAGATATGAATATTGTGTGACTGCCAAGTAATTGGTGACGAGTTCCATTATGTATTCAACTGTAAAGGTTGCAAGCATTAGTTTGAAAAGGCATGGGATGAACCGTACACGTGACGACGTACAAAGGATTATAAAACATTCAAATACGACACCTCCAGACTCCCGATACTCTGCAAAATTGTTATCTGTCCAGCGTTTTGTCTTTTAAGCTGAGGCCTCACTATGATGACTCTTCATTACACGAAGACAATGTTAGTTGCAGTAATAAATACTTTTGTGCACATGATATTCTCAACAAATGAGACATGTCACCTTTGATTATCTGTTTGTATTGTATTGACAACTGCATGTCATACAAATCTTTACAATTATACAGACGCTTTAGTTACAAAACTACAGATTGTCGTAAAAGTGTAAATACAATTAATATCCAGAAACTTAACGAAAATGTCTATCACTATCATATGATTCGGACTCGTTGCCGGTAATAAAAAAACCCATAACTGAACATCTTGCAAACAATGATAAATTATAACGAAAATTCTTCTGAGGGACCAGAATACCTAGGAAGCAGACACTTTGGTATGGCAAGGTATATAGTATCTCCATGGGTCAGCGCATAAATGAGATATGAATCATGAAGGCCTGTAAATACCACTGATCGATAGTGTGTGCAACGTCATATACTGTCGGGGCACTATGACACAATAGTGGAGCTGATACCAGATATAATTTGTCTAAATTGTCATAAAAGCACAGAAATATGCATGGCCAGTGGCCTTGGGTTAACCAAGAAGAAAACGTAGCCACTGATTACACAAGATGGACGCCATTTTACTGGCAAAAGCGCATATTAGCCAATATCTTAAATTATGCACACTTGAAAGTTTTTGGCGTGGATATTTATGTTTGACAGCATGGTGTGTCTAATTCAGAAAAAAAGACATACATGTTGAGCCATTGTACAAGACAAGTCTGCAGTTGGTTGTGTGATACCTGTAGTTGTTTAACTAAATGTAACCCAGACTGCGTTGTATCTCTTTCGCAAACGCATCAATTTACGTTAAATGCCTGAATCAATTTGTGATTATCATTGCTAAAATTATTTGCAATATTTCTTTATTACAATAAAGTTATATTGTACAAATGAATATGTAATATTTATCAATATGTATCTATGGACAAATCAACCTTTTTCTTGCCCTTTACGCCAAACTTTAATAATTTGTTTTGGCGGATAATTTAGACAAGTTATTCTCTTGCATTGACAACATGTATTTTCATGTTAGTCTGTAGCCATCTCATGAGAGATTATCGCACACCTACAATCAAAACTCAAACAAACTGATATGGGCCAGTGTCATGCAAGGTTGTCCGGTCTCTGACAACAAGCAGGTGGGACTTGAGACTGTCTCAAACTGTCGTGAATCGTCGTAATCTAAAAAACTATATGGGCCGACACGAAGCCATGCAACCAAGAATCATAGACTAAACGTCAAATTCTCAAAGATGCTGCAGTATATTTCAACCAAAAACACAATTCATTCCTATTTTACATGTCGTATTTATATTGCTTACGCGGAATGGGATTAGTGTCGAAGTTATCACGTCACTGCATTGCACTCAGTCATAGTACTGCATTATTTCATCAATGGAAAGTCCTTGCACGTTAGAGTGAGTGAGTATGGTTTTACGCCGCTTTTAGAAATATTCCAGCAATACCACGGCGGGGGACACCAGAAATGGGCTTCACGCATTGTACCCATGTCGGGAATCGAACCCGGGTCTTCGGCGTGACGAGCGAACGCTTTAACCACTACCCGACCGCCCCCTTGCACGTTAGAGGTTGTAGGAAATGGGTACACGCGAACCTGTTTATCGAAATTAAGAATAAAACAGCACGCTAACATGAAGTTTGATGTTCACATAGACAAACAGCAGATTTGTGTGTGGTTAAAGTATTTTTGTTTTTTTTATAAAAGGTAAATGCTATTAATTATACATTTATGCAAATCCGTTTACACAGTGAATGGTTTAAGTGTTTGTTTGGTGCAGTTGCTAACATTTGCATTTTGCGCGATACAATGCACACCAAACCCATTCCTTTTTCATTTGGACAGTTAGATTAAATAATATCAGTATTACATATCTTAGGAAATGTCATAGATTTTTCCATACAGACTATTGGATATCTAAAGGGGCATACTTATTCATGTTATAAATCAATAATTTGTAGTGTGGTCATATATATATATTTCTATGCATCACAAGTATTTTTAGTAGTTCATTTGTTAGTTTGACTACAATCCTGCCTTCATTAAAGAACAATTACAGCTACATTCACGGTAGTAGTTTTCGGTTGGGGAAATCAAACGACTATCGGTACTCAATCAATACTATAACTATCACCAAACCCTGCAGCAAATCTGGAGATTATGCTTGTCTTTTTCACGAGTGTTGATAGTTTTGTATTAGGTTACATGTAGGAATTTAATTTCGAAGTATTATCTCATCGGAGGACAACTCTCTTTGATCTAACCCTATAAATCATAAGACTTGTGCATTCTTTGACACTCGGCCTTGGGGTTAACCGTGAACAGATTATTTTAAGATAACCTCCTCAATAGCTGCTAGGATGAAATGGGGATTTCTTGAATAGGCTGCACGCTGTACTGAGCACTTTTTAAAAAAACGTTCGATGATGACTGCTAAGTTTTGAATACCATGTGAAAAGTTATTATTTTGATGAAGATTTCTTATTTCAAACATCATGTCTTATTATCTCGATTGAAAAATAAAAACTTGCAACCATATGTAAAATTTATGTATGTTTAAAATATATTTTGCAAGCTTACAAACAATCATATCGTACACGATCCGCCAAGAGCTGAACTTGGCCAGGCGTTATCAAAATCACTGAATAAACTTAGTTATTTGGATTTTGTTTGATCAGAAACAATACAATTGTTGACCTGCTGTCAAAATGTTGCAATTAACGATCTTCTTCGATCTATATACCACATGACCCCTGAACTCCAAATTTGGTGACAATAACGATATAATGTCTTGAACAGCATTTCACTGACATGGGTACCACATCGTGTCAGTTAAATGTTTGCGGCAGGACCAAAGCAACGTGGTTTTCAAGTTATTGCTCGGGATAGGATGGGAACGCTAACGGCAACGGGTACCGAGCCAAAAGCACTATATCTCCCCACCATTTGAAGGGAGCCATAATGACACTAAAGAATGACTGATTATGATTGGAAAAAATAAGATTTAGATAAGGTGTCAAATGCTTTTAGATACATCTATATTAACGAGTGTTTTAGCACAAACACTTGTTTGTGAATACATCGGTTTTCTGAATCCCTACATCTTGATCCATAAAGAAAGTTACGCCGCACTCAGCAATATTTCAGCTATATGACGGCGGTCTGTAAATAATCCACGCAATTGGGATCGATGACATGCATCAACCAAGTCAGCGAGCCTTACCACCCGATCCCGTTAGTCGCTTTTTACGACAAGCATGGTCGCCTTTTACGGCAAGCATGGGTTGCTGAAGACCTATTCTCCCCGGATGGGTATCATGCTTATCAACTTAGTCCATATATACTATTTGAGTGGTCAAAAGAACCCTTCAAAATGTTAGAAATGATGTTTTCAAAATGCTAAAGGGGACACGGGTGGCCCATTCGTCTAAGGCGCCGCGATTCGCTGTGCAGAGTTGCGTCCCTTGGGCATGCCAGAAACCTATGATTGTATGTTCGAATCCCGGTTTGCCCCGATTATGTTACTGGGTTTGTCAGCACCATACCCGTGCTCGTTGGTTTCACCGAAGTGGTAAACGTCTGAGACCTGCATCACTTAGCGTTCCTTCCAAGCTGACACGCCGTGATGTAACTGGAATACTGTTAAAAGCGGCGTTAAAGCAAACTCACTCACTCACTCAAAATGCTGAAAGGAAATGACAGCTATAGACGCTTAATTGAGATAATCTTTACCCAAATATGCAAAATATTGTTTTCCCGGTAAAATGCATCACTTAACGTGATAGGTTTTGATTTATGTTAGTGATCCATTTCCCAGAGCTTTCCATATGTCTATAACACATGATATGGTTTCCATAAGGGTCACGTGACCAGCCCAGGATGCACTGTTTGGACGTGCAGAGGTTGTCATGTTTGAATAATATTACAATGTCAAAGGTATTATTCAAAGTTTTTGAGAGAATTTAAAAGAAAGCAGTATATTGTTTTGGTTTATCTTGATGATTGCTGACGTTGACACCATGCACCGAAACCAAACATGAAATCTACAATGTGACATAAAATTGTCTACATCCATGAAAGAAAGCATACTTCTTAGTTTATTTAGTGTTGCATTCCGTTTTTCTGCCACTCGAGTGTTGATGTTTTCTCTTTTTCGGTATTTTGACAGATTGTTTCCATAATGACAACCTGCGAGAAAAAAACCCCCAAAAGTAGCTCAATCTATGGTCACAGAATTTTAGGTGAAAAAATATGTAGCCAGAGAATGATTATGGTTACCAAACATTTTTCTAAAAATTGTGTAATGTATTAACAATCACGTCACTGTCACAAAACAATGATGCGTACTCAGAGAATTATTTTTGTCGTAAGAGGCGACTTACGGGATCGGGTGGTCAGGCTTGCTGAATTGGTTGATGCATGTCGTGAAGGTCCGGGGTAGAATAGGTTATCAGCAACCCATGCTTGCCATAAAAGGCGACTATGCTTGTCGTAAGAGGCGACTAACGGGATCGGTTGGTCAGGCTTGCTGACTTGGTTGATACATGTCATCGTATCCCAATTTCGTGGATCGATGCTCATGATGTCAATCACTGGATTGTCTGGTTCAGACTTGATTATATTATTTACAGACAGCCGTCATAAAGTTTGTTTTTTGTTTAACGCCGCACTCACCAATATTCTACCCCGGATCTTCACGGGTAACCACCGTCATATTGCTGGAATATTGCTGAGTGCGGCGTTAAACAACAGACAAACAAACAAACTTACACTTAATTCTGGAACGACGTTAACATTCTTCTGTTTTGTCTAATGACGTTTGCTTGTTGTTCAGAATGAAATAGAAAATTAAGAAAAGGCTGACAGAAATAATATTAATATATTAGTTATCATAGTTGACTCGTGATCGTTAATATCGTATTGACAGAAATCCGGAATAGTCACAGTACGGCTTTTTTAGATTCCACTGTATGGCTGGCTATTTTATGTCGTCAATGCAATGTGCAAGTCGATTGTCAACTCATCAGAACAGAACAGAACACAACGTTTGTATGCCGCTTTTAGCAATATTCCAGCAATATTGGCGTGGTCACCAGAAATGGGCTTCACTCATTGTACCCATGTGAAGTTTAACACACACACACACACGCACACACACACACACACACACACACACACACACACACACGCACGCACGCACGCACGCACGCACGCACGCACGCACGCACGCACGCACGCACGCACACACACACACACACACACACACACACACACAAACACACACACACGAGAGTCGTTCAGCTATTTATTGTCTGTTTAGCAGGCTCAAATAAATCCCTTAAATATTCACTCAAGAGTGATTTGACCCAAGGTTTTGACCGATGGAATCAGAATTAATTTCGGATTCGAATTACGACCAAGTAATCATGAAACGACAAAGAACGCAACAGGAAGCAACGAATCGTGCCACCCTTGCCCGGGCCAAGAGAAGAAATACACGACGTCGCTCCCAGTGGATTGGTGTCGCGGCAATGGTGCGAGTTTAAACCTCGATGTGGGATGTCAAGACAGTATGAGAGTATTTGAATAGATAAATATACCGGATCTCAATGGGGCTAGTTGCAACAAGTACGTTGTCATTAAATTCACCCACCTTACCCAGAAGGTGTTGATTCGATTGGTCAATGCTAATCCAATAATGAGTCGAGGTGTTTCTTCATGGCGCGGTTCAAGTCGATCAGGGCTTTGAAATTGTGGAGAAAATAGACTCGTTGAATATGATTGGAGGGTTGCTGGCATGTCTTAAGTCAAGTACAAAGCAGTTAAGGCGATTGTGTTACAGAGATGTAGGGTTTGGGAGATCTCCACCGTGTGTAGCAGATTGACGAATGTGTAACCGAGCGACATAATAGGGTCTTTGTGAGTACAGACACCCGGAGTCGGGGCAGTCGGTGGCGTCTCAGCCAAGTATTCAGACCTTACTGTTTCCATTTTATCGTAAAGGCCTAGAGCTTTCCTTAGAACTACCTATCTTTGGTAGGCATGGAAAAAAATAATTGTGTACCCTCATGTTTATTACTTTCTTTTGTTTTATTGAAGTTGTTTTGTCGTATTGATGGAAGCAATAAATCATGCTTATTCTACATCAAGAGAACAATTTTAAGTATTTGACATGTACACAACAACGCGTCGTTACCATACAAGTTTCTGCTTGTGACACAGAATGCTTTGTTCATAGATACTATGTTCAATCATTTTTTATCAATTTTTATATTCCTGTTTGTTACATTATAGATTGGCAGTCCCAGCTAAATGTATATATTCAAGTAATTCATGATCAAATTTCCACTGTTTGCAAACCCAGAGGATTTTGTACGACCAAATCATTTAATGGCCCACGAGATATGCATAATCTATGAAAAGAGTCACCATTCACCTTCACGAATCCGCCATGCTAGTTATCAAGGTAGACACAATTTATTGATAACAACTTCTTTAATACTGTACAAAGCGGCGTTTCGTGATAGATCCTTATAACGTTGTCAAGCAGGACTGAATGAGGGACAAAGTACAGAATATATACTGAGTCAAATTAAAAACTTCACATTTTTAAAAGTAATCCCATATATGATATACAACGGACAAATGTATCAGAGAAGGTAATTTTTAATCATTAATGTCCAAAGAAGGATTTTAATTAACGGTGGTAACCATAATTTGTTCCAAGCACCTACGGTATTCGGTAATAACATCAACAGTTTAAATCATAAGTCCCAAGCACGAGAATCTGATGGCACACAAGTTCAGTAGCATGTATGGCCACCATGTGCGTTGACAACTGCCACACAACGCTTCCGCATGGACCTTGTGATGCTTGTGAACACATGATTGGGAAGACGACGCCATTGTTGCTGCAAAATGGTGCCAAGATCTTGCAAATTCTGTGGTTGGTTCTGGAGAGTGCGCAGACTTCTGCCAAGAGCATCCCAGACGTGTTCGATGGGATTGAGGTCGGGAGACCTTGACGGCCAGTCCATGACGTTGACTCCCGCATTCTGAAGGAAATTCCTTGTCCAAATTGCTGTGTGGGGTCTGGCATTGTCGTGCTGGAAGATCAAACCGGGTCCATGTGCTGCCATAAAAGGCAGAAGTTCTGGTGCCAGTACCTGGTCGCGTTAAGAAAGGGGCGTTGAGGTGGCCACGGATGACAAGAAGCCTTGAAAGTGCGTTGCCCCAGAAAGCACCCCACACCATGACAATTCCGCCTCGAAATCTGTCAACTTCCTGTACACAACACTGGGCGTAACGTTCATGACGGCGCCTCCACACCCTCGCCCTACCATAAGCAAGTCGATTATTAAATCGGGATTCATCACTGAAGACGACTTGATTCCAATTCCTCTGAGTCCATCGTAAGTGTCGCTGTGCCCACAATTGACGTTGACGTCTGTGTAATTGAGTCAGAATCGGCCCGCACTATTGCCGTCGTGCTTGAAGGTGAGCAGTTCTCAGACGGTTTCGAACAGTTTGCGCACTCAGTATACCCCTTAACAGTTCATTTCTGGTTGATGTAGCCGTCAAAATTCGGCTACGGAGGTGACGTAAGACAATCTGACGTGGTCGACAAAAACGGGTGTTATCTGAAGATAATACGTGGCCATTACTGTTTAAATACACAATTAGGGCCCACAATGATAACTGGTCAAAATGTTAAAATTTTAGGATTGTGAAGATTTTTAATTTGGTTCAGTATATATAGTAGGTGGAGTATTAACGATAGAGGATTAACAGTAACAACAACAGCATACATGCACTGCAAACAAAATCGATCTATACAAGCTTGTATATGCTTTGGAATGATGATAGATCCAGAGCATATACAAGTTTGGAATGATGAGATATACAAAATATACAAGTTTGTATATATGCCATATCGAAAAATATACAATTTTGTAAATATAATGTATCCAAATTTGTTTTCTTTGTATATATTGGTAAAGGGAGATAATTGTTATGTATTCGTGTATAATTATTATATATGTGCAAAATGAAGTGTTTTAAGTTGAGCACTGTGTTTCTTTGTATATGTTGGTAACAGGGGATAATTGCTATGTATTGTTCTATAATTGTATTGTATGTGCAAAATAGTATGAGCAATTTACAAAAAAACTGATATAGTGGCGTGTTACATTACTGGAATGTTTAATTAGTACTCCACGCTGTTAGCGGGAGTACGTACTCTCCTTGCAATGATTTTGACGCGTAAGCAGTCTGGTACTTTTCCTGGCATGGTGCTTGGTATGTGAGTAGACTTTATGGTCAAATGCACAGAGAGGATTAGCTGTCGGGGGTGATTGCATTGGCGGTGACTTCTGTATTGAAAGCGTTGAAATCGAATTGCGCTGAGCTTGGATTCGTTTGTAAGGGGAGGCCGCGATTGATTTGTAACATGCTCTCGTGCACATAGCAGATTAGCCAACAGAGTGGATTGCACAGAGGATGAAAACTATTTTATCATAACTTAAAAGTGTTGAATTTGGTTTGTTCTGAGCTTTCGGTTTAAGTGTAGGGTATATATTGTTATAATATCAAATATCGACGGAACGCGGAAAATCGCGGTTTTTTTAAACGGCAGTCCTTGGAAAAATCCTCTTAAAAATATAATCAAAGATTTAAAAAAAAATAATATCGTGTTGCCGGACAACCATGGCGGACTGTCCTGTTTTTGATCAGAGCTTTCAGCATCAAACATGCCTTTATTATTAATATTCATAACACAATCGTCGGATGATATAAACATATTTATTTCCATAAAGTGAATGGATTGGCAAACAAGCAAAGTTTGCTTATCTGAATGCCTCTCCCAAACATGATACATATACAAATAGCAATGTATTGATAGTGACATGAGAAATAGCCTACATTGTATAATTGGCAATAAAGATAAGTATTGTTCTGTAAGTGTTTAATTACTGAATTATCTTCCATAACTACAGTTACATTATTATTTACATTCAGCATAACAACATCGCAGTATCATATAGCAAAGCCAACATCTCAAACAAAATCTCTAAATCGGCAAGAAGATAGAATAAAACTGTGCACCGATTTCAAAAATTCAAGATTTGTTACTGTCGTTAAATTTGAATTACCATTTGGAATTGAATTTAAATCGTAGCCTTTTACGAAATAATACATGTTTTGCCTTACTGTACTGTTTAAGGGACACGTATGAAAGAAATGAAGTACATCTTCCGTATGATAGCCACAACATCTCGGGCTGTCGGATATAAATCTGGCAAATTTGTCGGCGTTAAGATCACTGCAGCCAAGCCTGAGACGGGAGTGTATAACCTGACAGAATCTTGATCCATAATTTGTATCAAAGTATATACCATTCCTATCATTGATTTTTATAAAACTTGTAAAACTTCCTAAGCTACAGGCATTGGTGTATTCAATAGGTAGTGAGTTCCAAATATTAACTGTATCTGGAATAAATGATTTGGCATAATTACTTGATTTACACTTTGTGGTTTGCAGCTGTGAGCAGTTTCTCAAATTATAATCACTTGCATTCGACACTCTATTTGGAACTTAGGATGAGAGATAGTCCGGTACTAGATTGTTGACCATTTTATAAAAAGAATTGGCGGATCCTAAGTTTCCGGACATCATACGTTTTCTATCATGAATACTTGCACTATAACGGGGTGTGTGGCGTCACTCAGAAATTGTTAATGCTCCAATGATGACTTTTTTATGATAAAGTTGTCTTTTATAAGTGAATGAGATGTTTTACAGTTGTTCATGTGAAAAAACTATGAATGTTTTTAGCGTCCGAAAACCAATAACACGGGGATATATGCTGTATTAATGTCTTATGTTTTAGAAAAGGTAAGTAAGTACAAAGGTAAACTTTTCTCAATATGCTTCAACATGGGAAAAGGAACATTGCACGTTTGTGGCAGTATTACTCCCAGACCCGATGGCCGGGTGCGCGGAAGCTATTCCCGTTTTTTTTATAGTACTGATTTAACTCCGAAATGTTACTGCACCCGCCATCTTTGTTTATTTGACTTTTGCCACTGTTACATTTGTTGGTATGAATATTGTCCAAACGGCACGAAATTGCTTAAAATGCAATCAAATGAAACATTTCTGGCGGCTCAGCCTAATATTGTTTGCAAAGTCAACAAAGTACGACCGTAAATGTAATGTACAACAGACGCAAGAAAATTCTAAAAAATTATTACAAATACAAATGATAAGAAGTCGAATATGAATACTTATACCTGTACTTTTTAGAACAAGAAATTGACACATTGACGTATTCAGATTAAATTGATATTTACTTTACTTTTGTAAATGCAAATGATAAAAAAAATATTCAACAGTGATATACTCTGGCTATTGCGCAAAGAATCCAGTCCCAATGAAAGTGAACTGCATGCCGATGTTATACAAAGCAATCATAAAATATCGCAACTGATAGTTCTTAACAATCGGGCCATCAACATAATGACGGTATCAGTGGGCACATCGTGGTATTTGAAGTTAAAAATTGATAACTTCATACAAAATGAACTCTTATATTTGCACAGTAATTTAGTTTATGCTTTCATTGGCAGCTTCAAGATATTGAATGAGATATATTGTCTATGATTAATATCGATGAGAGAACAACAGTATCTCTCACTTCGTATATAGAACACTAAATGATCCCCCGTGTCATACCATTTCTAGGAAACGAGTGAACAGTTTGGTAACAACTGTTTGGTTTCGCGAGGTTAATAAAACATCGTATAACACGGAGGCTCGTTTCGTATTTTATTACTCGCCTCTTTAATGCAAACCCAATTATCGCAGAGAAATCCATGCTTGTTTTTCTGCGTGTGGTACATTTATTTAATGTTTACTAACTTAGATATTAATTTATCGTCCCACCAGAATGAACAAATTACACATATCAGCAGTCTAGAATGCACGGCATCTTGACAATGAACAAAAAGAAGAAGAAGAATAGTTTATTAAAGTGTCACTTTTTGAACAACCAACCATTTTGGCTTACGAGACAAAATACGACATTCACATCCCCATAGAAGTACCACGAACCCACCCACATATATTACGTTACGTTACGTTACACCACACCACACCACACCACACCACACCACACCACTACAGCATTCTATACTCGGAATTGACCCTTGACAACAACAACAACAACAACAACAAACGTTTATTTCGCTTCAAGGTCATAGCTATGACATATTGAAGGTACAAATGGAGATTTATGGTGACACGAGGCCTAAGACAGACGTGCGTCAACTATACATTTAACTGCAACAGACTCATAATTTTTAATTAAACATCTTGAGGATTTCTTTTACAAACTGTGCTAGTTTTCTTTGTTATAATAAACTTTCAGTATTTAGTAGCATATCAAGTGTTATCGTACTAGGTCTTGTAAAGTACTTCTTTTGAATATATTACTTACGCAAGTTATGCAGAAAAGGACATATTAGTAGATAGTGTAATAAACATGACTTAGCTGACGAATATCACTGACTACAAATTCTTCTCGTGGTATATTTTCCAATCGTCCCTTTTCTATTGGTAATCTATGGTTTGTGGATCTTATTTTAGTAACCGGGATACTGAGTCTTAAGGGTAGCGACAGCAGATAATTTTCTAACTGGATTTTATGTTTTAATATTCGATAAAGTACTGCCTTGGGGGAGTTGTTTATCCAACTTGTCCAAGTCTGGCTGAACTGATCAAAGATACGTTGTTTAATAACACATTTTAATAAGTTTATATTTGGCATGAATTGTTGGGTCCATATTAAACTAAGGCTTAATCCATCAAATAGTCCTTTAACGTATTCGAGCCAGCTGTACTTATGGTTACCAGAGTCTGCAAATAATATATTATACATAACATAACAGATCCTTCTTCATGTCAGGCAATGGTTTTTGGATGAGTGGGATAACATGAGTAAGTGTTGACAACAGAAGGATAATGCTGTCACCACACGATGGACAGAGAACACATTGGTGGAAGCCAACAGGGACATGAAGGCAAATAAACAGTATAAGTGATTATTGCTTGATGAGTTCATAGTTGGCGGATGGGATGAAATAACCTTAATCTCTGTTGATTGATGGCTTGTGGCGGCGAATATGGACTGCTTCTGTTAGTTTTCTTTTAGTGAAATCATGGAGGTTGTTGGAGAGGATTTTGACGTTGTCCCAGTTGATGTTGTGATTAGGACAGTTGCTGATATGGTCCGAGATGGCTGATTTACTGTCTGATTCAATTGTTGAGGTTTTGTGCTCTTTGATTTTGGTGTTGATGGGGCGGGATGTTTCACCTACGTAAGATTGTCCACAGTTTCAGTCAATTTTGTAGACTACACCTTTAGGCTCTTGGGGACTGGTTGTGTTCCTGCCGTTGGCTCTTAGCAGGGTGTTGTGGGAGTTGGAGCTGGTGAAGTGGGTGTCAATATTGGCTTGCTGTTTGAGGAGGCGGCTGAAGATGTGGGAGGCTTTTCCTGTGAACGGGAGGGCGATGCGGAATGGCGCTGTTTCGGGTTTAAGGGTCGCAGATCTGGGTGTGGGATGGAGTACAGAGTATAAACTTGTGTCTACTTTGTCACCCGTCAACTTCTAAGTAATGCCCACCAAACAAGTTATGCCAGTTTGTTTGTTTGTTGTTTAACGCTGCACTCCGCAACATACCAGCTATATGACGGCGGTCCGGAAATAATCGGGTCTAGGACCAGACAATCCAGTGATTGACATCATGAGCGTCGATCCACGCAATTGGGATACGATGACATGCATCAACCAATTCAGCGAGCCTGACCACCCGATCCTGTTAGTCGCCTCTCACGACAAGCATAGTCGCCTTTTGTGGCAAGCATGGGTTACTGAAGACCTATTCTACCCCGGATCTTCACGGGTCGATAAGTCATGTGGCCTGAACCGCGTATACACACTGTCCTCCTCCCACGACAAGCATTGGTTGTTAGGGACCGGCTTCTGTGGATCTGTTCAACCCCTGAATCACTGCTGCTCACCATCCATACCTTCTGATCATGGGAAACCGACATTCGACCAGATAATGATCTTCGCCTTTTCACTCCTTATTTTCCAACTTGTTGTCCTTTGACTTCAATATAATTGGTCCATTTATGATCCAGCTCTGTTGGCCCTGTCCCATAGAGGTCTTCATCGTACTCCCCTCCCCCCCAAAAAAAACAACAACAAACAAACAAAAAAAAAACAGTGAAAGAAAAAGAAAAGAAAAAACCAAAAACAACATTAAAAAATATACAAAATAACAAACGCCTAGATGATGGTTAAACGACAAAACAAACACAACAAAAACACCCCTGCCCCCCCCCCCCAAAAAAAAAATTTGGTTTGTTTGTTGTTTAACGCCGCATTCAGCAATATTCCAGCAATATGACGTCTGTCTGGAAATAATCGAGTCTAGACCAGACAATCCATTGATTGACAACATGAGTATCGAACCACGTAATTGGGATACGATGACATGTATCAACCAAGTCAGCCAGCCTGACCACCCGATTTATTTTGACATGGATTAATATCATGTGGATTCTCAAAACGCAATGGATTCGCTTGAAATTTTGCAATCGAAACAAATTCAAATCACCGCCTTGATGCATGGGGCATTCGTTACTTAACATGGTGACCATAGATACAACTCTATCTTCTGAGGTTAATGAACAGTTTTCAAAAATACAAGCAAAGTTCACTGAGAAAATAATATATGTGAAATGCTTGACTTAGTCATTGATAACATCTCCGTATTTTTTCAGCTAAGACATCACGGCAAGAAGTAGACATCCCCATGGGCAACAACTGTGCTCCCCTTCTTGTGGATCTGTTTCCTTATGCATATGAATCGGAATTTCTGCTCGGACATGTAAAGTCAAAACAAGGTCATTTAGCCAAGAAGTTTAACTTAGGCTTCAGGTATATCGATGATCTGATATCGTTCAATAACCATCAAACAGTCAATTCCCTTCCACTGATTTACCCTCCTGAACTAGAAATAAAGGAGACAAGTCTCATCTGTTTCATATTTCGACCTATGCATAACGATTCGACCCGTGAAGATTCCGGGGTAAAATAGGTCTTCAGCAACCCATGTTTGCCGTAAAAGGCGACTATGTTTGTCGTAAAAGGCGACTAACGGGATGTGGTGGTCAGGCTCTCTGACTTGGTTGATGCACGTCATCAATCCCAATTGCATGGATTGATGTTCATGATATTAATCACTGGACTGTCTTGTCCAGACTCGATTATTTACAGACCGCCGTCATATAGCTGGAATATTGCTGAGTGCGGCGTTAAACAACAAACCAACCAACCAACCATAACGATTCAGAGTGACAAAATATTCTCCACAAGACTGTATTCCAGCCGCTCCAGCTTTTGGTGTTTACACTTCACAACTTTTGATATACAAACGAGCATGCTCTTTCCACCAAAACTTTCCCTCAGAAGTTGACAAAAATGATGTCCGATGCAATTCCCTTTTTTGACATGTACCATATGTACCTGTGTTTTTTCAGATGAACAATTGACTTGCCTTTGCATGTGTTTTTAACATCAATTGCGAACATCAATGGAGCTGTCACAGACAAGATATTAGATTTGTGCTGTTATAATGTTATTTGAGGCCTTTTCAGTGGCAACAAGTACAAACTTTGGATGACAGCTGGCTGGGACAGAATGGGTTTATTCCAATTCAGTTATCTGTTTGTGCATTCTACCAATGACAACACGCACTGACTTAACCCACTCTGAAAGACATGCAACACATACAAACATGTTTTGGACAGCTAAATACGTCTAGACATATTGTACTCAAACAGATTCATGTCTTGTCACAATGGGACACGTTGAAAACGTGGTCTTTCACATTGAAGGGATTTCTAATATTAGATTTTATTACCAAAATCCTTTTGTAAGGCACGCCGCAGTGGTCTAAATGGCGGCGGCCGATCAATAGTTGACAACGCTGCTGTTGACTAACGATTGCATAACGTCCCAGCTGTGTCGGGTTGGTTATCTCCCAAAACCCCTACATCCCATTTCCCCTACAACCCAGTTCCCCTATAATTAGTTAAAACAACACGCGGCATTTACCTGTCTGGCATTATGAACTCACCTAAAGGAGAGATTAAGGTCTGGAGTAGAGGTAGTAGAAATGAAAGGGGTAGAGCTTTAGGGGATTAGGGGACTTAAAGGAAAGTTAAAAAAAAAAAAATTAATGTAAGTGTAATGAAAGATGCCTGTATGATGAGAAGACAATTTTTAGAAATTACAAAAATAACAATAGGAAGAAACAATTATTACACTGAGAAACTGAGATGAGACGATTTACAGTTGAGATGAAAAATGAACATTTTGTTATAATGTATTATGAATTTCGAAAAATGAACATTTTATTATAATGTATTATGAATTTTGAAAAATGAACATTTTATTATAATGTATTATGAATTTTGAATAATATCGTAATCGTAATTAAATATTTATCTCAATCTATTCGAGTTTCTTGGGTTGTTCCATTGTATGAAATAGGTACCCGTGCCCGTTGGTTTCACCGAAGTGGTAAACGTCTGAGACCTGCATCACTTCGGGCCTTCCTCCCACATTAAGCTGACACGCCGCGATATAACTGGAATATTGTTAAAAGCGGCGTAAAACCCAACTCACTCACTCTATTCCGTCGCCTCGTACGACGCTGGTATCGGACTATACGGAAATAAAAAACCCGTGAAGATCCGGGGTAGAATAGGTCTTCAGCAACCCATACTTGCCGTAAAAGGTGAATATGCTTGTCGTAAGAATCGACTAACGGGATCGGGTGGTCAGACTCGTTGACTTGGTTGATGCATGTCATCGTATCTCAATCGCGTGGAGCAATGCTCACAATGTCAATCACTGGAATGTCTGGTCCAAACTCGATTATTTAAAGACCGCTGTCATACAGCTGCAATATTGGTGAGTGCGGCGTTAAACAACAAGTAAATAAACAAACTATATCAAGGTGAGAAGGTATATGTAAATCATGGGTCACACATTTGTTTTCATGGTTGCCAGGGGGCACTGATGGATCAGTCGTATAAGGCGCCGCAGTTCGCCAAGCAGACCGCCGTCATGTAGCTGTAATATTGCTGAGTGCGGCATCAAACAAGCAAACTAACAAACAGTCAAACAAACGGAAAAAGACAACTGACCTCTTTCAGCTGCAGCTTCAGTCCAGTTGTGATGGAATCTTAGATGTATGTCTGCATCTCACCTTTCGTGATTCAAAGGCGACTATGCTTGTCGTAAGAGGTGACCAAACGGGATCGGGTGGTCAGGCTCGCCGACTTGGTTGATGCATGTCATCGATCTCAATTGCGTGGATTGATGCTAATGATGTCAATCACTTGGTTGTCTGGTCCGGACTCGATTCTTTACAAACCACCGTCATATAGCTGTAATATTGGTGAGTGAGGCGTCAAACAAACAAACAGACAAACAATCATGAATGTAACTCTACTGGAAGTATTAACTTTTTATAATTTAAAACTGCATTGAGCGACACGACAAAAGACACCACCAAGAGTATTTCAACTGTCATTAGATGTACGATGAACCCCTGTGCACAATAATAATTAAGATATGTTTGAATATATAATTCAGAAGGGAGAAATGTTTCCATGACAACGATGAGAGTATAACATGTTTGAGTCAGTGACACTGTTACGACGTAAATTGTAATAAAAAGGTAAATTGTAATACTTGCAGCAAATTGTAATAATTGTGACGTAAATTGTAATAACAACGTAAATTGTAATAATATGTAATAATATTCGACGTAAATTGTAATACGCAAATTGTAATAAAAATTGACGTAAATTGTAATAATCTCAACTT